>NC_067490.1:25885054-26185054 GCF_947179515.1 Apodemus sylvaticus
ATTAAATAAAAATCAATAAATTATTAAAATTGAAGAAAATTGGTTAGCTATATATAAGGTTATATAGTGGGGCTGCTGTAACACCATTAATGATTCAGAAGAAGAGCCCTGAGCTATTATGTTTGCTCTATATTTTTTTAAAAGATTCCACCCTCTCTTTCTATTTCTCACTCTATTTCTCTCTATATATATTTCTATTTCTCTCTAAATATTTCTTTCTCCCTCCCCGACTGTGTGTCTGTGCATGTGCGTGTGCATACTCTTGAAGGCCAGAAGAGGGCACCAGATCCCCTGAAATGAGTGATCATAAGTTGTTAGACATGGGTGCTAGGAACTGAACTCCCATCCTCTGCAAGAACAGTGTCTTAGTTCAGGTTTCCATTGCTGTGAAGAGACACCAAGACCGAGGCTACTCTTACAAAGGCAAACATTTAATTGGGACTAGCCTACAGTTTCAGAGGTTCAGTCCCTTATCATCATAGCAGGAAGCATGGCAGCATTCAGACAGGCATGGTGCTGCAGAAGGAGCTGAGAGTTCTAGATCTTGATCCTAAGACAACCAGGAGGAGACTGACTCCCCCTCCCCCCACCCCACCCCTGCACTGAGTGGAGCTTGAAGCACTAGGAGACCCCAAAGCCCACCTACACGGTGACACACTTCCTCCAACAAGGTCATGCCTCCGATAGTACTACTTCCCATGGGCCAAGCATATTCAAACCACCACAAGAGCAAGCGCACTTGATGGTCAAGGTCTCTCTCCAGGCCCCGTGCTTGGTCTAGTTTGCCGCGCAACACCCTCACTGTGTTAGGATGCAGGAAACAGGCCCTGAACAGAAGGGCCACACTTTTGCACTTCTCTGCTTCCAGAATCATGAGCTACATTTCTAGTCTTTATAAACTACTCAATCTTGGATATTTTGTTATAGCAGTAGAAAAAATGAAGCAAGACACTCCTTGTCCATGGTTCTAGATCTCCCAAGCAACCTATTCTTCTTTCTCTTTGCACCAACAGCCCTGCTGGCAGAAATAGCAATCTGGGTTTGCCCGCCCTGCAGTAAGTATCCATGGAGGCGCCCTGTCCGCATGTTTCTCATTAGCATCAGGCTGAGTGTGTGTTTCCCTAGTCCTGTTTCGGAGGGAGCAGCCCAATGTCCAATCATAACTCTTCTGGGAAGTCATTAGTTGTGGTGAGTCATGGTGTTGTCTCAAAACTTCTCCTCCTGTCTTCCTCTGTGGCTGGACAGGGCCCATTGGAGGATGAAGCAGCCCTGGGGAGTCTCCCTGTGGAGCCCAGAGCTCAGCCACTGGATGCGCGAGGCACACTGGAGGACTGGAGGCTGACACCTGGGGGCAGCAGGCTAGTGCACTGACAGCATCAGGGGCTGCAGGAGCCATTGGGGGCCACAGGAGGGTGTGGCAGGAGGAGGGATCTACTGATGGAGAAGGAGCTGGAAGAGGAGGCACTCCCTCCCCCACACTCAGGCCTTTCAAGAGCTCCAACAGCACTCAAACACCTTTAATAGAATATTTTTTAAAAAAATCAGGCACATACAAGCGAGACTATTTTGGCGAACACATGCAGAAGTATAAAGTTTAATGAACCATTAGAGGCAGAACGGTGAAAAGGACTCCCACGGGAAGACGGTCCACCTGCAGTAACCATTGACTGCCCTCCTCAGTTATTCCAAATTGAGCATCAGCCAACCTTTCTTTCCACTGAAAAATAGCTTTGTGGGTTTTTTTTTTTAAACTCATGGTCCAGGAGAGCTAGAGATGGAGCTCAGTTGGTAGAAAGCTTGACTTAACATCCACAAAGCCATGGGTTCTATCCTCAGCATCACACAAGCCAAGGGGTAATATACACTCATAAACCTAGAACTCCAGAGGCAGGAGGATGCCAGGTTTAAGATCACCCTTGGCTATATACTGAGTTTGAGGCCAGCCTCCGCTACATAAGACCTTTCCACCAAACCAAACCAGGCCATCAAGATGGCTCAATAGGTAAAGTGCCTGCTGTTAAGTCTGAAGACCGTGGGATCCATGTGGTAGGAGGAGAGACCCCACTCCCACAAATTGTCCTCTGGCCTCCACTTACATCCTAATCACATCTGCACACACATATACATCACACACACACACACACACACACACACACACACACACACACACACACACACACGTGAATGTCTAAATAAAGAAAACCCACCCTGTCCTACCTCATGTGCTGCCACTCCCTTGTCTCTTCTCCCACCTCCCAAGCCCAGCAACTCGTTTGTCCTGACGATGACACGAGGACACAGCTCCTCTGTGGGTTTTCAGGCAGGCTGGATGTTGCAGGCTGCTCTCTTGTAGTGGGTACCATTTTCTAAGCTCCACCCTCTGTGCTCTGGAGTTCTTAGAATCTGCCATTAAAGCTAAAGGTGTAATCAGAGAGTGTGTCTGGATTGCCTGGGGCTCTCACTTGATGGAGTCTCTCTTCTCTTCTCTCTCTCTCTCTCTCTCTCTCTCTCTCCCTCCCTCTCTCTCTCTCTCTCATTTATTTATCTATTTATTTATTTAATGTATATGTTCTGGCTGGTTTTGTGTGTCAACTTGACACAGGCTGGAGTTATCCCAGAGAAAGGAGCTTCAGTTGGGGAAGTGCCTCCATGAGATCCAGCTGTGGGGCATTTGCTCAATTAGTGAGCAAGTGGGGAGGGCCCCTTGTGGGTGGCGCCATCCCTGGGCTGGTGCTCTTGGGTTCTATAAGAGAGCAGGCTGAGCAAGCCAGGGGAAGCAAGCTAGTAAGAAACATCCCTCCCTGGTCTCTGCATTAGCTCCTGCTTCCTGACCTGCTTGGTGACTTCCTTTAGTGATGAACTGCAGCATGGAAGTGTAATCTCAATAAACCCTTTTCTCCCTTACTTATTTCTTGGCCATGATGTTTGTACAGGAATAGAAACCCTGACTAAGACAGTATATGAATGTTCTCTCTACATGTACACTTTGATGCCAGAAGAGGGCATCAGCTTCTACTATAGATGGTTGTGAGCCACTTTGTGGGTACTGGGAATTGAACTTGGGACCTCTGGAAGAACAGCCACTTAACTCTTAATCACTGAGCCATCTCTTCAGCCCTCTCTCTTGTTTTTTCCGCAAACAGGGTTTCTCTCTGTATCCTTGGCTGTCTGCCAATGAATCATTTGAAGGTTAACTGTCCTTTTCCCTTAAGAGTGCTTGGTGTGGGGGTGGGGGGCTGGAGAGATGGCTTAGTGTTAAGAGCACTGATTGTACTTCCAGAGGTCCTGAGTTCAAATCCCAGCAACCACATGGTGGCTCACAACCATCTGTAATGAGGTGTCTGAAGACAGCTGCAGTACTTGCATATATAAATCTTTTTTAAAAGATATCTTTTTTAAAAAAAAAGAGTGCTTAAGAGGGGTCTGGAGAGACGGCTCAGTGGTTAAGAGTACAGACTGCTCTTCCAGAGGACCCAAGTTCAATTCCCAGCAACCACATAGCAGCTCACAACTGTTTGTTAACTCCAGTTCCAGAGGCTCTGGATATCTTTACTGACATCCTTACACAGATGAATGCAGGCAAAATACCAATGCACATTAAAAAAAAAAAAAAGAGTGTTTAGGAGCCTAGCAATGGTGACACACGCCCACTGCAGAAGCAGGTGGAAGGTGGATGTGATTTCAAAGCCAGCCTGGTCTAGAGTGAGGACTCGGACAGCCAGGCCTACACAGAGAAACCCTGTCAAAAAAAGAAAAGAAAAGAAAAGAAAAGAGAACCAAACAAACAAAAAACAAAACAACAACAACAAAAAGACATCTCCTGGGCTGCAGTGCACTTTCTTTCCAGACAGGGTTTCTCTGTGTAGTCCTAGCTGTCCTGGAACTCACTCTGTAGAGCAGGCTGGCCTCGAACTCAGAAATCCGCCTGCCTCTGCTTCCCAGGTGCTGGAATTAAAGGCTTGCACCACCACTGCCCGGTCTGTTCCTGGTATCTTGACAGTGCCTTGTCATGGTAAATAGCTCAATAGACAACCAATAATAATGGAGTGGATAAACAGGTAGAGGGAGTTGCCGGATGCCTTTCAGGCTGGATCCTAACCTGCTGTCCCGGGCTCCCTTTGCTTAGCTGTCCGTTGAGCTCATTACCCAAAGTGTCCTCGAGAAGTGTCAGGATGACCTTGCCTGTCTCTGATGTCTAAACACCTGGGCATCCATCCAAGACTTAACCCAGCTCCCAGCTCTGAATAATCCCAGAGGAAAAACCTTCCTATTCCTGTCAGTTTCCCCTGACCAGGACGGAGCCTTCACACTCCCAGCAGCCTGAGTCCCACGCCAGCAGCCGAAACTTCATTAACACCCGTCACTCCACCTTTCTGGGATCTGCCGGCTGCCCTTACACGATTATATCCTGTGAACTTTGCATCCGCTTGGCCCAATTACATTCCCCAATCCCAGGGGCTTCGGGATATAATGAAGGCTGCCTCTTGGGTTCCCTGATGAGCTTAAGGCCATACCCGCGACAGCAAAAGCCGAGCTAGCAAGGTCAGAGTTCAGTGTCCCTCTAAGTGTGGTTTTTAGCTACTTAGCTGCTAGCGTCAGCATCAAATGGAACTTCTCAGAGAGTCTCAGGTCTTATCCTTGACCCAGAGAGCAGGGACCCTGCGGGGAGGAAAGGGAATCAGCACTCTGGTTTTTTAATTAATTAATTAAAATCTCAAGAAAAGATTTGCCTTTATGTGTAAGAGTGTTCAGCCTTAATGTATTTATGGACACTGTGTTTGTGGCTGGTGGCTGAGGCGAGCAGGAGAGGTTGTCAGCTCTGCTGGAGCTGGGGTTACAGATGGCAGTGGCCCCCGTTGTGGGTGCTGGAAACTGGAACCAGGGTCCTCTGCAAGAGTACCAAGTGCTTGTCACTTCTGAGCCATCTGTCCAGTTTTTATATCCAGTGTGTGTGTGTGTGTGTGTGTGTACGTATGAGTTTGGGGCCAAAGGCGATGCCAAAAGTCTACTTGTTATCTGCTTACACCGAACCTTACCAGTTTGGCTAGACTACCTAACCAGCAAGCCCCAGGGCTCCTCCTGGCTTTGGCTCCACAGCACAGATGCGAGACACAGCCCTCGGCTTTTTTGTTGTTGTTTTGTTTTTTTCTTTTTTCCGGGTTTCTCTGTGTAGCCATGGCTGTCCAGGAACTCACTCTGTAGACCAGGCTGGCCTCCAACTCAGAAATCCACCTGCCTCTGCCTTCCAAGTGCTGGGATTAAAGGTGTGCGCCACCACCGCTCGAAGCCCTTGGCTTTTTGATGCAAATTCTGGGGGCGGGGTCAGACTCAGGTCCTTCTGGAGATTGCGGCAACCAGTTTATCAGTTGAGCCATCTTTCCAGCTCTTATTTTTATATGCTTTTCTGCAGTTCTGGGGATTGAACCTAGGGCCTCGCACTTGCTAGGCAAGTGCTCTTTCTCCGAGTCCCAGTCCCCAGCTATCTATTTTAAAATTTTAAAAAAGATAATACTTACTTATGTATATGAGTACAGAGTCGCTCTCTTCAGACACACCAGATTTCTCTGTAATCCCAGCACTTGGAAGGCAGAGGCAGGTGAATTTCTGAGTTTGAGGCCAGCCTGGTCTACAGAGTGAGTTCCAGGACAGCCAGGGCTATACAGAGAAATCCTGTCTTGAAAAAAAAATCAAAAACAAAACCTATATATCTATATCTATCTATCTATATGGAGAGATGGCTCAGTGGTTAAGAGCACTGATTGCTCTTCCAGAAGTCCTGAGTTCAATTCCCAGCAACCACATGATGGCTCACAACCATCTGTAATGGGATCAGACAACGCCCTCTTCTGGCTGGTCTGAAGAGAGCGACAGTGTACTCATAGACAATAGACAGAGGTCAAGTTCGCTACTCTGATGACAGCCTAGTTGCAGCAATTTGGAGAATACTGGGTCATACACACAAATGAAGGTGCCCAGCCAGCCTCAAGTCAAGGTGTGCCCTGGAGTTCTCAGCCTTCTTACCGACAGGATCGTTGGCGCCACCTCCTGGTTTGTCCTACTAACACATAAAAGTTCCGCCCCAGACCCATTCAGTACCACCTTTAGAGCCTTTTGGTGACCCCCTGGAAGCCCTGAAGAACACCACCCTAGGGACTGCCAAAGGCACAGAGCACCACTCAGGACAGATGGCTAATAGCCACACGAAACTAAAAGTTCAAACTCATTGGCAGTGTGAGAGATGCCCTTTTAAAAAAGAACTCAGTGTAACCTTTTCAACAGATTGGCAGACTGTGGCGCTCCGGGAGTCTGGAGTGCGGCTGCGCACAGCAGGGGCGGCGCACCAGCCAGGGAGTCTTTAGACAGAGGCAAAGCTGGCCTCGCGCCTCAGTGAGTGCCTGGTTCCCAGGGCAGCCACTCCACTTCGGGGGTTTATCATGATGCTTAAAAGGAGGTCTGGTGGCGTGGGGGGAAATACTGACCTCGGCTGTAAGGGTCACAAAACAGCATATACACGCACTATTTACCTCTATGCGATATAAAACGTGCTTCTGCAAATTGCCCAGGATTTCTTTTTTGAATGACAGTCTTTGTTCATAGAGGGGTGGTATTGCCTCTGGTGACTTTGTTGTTGTTTCTTCCATTCTAACTTTTGATTTTGATCTTTCTGATCTCAGGGAAATGGCAACATGGAATAAAACACTGATGACACAGGTGGCTTTCAGACGCGCACCACGATCACCCCGATTTTTTTTTAGGTTTTTTTTTTTTTAATTTTTTTTTTTTTTTCGAGACAGGGTTTCTCTGTATAGCCCTGGCTGTCCTGAAACTCACTCTGTAGACCAGGCTGGCCTCGAACTCAGAAATCCACCTGTGTCTACCTCCCAGAGTACCAGGATTACAGGCCTGCACCACCACCCGGCTATCACCCCGATTTTAAGGAGATATTCCTTCTACCTGCTGTGGGTCAGGAGATGGCATTTGCAAATGCTCTCTTTAAAAGCCCCTCCGATGAGTCTCTTGTGATTTCAGAGCCACTGACTCGTGCCATTTTTCCCCTTGAGTGCTAAGCTTTTGCGCGGTCTAACGCGAGGGGATCACCAAAGCCTTTGATGTATATGTATTTTGATGCTTTTTTTTTTTCTCCCAGAGGCTTTTTAGAGCTTTCTCTTGATCTGCCATGAAATGCTTCCTGCCCGGAAGGAAATTATGGCCTTTGAATGTGTTGAATCCTCTCTCAACAGAGCACACACTTTCAGGGGCACAGTGAGCACAGGTGGGTGGGGACCACGCTGTATCCAGGAGAAGCCTACCTTGTTCCTGCAGGCAGCATTGGAGCGGCTGTCAATCAGAAGCGTGCACCCATCCCATCCCTAGCCAAATGCCACCCGGTGGGGATTCTCTTGCTTTGGATCTGACTGTGGGTTCTAGTAACCCAACTTTGCTGTCCATCCAGTGACTGCCTAGCCCCCTTCCTATACGTTTCCAATTGGGCAAGTTAGTTGGCACCAGTGTGTGTTGCTTGTAACCTTAGCATCTTGGCTAATATAAGGGGACTCAGGTGGGTCATCCTGGGCCTCTGCGAGGGGGTGGAAGGTATCTTCAGAGTCCAAGTTCAATACCCCAAGGACAGGGGCAGGCAGAAAGAGCATAGTAGAGTTTTGTGGTCTCTCTCTCTCCAAACCCCACTGCCTCTCAACAGGTCATGCGCTCTTCCAAAAAGAGAATGGGAATGGGAACAACACCATTCCAAAAAGGTAGTGATACTGATTAAGGATCAGAGAAATTGTCCCTGGAGCTGGCGGCCATGACTGTCACTCATCCATTGGAGGAAAAGGACTTGGGGACAGCAAGTTTGAAAAGGAGGCTTGGGGCTATAACTTACAGCTAACTAAATAATACTTATTATATTTACCGTGTGTGTGTGTGTGTGTGTGTGTGTGTGTGTGTGCCTTCCATCAGGTCGGTTTGGGGACATCAAACTCAGGCCGTTAGGCCTTGTAGCAAAGACTTTTACCAGCTGAGCCGTTTCATCGGCTGTGCTGAATAGATTTCCGTCAATCTGGTTGGTTTTTTTTGGGGGGGGGGTTGGTGTTTTCGAAACATGCTTTCTCTGTATAGCCCTGGCTGTCCTGGAACTCACTCTGTAGACCAGGCTGGCCTCGAACTCAGAAATCCACCTGCCTCTGCCTCCCAGAGTGCTGGGATTAAAGGTGTGCGCCACCATCAATCTGACCCAAGCTAAAGTTATCTGAAAGGAGGGAACTCTCAGTTGAGAAAATGCCTCCATAAGACCCTACTGGAAGGCATTTCGATAATTAGTGATCGATGGGGGAGTTGCCCAGTCCATTGTGGGTAGGGCCATCCCTGGGCAGGTTCTATAAAAAAGTAGGCTGAGCAAGCCACGGGGAGCAAGCCAGCAAGCAGCACCCCTCCATGGCCTCTGCTTCAGCTCCTGCCTGCAGGTTCAGACCCTGGTCCTGCCAGGGCACCTTGCAGTGAAGGATTGCAACACAGGGGTATTCGCCCAACAATCCCTTTAGTCCTCAGCCTTCCTTTTAGTTATGGTGTTTTGTCACAGCAATAGAAATCCTAAGTCACCAGCTCAGGACTGCTTATGTGAAGTCTGAAGTAGCCAGGTGTCTTAGTCAGGGTTTCTATTCCTGTACAAACATCATGACCAAGAAGCAAGTTGGGGAGGAAAGGGTTTATTCAGCTTACACTTCTGCATTGCTCTTCATCACCAAAGGAAGTCAGGACTGTAACTCAAGCAGGTCAGGAAGCAGGAGCTGATGCAGAGGCCATGGAGGGATGTTTCTTACTGGCTTGCTTCCCCTGGCTTGCTCAGCCTGCTCTCTTATAGAACCCAGGACTGCACCCAGCCCAGGGATGGCACCACCCACAAGGGGCCCTCCCCACTTGATCACTAATTGAGAAAATGCCCCACAGCTGGATCTCATGGAGGCACTTCCCCACTGAAGCTCCGTTCTCTGTGATAACACCAGCCTGTGTCAAGTTGACCACAAATCCATCCAGTACACCAGGCTAGCCTTGAACTCACTATGTGGTCCAGAATGACCTTGAACTTCTACTCCTGCTGCCTCCAGCTGCCCTGGTTTATGGGGGTGAGGACGACCCAGGGCTTTAAGCGTGCTGGGCAGGCTATCTACCAATTGATCACATGCCAGGCTTGCTTCTTTTTCTTTTGTTTCTTTTTTGTTGTTGTTGTTGAAGACAGGGTCTCCCTATGGAACTCTAGCTGGCCTGGAACTACCTGTGCAGATCATTCGGTCTCTTGAATACTGGAATCAAAGTCATACGCCATCGTGGCTTACTTCCTGGTGGCGTTTGCCAACTACCGGGAAGCAGAGAGGGCCACGGTGATGGGCAGTTCATTTGGAATTGTTCCCAAGAGAGTGAGTGTGGACTGAGGGAGCTCAGGAGCACAGCAAGGAGGTAGAGGAATTTCCTACAGACAGAGCCAAAGCCTACATACCCCAGCTCTCTCCATTGTAATCTGGGTTCCTTATCTTTGGCTTTTCTGATGCCTGTCCATCTTGGTAAGTGAGAACAAGTGAGCCTTCCAGAATCCTTGGAGCAGAAAAATCCCCGGCAGCTAACTGGAGTACCAAATGAGCCTCCCCCCAGCCCCCCAATTTTATGTGTGTAACAATTTTCCCTGTCTGTACATCTGTGCGGTGCCTGGTGCCTATAGAGGCCAGCAGAGGGCGCCAGGCCACTAACTGTCCTCACAGACAGTAGTAAACCGGAATGGCCAGTGCTATTAACCACTGAATCTCCTCTTCAACCCCAAACAAGCCTTTTAATCTCCTAAATGCTTGTTGGACCAGCCAGGTTCTGCCTCTGGTCCCGAGTGCTGGAATTAAAGGTGTGTGCTGCCATCACCTGGCTGCTGTATTTGGAAACACTTCAAGTTCTTACTTCTGGAAACTGAATTTCTCTCATCTCCCATATCAAGCATATTCCCTCAGCCCAGTGAAAGGGATTCCGGACTTTAGAGAAGTGGGAGGGTGGCTCGGTGGTTAGGCACACTGGCGGCTCTTGATGAGAGTCTGGATTGTGGTTTGCAGGAGCCACATATTTATTTACAACCATCTGCAATTCCAGTTCTAGGGCATCTGTTCCAGGGATGCTTCTGGCTTCCGAGGGCATCAGCCACATACATGGTGCACATACATGCAGGTTATGTATATATATATATATATATATATATATATATATATATATATATATATATGTATATGTATATGTATATATGTGTATGTGTGCGTGTGTGTGTATGTATTTAAGGTAAGTGAAATCAGAACAGATTTAAAGGGGACAGAGATTACCATCTTCCATCTTGCTCTAGGTCAGGCTGATGTTTCCTGTCTAGGCTCTGTGGTAGCTGCTGCTTCCTAGGCCAGCCTGCTCCATCTCTCAATACCACACCGCTTACCCTATTCTGCCGCCCGCCCTCCAGTGCAGCTACCTATAGAAGGTTGTTTCCTGACTCTATACTGGGTACAACCTAGGGGCAGCAGCCACGCCTCCTCCAGCTTCAAACGCTACCACCATCTAGAACAGAGGTGTCGAACAATGAAGGTATGAAGGTTGGTACCTGCTTCTAAGAGCAATGAATTTTCCTCTATGCACTGCTTTAGCTGTCCCGCGCAGTCTCTGTTTTCTGTTCTTTTCAGGGTTATTGGCACTTTCCAACATGGGAAGCGGTGGTCTCCTACTGCCTAGGCTACCCTTGATCCTCCTGCCTCTGCATCCCAAGTACTGGGATTACAGGCTCGCCAGTTATTGTATCTCATAGAATCAAACTACCTCTGACCAGGAAAGGAGAGTTCTTTTCTTTCTTTCTTTTTTTTTTTTTTAAAGATTTATTTATTTTCTGTGTATGAGTACACTGTAGTTGTATAGATGGTTGTGAGCCATCATGTGGTTGCTGGGATTTGAACTCAGGACCTTCAGAAGAACAGTCAGTGCTCTTAACCGCTGAGCCATCTCTCCAGCCCAGGAGAATTCTTTTCACCTCACTGGAAAACCAAAGCCCAAAGACAAGTAGACTCACTGTCAGAATACAGTGATTCTGCTTCTACTTGATTCCAGGATTCACAGTCCATCTGGGGACATGTTGTGAGCTTGGACCTCCACTCTGGCTCTGCCCTCTCTCACCTGCCATCTTTCTTGTCTTCTTTGAAACCATGAGTCTACCTGCAAAACCCTTTAGTGCCCAATTAGGGCTCCTTGATTAACCAGGCGAGGGCTTGACTTCTAATTCCTATGCAGGTCTGACATCACAAATGCCAGAAGGACCATTTAAAAATACCACCCCAAGGCAGGTGTGAAGGTGCTTACCAGTAATCGCTGTGGAGACAGGAGGATCCGGAGTTCAAGTGAGTTTCTGAAGTAGTGAGTTTTAGGCCAGCTTGAGCTACATGAAACCTTGTTTCAAAACAAACTAAAGAAAACCCCACCTGAAGAAGGAAGATAAAACCCGCAGAGGCAGTACCGGAGCTACTCCGACTCAGCTAAGTAGAAATGGAAGGCAGCGTAGCTTCTTCCCATCCGTTCTTCAACAGTACTTCCTAAGCCCTTGTCAGCGCCCGGAGCCTCAGTGTCCCTGACCCAAGCAGGTTTCTTCTCTCCGCTTCTCAGTAGCATCTTGTTGAGGAAACATTTCACTGGAGCTCAAGGGATGGATGGCTAGGCACTGGGCTGCAGTGTGACTTCCCAGCACCCACTTTGGATTGTGCGGTGGGGCCTGGGGCTGTAGCTTCAGGGGATCTGACACCTTTTTTGGCCTGGGGGAGGGTCTGTCCTCATCTGTAGATACCACTACACAAACACACACACACACACACACACACACACACAAATACAAAATTTAACGTTTTTTTACTTTGTGTGTGTGTGTGTGACAAATTTTCTCTGTATAGCCTTGCCTCTGTTTAAAAAAAAACAAAAAACAAAAAAAAAACCAAAAAAACAAAAAACAAACAAAAAAACATGGTGGTGCATGCTTTTAGTCCCACAGAGGCAGGAGGGTTCTATGTGAGTTCAAGGCCAGCCTGCTCTACAAAATTAATTCCAGGGCAGCCAGGGGCTAGCTACAAAGAGAAAACCTGTCTTTAAAAAAAAGAGACTTCCAGGGCTGGAGAGATGGTTCAGCAGTTAAGAGCACTAACTGCTTCTTCTGAAGGTACTGAGTTCAAATCCCAGCAGCACCCACATGGTGGTTCACAACCATCTGTAATGACTGGAGTGTCTGAAGACAGCTACAGTGTATTTACATATAATAAACAAATCTTTAAGAGAGAGACAGACAGACAGAGACTGAGACTTGGATAAACTTGTTTGTTTCCTGGGGGAGGAAAAGACTCAGGAAAGTTCTCTGGGCTGAATCTCTGTTCCATTTACATTTCAAAAGAAGTCAAGCCTTAGCTGTGAAAAGTGCACTTACTAGACAACAATTTCAGTTGCTAATGAGAGCAGTGAGTGAAAGACTGTGCTGGAGCAGAGACCAAACTTGCTTCTTTCTCATGTTTGCATCTTAGAAGAACTGGTATAGACTCACCAAGTCCCACTGACCACACACTCGGTTTCCTGTTCCCTCACTCGGCACCAAAGAGCTGCTCAGCCAGGACCCTGTAGGCTCTCAGAGCTCAGACCTGTCTGAGTTGTTTGCTTTGGAGTCAGCACACCTGGCAGAAATACATATTTTCTTATTCACCTTCATATTTATATTCATATTCTGTGTCTGTCTGTCAGTCTGTCCATTTCTGTGCCTCTAAGTGAGTCTCATGTTGCCCAGGTTGTCCTCAAACAGACAAGAGTGACCTTGGCTTCTGATCTTCCTGCCTTCATTGTGTGTGTGTGTGTGTGTGTGTGTGTGTGGGGGGGGGGGTGGTTGTGGATGTGTTTCATGAAGCCCAGTTTTATTCAACACAGGGGACTGAACCCACAGCTTTCCAAACGCTCTGCACGTACTCTGCCCACTGAGTCATACTCCCAGCCCTAGCCTCAGTATCTGGTTAGCTGTGAAGGCTGCCAGGGACTTCCAGGAAAAAGCCACTACTCTGGAGTCTGGGTGGGATGTAGTCTTTTTTCCAATTTAGCCCTCATCACACATTGGGCCAACCCAGGGGACTCTGCAGAGTGTAGTGCCCATCTTCAGGGGTTAAGAGGAAGCTTCTGTGGTCCTAGAGTCCTCTTCCAGGTAGTAGTTCTGATCTAGCTACTCAAGA
Organism: Apodemus sylvaticus; assembly: GCF_947179515.1. NCBI lineage: Eukaryota > Metazoa > Chordata > Mammalia > Rodentia > Muridae > Apodemus > Apodemus sylvaticus. Next base: position 25,898,308 of record NC_067490.1, read on the forward strand.
ATTCCACCTCTGGGCTTGCAAGTTGGATCAGCAGGTAATAGCATTTGTGCACAACTCTGACAGCCTGAGGTGATCTCCAGAACCCTTTAATCCTAACACTTGGGGACAGACACAGGCAGATCTCTGTGAGTTCAAGGCTAGCCTGGCATATATAGCGAGTTCTAGGACAGTTGCGGCCACATAGAGAGACCCTGTTGAAGAAGGAAGAGGAGGGGAGAAGGAGGAGGAGAGGGAAGGGGGAAAATGAGGAGAAGGAAAGGAGGGAGGAGTGGAGGGGGGAGGAAAAGAAGAGGAGGAGGAAGAGGAGGAGGAGAAGCAGCCCAGCACAAGTGGACAGTGAAAACTGATTCCACAAAGTTGTCATCTGACCTCTACATACAGCTGTGACACGTACAGTGCTTGCGCATGGATGCACACACACATACACACAATATATAAAAATACATTTTAAAAATAAATTCTTTCTTTACCCTCCAGCTAGGAGTCAGACTTGTCTACTTTGTATGTGTGGTAAGAATGTGTGGGTGGAGGTTAGAGTTCAGCTTTGGGTATCTTCCTCTGTCTACCGATTTTCTTTTATTTTTGTGACAGAATCTCATTATGTAGCCTTAGCTTTTTTTTTTTTTTAAACTCTGCTTGCTCACATGTATATTTAAGAGGAAACTCAAGGATTTTTTCCCTCCCCCAAAACGTATTATGTTTCATATGTCCAAATTGCATTTAGTAATCTCTATAATGGCTGTGGTGCTGTTTTACTAATAGGACACTGTTCTTGGTTATTTTCCTGCACTTTGGCACGTGTGTGTTGATGAAGGCACTGCACGTTTCTTAGCTCCTGAAAGTACTGCATGGAGCACACACATAAACTGTTTGTCATAATCTCTCCAATGGATGTGATAGAAAACTGCCCACGGGTATCTTAAACAGGAAACGTAAGGTCGTTCTCAGGGTTACAGTTAGGGTTAGCGTAAAAGTTAGGATTACAGTCACAGGTAGAACTAGGTTTAGGTTTAGGTTTAGGGTAGGGTAGGGTAAATGCACGTGGACCTGGCCAGACTAGACCTCAGGGAGATCTGCTTGCTTCTGTTTCCTGAGTGCTGATCAAAGGTATGCATCTCCATACCGGCTTCCACCCCATTTTCTCAGACAGGTCTCCCATTGAACCTATAGTTTGCCATAGATCTGGCCAGCAACCTACCCCCACCCCACCTACACACACCCGGCATCTACTCACCCCTGCCTCCCTCTCCCTCCCTCCTCCAGGCACTGAGATTCCAGATGCCTGCCTCCCTCCTGCCTGGCTTTTATGTGGCTGATGAGGGACTGAACTCTGGGGTTCAGGCTTGTGCTATAAGCCTGCTGTTACCCCCACCCGGCCGGCCATGTCTCCAGGCCTCAGCTCTAAATCCTGAGTCTGTCGCCTTGTGGCTGTTTGGGCTCTAGCCACAGATGTGATAAACGCCCCTTTCCTTCCCTTCTCAGGCACCGGGAGATGGCTGTCTTGCTTTAATGACACCCCTTGCCGACAGTCCTCAAGACCCCCTCATCAAGCCTGTGCGTTGCGTTTCACGAGAGTTCACTTAAAATGATGAGAATTCATCTGTTTGCTTCCCAGGAGTCCAGCCGGAGACAGGAAATTTGGCGTGTGTGGCTTTGACATAGGCTCCTAACGAACATTAGATTTTTCTTTTTTTTCTTTTCCTGAAAATGTGTGTTTGTTTTGCTGAGCTCGAGCTTAAACCTGGAGCGGAAGCCATGCCAGGCAAGTGTCTGCCTGCTGAGTTCCATCCCCAGTTCCAAGCGGGCTCTTGTTCCTGTCACTGTGTTTTTAACTTCTGTAGAGAAGGGCACAGCTCCCAGCACCGCAAGACAGAGGGACAGCCTCCAGATGGGAGATGCCCTGGGACACGTCCACCTGCAAGGATAATGCATTTGATTGCTGGGTGCCACATCCCCTTAGCGCAGACATCAGCTGGGGCATCAGGCTCCTCATAAAGTCAATGTCCCATCCTCCCTGCACCCAGAGTCCCTCTACTTTGCTTTCTGAAGCCATAGAAGGAACAACATGGAACTTACAAAGTGGAATAGCCTTCAGTCAGTAGAAAGGGACAATCAGCAGTTACAGTCCCTTCTCCTTTAGCCCAGGCTGGCCTTAGAACTTGCTCTATATAGCCTCTGCCCTTCAAGTGCTGGGATTTTAAGTATTCTCTAGCAAGTCCAGTTTATGAGTTGCTGGAGATAGAACCCAGGGAGCCCTGCATGTTAGGTAAGAACTCTACCAACTGGCCAACATTCCCGGCCCACTTTTGTCTTTTTGTCATCTCTCCATATCTCACTTCTGCTTCCCTAAGGCAACTCTTGTCTTAGGGGATACCTGGTCTCTCTCGGAAACCAGAGAAGCCAGAGGAGATGTGTGCTAGTGACTCTCACGGTCTACATGGTTCATTCACAGATAAATGATAGATATCCATTACTAAAACTATCTTCATAGTATAGACTCACATAACATAATCCATCCACCGTGGACAATGAACACATTTCCATGTCAATAAATACAATCCTAAATAGAGTCTATCTTCCTGCATATCAGTCCCCATACCGGGGGACTGAACTCTCAGTACCAATTAACTACAGACCCCACTCCGAAGTGCCTTCTTTAATGTCCGTCCCTGTAGGTGCACCTTATCTTTGATGTAATTCATTTCGTTTCCAGTGTCTGGGTGAACACACTACAACTCAGCTCTTTGTAGGAAGACGGAATGGCTTCCCCTGCAAAGCACCAAGCTCTTGCAGTCTCTCGAATCTCACTCTGCGTTCAATCATTTTCTCCGGCATACTAAGAGGCCAGCATTTCATCTGAGTAGTTTAGTAGGCGTCAGAAATTATCATTCCACTCTTTTTGAAAAATCAGAATATATGCGCATCTTCAGGGCTCCACATACACACACCCCTTTTCTTTCCTTTGCTGTAATTTCCTCTACAGCAACGATTGTATCTACACCCACCTCCAGGGCCCTGGGATGCCATAGACCCTGGCTTTGGAGGGCCAGCTCACTGCAGGTGGCTTAGCACTTTCTGTCCACTATACCCCTCTGGGTCTTTGGTCTTCTGCTCAGCTCAGTGTGAAGCAGCATTGTCTGTCCCCTGTCCCAGAGCACCGGACCCCGAGTAGAACCCTTCACAGCGATTTTTGCTCTGTCTCTGCTCACTGGGGCTTCAGGAGGTTGCTAACCTTCCTTCTTACAGACCTACCATTCTGGGTTGCCCATTCGTCCTCTCTCTCTCTCTCTCTCTCTCTCTCTCTCTCTCTCTCTCTCTCTCTCTCTGTGTGTGTGTGTGTGTTTCAAACCCTAGCTCATTGGAAAGCTGCCAGTACATGTCTCAAGGTTTCCTATAAGCCCCCTCCCCCCTTTAATTTCTGATGGTGACCCCCTTGCAATTACTCACTGGAATCCCAGGGCTTTCAACAGCTCCCACTTACTGGTGTGAATATGTTCAATACACCCGGTCCTATTTCATCTTCGCCCCCGCCCCTGCGATGCCCTATTGATGTAAGTCCCTCTATTCACTGGCAGAAGGGCCAGCATCGGCACCATCTCAGAGATACCCAGCAAGCCAGTGGACCAACCTGAGTCCTCTCGTTTCTTAAATGTAAGTCACTTTATGTTTATGTGGACACAGAGAGGAGTCTGGACCCTCACCTGATACAACTGAAGCCAGCAGGCTAAGTCTTAGATTCTCCTTCCTCTCAGGCTCTGAGTTTAGGTCCTTTGCTAGACGAATCATGGCGGCCACCCCCTCTTGGATGCCATCCTCTCCCCAGCCCAGCAAGCCAGCTAAGTTGGCAACACTTCTCTAAAGCTACTATCTAAACTGTCCTCACCTGGTCACAAAATAGCCTCGGTGTACAGATCGGAGATGGTGTGCACATATGTGTGCACACACATGTACATGTGCCACAGGCGCAGAGGTGCCCCCACAATTCTTCACATACACTCACAGATATCCTGGACACAGAAGCACCCCCACATCACTCTGTCATTATCTCTCTGGGCCTCTCTCTGTGTGTGTCTCTTTATTTCTGTCTCTCTCACGCACGCACACACATACACAAGTCTTCCTCCCCCCACACCCCATGAATACAGAGGCACCCTCAGATCTATCTCTGTTCCTTACTCAGGGTCTTTGCATCTCTGTGTGTGTGTATGCATATGTGTGCACATGTGTGTGTGTGTGTGTGTCTGTCTGTCACATACACACAAACACACGAGTATCAGTATCTGTCTCTGGCAGCTAAGGTGGTCAGCGTCTCTTCTCCCTGCCTGCCCCCACCCCCGCCCCTGCCCCTCGCTCCTGGGTCTATTAGCCCCCCCAACCCTGACCCCCTACCCTAGTGCCACTTACCCTCCATACTGTCTGCTCCGGGACACTCTCCAAAGGAGACGGGCACCTTCCAGCGGGTGGGCTGGGGCCCAGGAAGGGTCTGGGGTCTGGGTGGGCTACCCTCGTGACCCGTTGCTCGCAGACGGGCAGGAGGCGCTCACTCTCTGGGGTCCGGCGTACAGCGCCCTCTCAGCGCTGCTGTCCGCCGGACTCTGCCGCCCGCCCCGCGCCTCCCCGGCCGGAGGGAAGGAGGGGGCTGGCGCCGCGCCGTCTCCATGGCACCCGGCACACCTGTGCGGCCGAGCGAGGGCGCCCCGTGCACCTCCCCCGCAAACTCTCCCAGGACCCCCGCACCCTCCAAAGTGCAGGCGGTACCCGCCGCAGCCCTGGCGGACACACACCAGCCTCTGTTCCCCACTCTTTATGTGGTCCGAGCCCAGCCTGCCCCTCACACGCCCACCACTATATAGGCAAGACTGCCTTTTCTGAAGAGGCCAAGAAGTCGCTGTCACTACCTAGGAGGGACCCCTAGAGAGAAGCCAGTGAGCTCTCCCCCCCCCCCCCTCAGTGAACAAGATGTCTGATGGATGACCCTGGCTTCTGAATCAAATAGACCAGGCTTGGGCAAGTGTCGTGTCTGCACTCAGCCTGAGTTTCTGCATTTGTAAAGTGATTCTGAGGGAAGCCGAGTGTGTACATTTCTGCTTAGCACATAGTAGACAGTCAATTAATGCCCCCTTGCTGGACTGGAGAACACTGCCCTGACCATCCACAGACCCTGTCAGATAGCCAAGAAGACAACACTACCCATCTGCCATTCGAATGAAGATCCCCAGGTTCTCCGCCAGTGAAAGAAAGTGAATTGACCGCTCTTTCTTCGTTTTAAGAATTTAGGTTTTGTTCTCATTTGTAACTTCTGAAATATCTGGAGACCAGCACTCTCGAAATAGAAGTCATCCCTCAAATTAGATTCACACGGGAGTTGGGAGTTGGGGCAGTGGTGGTGGTGGTGGTGGTGGTGGGATGGTGGTTGTGTGTGTCTTTAAGTACCAGGAATAGGCTGGGCATGGTGGTGCATACCTTAAGTCTCAGCCTCTGGCAGAGAGGCAGGTGGATCTCTGAGTTCAAGGCCAGCCTGGTCTACATAGTGAGTCCCAGACAGCCAGGACTACACAGAGAAACCCTGTCCCGAAAACATGGAAAACAAGATTTTCAGCATTTGGGAGGCAGAGGCAGACGGATCTCTGACTTTGAGGCTACCCTGGTCTCCCGGGTACCAAGCTACCCAGGGCTACAAGGTGAAACCCTAGTGTCTAAAAAACCACAAACAAACCCAGCAAAAGATGTCTTTACAGTGGTTCACTCACCAGATAAATACCCTTGATCCTCTGAAATGGTGACTGTCACTGTGACACCCCCCAGCCCCCTTGAGGCTTCTAGGTACCCGCTGGTGTAAACCTGACCACCTCTTTTGAACCCTATCCAGTCCACTTCTCTACCTGTGAGCCTGCCTCTGCCTCCCACCACTGAGCCTGTCTCTCACTGAGATCTTCACAAGGGGGGTGGGGAGGCTCTGCCTGCCCCTGTCCCTGCCCCTCACCTGCCCCTCACCCCATCTATCCACTGCTCTCTGCTCTCAAGTCTGCACCGTTCTTCCACTGGGTGGTTCCTAAACTTTCCCTGAACTTTGGAATCATCCAGAAGATTTTTAACACCCGCCCTCAGATCACACCTACTCCAATTAAATCAGAAAGTCAGAGGCGATCGGGAGACCAGAGGTGTGTGAAGTCCCCTGGCAAGTCTCGCACACAGCAGAGTGAGGCCCTTGCCTGCGACAGTGACACTGCAGGCCTGTCCCTCTCTCTGCCCATCTTCCCACAGCTCTACAATCGATCCTCTCTTCCTTTTGTTCTCTCCACGGACTCCTGTAAGAAAATGTCACAGGCTGCACAGCTACACAATGGAGACATATTTCGCAGTGTTCTGGGAGCTGCTAAATCCAAGATAAAGATCTCAGCCTGGCAGCGGTGTCTCTTGTGGGAGGTGGAAGTGGGTAGTGGATCTCTGTGAGTTCGAAGCCAGCCCGATCTGTAGAGTGAGTTCCAGGACAGCCAGAGCTTACATGGAAAAATCCTGTCTCGAAAAAACAAACAAACAAGTCTCCTAGGGCTTCCTTCCCCCTGTGTCCTCCTTGCACATTTTACCTGCCTCATCACTCTCCCTTCCTGGTATGTTTGTATGTATGTGTGTGTGCATGTGTGTGTTACAGGAGACTTTCTGGTGTGCTTTTATTTATTTATTTTTTTAATTTTGTGTGCATTGGTGTTTTGCCATGTATATGCATGTCTGTGTGAAGATGTCAGATGCCCTAGAGCTGCAGTGACAGACAGTTGTGGGCTGCCATGTGGGTGCTGGGAATTGAACCCAGGACCTCTGGAAGAGCAGCCAGTACTCTTTTTTTTTTAATTTTTAAAATTTATTTATTATTATATGTAAGTACACTGTAGCTGTCTTCAGACACAACAGAAAGAAGAGAACATCAGATCCTATTACAGATGGTTGTGAGCCACCATGTGGTTGCTGGGACTTGAACTCAGAACCTCTGGAAGAGCAGCCCCTTAACTGCTGAGGCATCTCTCTAGTCCCATTGTCTTTGTTTTTAATTTTGTTTATTTATTTTTTGTTGTTTTTTGGGTTTTTTTGGATTTGGTTTTTTCGAGACAGGATTTCTCTGTATAGCCCTGGCTCTCCTGGAACTCACTCTGTAGAACAGGCTGGCTTTGAACTCAGAAATCCACCTGCCTCTGCCTCCCAGAGTGCTGGAATTACAGGCGTGCACCACCACCGCCCGGCTTATTTATTTTTTGTTTTGAGAGAGGTCTCATATAGCCCAGTGGGCCTGGACCTCCATATGTAGCCTTGGGTCTCCAATCCTTTTGCAGCTCCCTAGAGCTGGGAGTATAGGCGTCTGGGTACCACACTGGTTTACATCCTGCTGGGGACAGGACCCAGGACTTCCGGTTAGGCGGGCACTCCACCAACTGAGCATGTGGCCAGCTCTTCTTTGTTTCTAAGACAGAAACCCCACTGTGTAGTCCAGGCTAGCTTCAAATATAAGATTCTCCTGCCTCAGCCTCCTGAAGACTGGAATTAAAGATATATGTCTTTTAGCTAGTGTGGACCAACCGGAACTTGGGAGGCAGAGGTAGGTAGATAGATACGAGTGAATTTGAGGCCAGCCTGGTTTACAGAGTGAGTTCCAGGATAGCCAGGGCTACAATACACACACACACACATACACACACACACACACACACACACACACGTGGTTTTTTTTTTTCCTCTATGCTGATTTTTATCCCCAGGGAATCAGAACCCTCTCATTAACAACATAGGCCCTATGTCCAAATTTATTAATTTTGCTTAGGATGGAGAAACCCATAGTCAGTCTGTACGTAACAACCTCTCAGGGCAGATCCCCACTGGTACTCACTGCAGTGTATGCTGTCCCAGCATCCATCCACCTTACTGGTGTTGAAGGACTATACAAGGTCCGGGTTGGCTTGGCATGTGTCCTTCTTCTCTCCAAGCTGGGTTGGAAGTGTGTTCTGAGACGAACCAGCAGAGTTGGTAAGTGTGTAGAAGGAAGGTTGGCGTCAAGCCAAGCACTGCCACTGGGGACTGCTCTTCTGTGGAGGGGATCCCAGGTACCTGTGGTGGGACACTCTGTCTTTCTCCCTGACTGGAAATGCACAGAGGCCTTTGGGGCAAAGGAAGCCATTGAGCAGCTAGCTGCCCTCTTTGAAAAGGCTCAGAATTCTCAGGAGAGGAGAAAGGGATCTCTCTGGATGGTGAGGATGTGGCCCTGGGAATCAGACCCCACACTGCAGGCTCCTGCAGTGTACATTTAATGGAGGGGAGAGGCTTCCCTTGTAGAGTGAGGCTAGGGTAGCTGCAGAGAGGCTGAGGCTCAGGCAGGAGTGGGATGTCTTCCCGGAGCCTGGAAACGGTCTCTGAGGAGCATTTCACGGTAAAAGCCTTAAAAAGCTTATTAGCAAGCCCTCCCCAAGGAAGCAGGTCAGCGCCATTCTCTGCATTTATAACCGACAATAGAGGGCTCAAATGGCCGGCTCCATCCAGCTGCAGAGCTGGAGAGAAGCCACCAGAGAGACAGAGCACGGAAAACCCGTAATACGCCACAGAACCCAAACGGGGAGCTAGAAACCTGGGTGCTGTCCTCTTCACAGCTCTGACACTGACTCCCTGCGCAGCCTCTCTTGGGAACTCAGTGTCCACATCTCTAAAGCATGAGAGGTTTGGGTAAGAGTAAGAGAGGTAAGAGAGAGCATCTCACAGCCCCCTCCCCCCCCCATTATTGGGCCTAGGTATATGGAGTCTTCTGAGAGGCTGGGCCTCGAGGAGTCCTGTTCACAGGATGGGGTTTACACTCTAGATCGTGACAATGGGGGTTTTTGTGAAGGCCTCACACATCTCTAGGGCATCACAGGCTTTAGAGGACAAGGACATCAATCTGGGATGGGAGGGGTGGGGCAGTCCACAGGCTTCCTAGAGCTTAGGAGGCTGAGGTCTTCCGTAAGCCACTGACCTGGACCCTCTGATATAGTTCCTCATATTGTAGTGACCCCTGACCATAAAATTATTTTTGTGGCTACCTCATAACTGTAATTTTGCTACCGTTATGAATCATAATGTAAAAAATTTTGGAGACAGAGGTTAAAAGGGGTTGTGACCCACAGGTTGAGAACCACGGTACTAGTCAAAAGACCTGGGTTTGAGAACCAGTTCTTCTTCCAACTGGGACCTTTCCCATGATATGTGATTTTGACCATATGTTCCACATTGTCTTTAAGCCTGTCTCCTCACTTCTATAGCTCAGGCTGGCCTTAAAGTTGTCATTCTCCTGCCTCCTCCCATGTGCTGAGATCACAGGCAGTACTACTGTTGTGATCATAAAAAGAGAAAGAGGTTTAGAGAATGTGGTATATGGCGGTGTGGGGGAAGGGCGTGCCCCAGCGGGCCCATGCCAAGGCATCCCTTCCCCTGAGAGACCAGACACGCACCGACATAGTATAGAATAGAGTTTATTCAGGGCATGGGATGGGAGTTAAGGGGGGTAGTAGAGGCAGAGAAAGGCAGAGAGAGGGAGAGAGTAGAGAGCAGAGGCCGGCCATGGCCATGTGGGGAGAGGGGGAGGGGAGGAGAGCTCAAGAGGGGCAAGAGAGAAGATGAGAGTGGGAGAGGTGAGAGTAAGAGAGAGAGGAGGGGCTGAGCAGCCCTTTTTATAGTAGGCTAGGTTTATAGTAGGCTGTTGCCAAGTAATGGTGGGGAGGGGCATACCTGGCTGTTGCCAGGTAATTGTGGGGTGGAGCTTTGACAGAATCCTAACAACTATAGTGCCCAACCATACTTGTGTCTTCCATATAATACAACACAGTTTTTTTTTGTTTTTTTGTTTTTTTGTTTTTTTGTTTTTTTTGTTTTTGTTTTTTGTTTTTTTTTCGAGACAGGGTTTCTCTGTGTAGCCCTAGCTATCCTGGAACTCATTCTGTAGACTAGGCTGGCCTGGAACTCAGAAATATGCCTGCTTTTGCCTCCCAAGTACTGGGATTAAAGGTGTGTGCCACCACCACCTGGCACAACACAGATTCTTAACTGCCTTCCCTGTTGTGGGGGCAACTAACTTGGACAGTAACTGGGGACTTGAGTAATCACAGATACACAGTGTCTTTACCTTATTTTTTAAATTTAATTTTACTTCTGAGACAGGGTCTCACGTAGTCAAGACTGACTTCAAACTCCTTGGCCTTCAACTTAAAAAAAAAAGATTTATTTTAAGTGAATGAGTGTTCTGTATTCACGAATGCCTGTGTATCACACAGCTGGTGCCTGCAGAATCTTGAAGAGGGTGTAGGATCTCCTGGGACGAGTTATACAGATGGTTCTGGGTTGTCATGTACGAGGGTGGATTGATCACTCTGGTAGGTACAAATCTTAGAAAGTTAATGTAAACTTTTTGATTTCTATATGGTAAGAGAACCCCAGCCTATCATAATAGCTGGTGCCTAGAAATCTAGCATGTTGGAGGCTAAAGCAGGAGGATTCCCTTAGGAGGAGTTTGGGACTAGCCTGGACTCAAAATGAGTTTTAGGTTGGCCTGGGCTACAAAGGGAGACCCTGGATCAAAAACAAAACCAAAAAAAAAAAACAGAAGTAAGAAGAGGAAGGGGTAGAAGAGGAGGGGGGAAAGGGAGGAGGGGGGAAAGGAAGGGGGGGAAAGGGAGGAGGGAGAAAGGGAGGAGGGGGAAGGGAGGAGGGGGGAAAGGGAGGAGGGGAAAAAGGGAAGAGGGGGAAAGGAGGAGGCAGGGTTTGTTCTAATTACTTTTCCTGATTCTGTGACTAATTGACAAAATCAACTTAAGGAAGGGTTCCTCCGGCTCCCTTTTCGATCCAGGCCATCACACGGGGCAGGCTGTAAGAACAGCACACCATATCTGTGGTCAGGGAGAACAGAAACTGTGGCTGCTCCGCTCTGTTTCTTTTCTTCCCTTTTAAATCCAGACAGACCATTTCAGAGCAGATCCTGCATTCTAAGGTAAGGCTCTCTGGGAGCATCTTTGTAGACAGGCCCAGCATCCTTATAGACATGCCCAGTGTCCTTATAGACATGCCCAGTATCCTTATAAACATGCCCAGTGTCCTCATAGACATGCCCAGTGTCCTCACAGACATTCCCAGTGTCCTTATAGACATGCCCAGCGTCCTCATAGACATTCCCAGTGTCCTCATAGACATGCCCAGTGTCCTCATAGACATGCCCAGTGTCCTCATAGACATGCCCAGTATTCTTATAGACATGCTCAGTATCCTTATAGACATGCCCAGTGTCCTCATAGACATGCCCAGTGTCCTTATAGACATGCCCATTGTTCTCATAGACATGCCCAATATCCTTAAAATAGGCCCAGTGTCCTTATAGACATGCCCAGTGTCCTCATAGACATGCCCAGTGTCCTCATAGATATGCCCAGTGTCCTCATAGACATGCCCAGTATCCTCATAAACATGCCCAGTGTCCTCATAGACCTGCCCAGTGTCCTTATAGACATGCCCAGGGTCCTTATAGACATGCCCAGTGTCCTTATAGACATGCCCATCATCCTTATAGACATGCCCAGGGTCCTTATAGACATGCCCAGTGTCCTTATAAACATGTCCAGTGTCCTTATAGACATCCCCAGTGTCCTTATAGACATGCCCAGTGTCCTTATAGACATGCCCAGTGTCCTTATAGACATCCCCAGTGTCCTTATAGACATGCCCAGGGTCCTTATAGACATGCCCAGTGTCCTCATAGACATCACCAGTGTCCTCATAGACATGCCCAGTGTCCTCATAGACATGCCCAGTATCCTTATAGACATGCCCAGTGTCCTCATAGACATCACCAGTGTCCTTATAGACATGCCCAGTGTCCTCATAGACATGCCCAGTGTCCTCATAGACATGCCCAGTATTCTTATAGACATGCTCAGTATCCTTATAGACATGCCCAGTGTCCTCATAGACATGCCCAGGGTCCTTATAGACATGCCCAGTGTTCTCATAGACATGCCCAATATCCTTATAAATAGGCCCAGTGTCCTTATAGACATGCCCAGTGTCCTCATAGACATGCTCAGTGTCCTCATAGATATGCCCAGTGTCCTCATAGACATGCCCAGTGTCCTGATAGACATGCCCAGTGTCCTTATAGACATGCCCAGGGTCCTTATAGACATGCCCAGTGTCCTTATAGACATGCCCATCGTCCTTATAGACATGCCCAGGGTCCTTATAGACATGCCCAGTGTCCTTATAGACATGCCCAGTGTCCTTATAGACATGCCCAGTGTCCTTATAGACATGCCCAGTGTCCTTATAGACATCCCCAGTGTCCTTATAGACATGCCCAGTGTCCTTATAGACATGCCCAGTGTCCTTATAGACATCCCCAGTGTCCTTATAGACATGCCCAGTGTCCTCATAGACATCACCAGTGTCCTCATAGACATCACCAGTGTCCTCATAGACATGCCCAGTGTCCTTATAGACATGCCCAGTGTCCTTATAGACATGCCCAGCATCCTTATAGACATGCCCATCATCCTTATAGACATGCCCAGAGTCCTTATAGACATGTCCAGGGTCCTTATAGACATGCCCAGGGTCCTTATAGACATGCCCAGTGTCCTCATAGACATGCCCAGTGTCCTTGTAGACATGCCCAGTGTCCTTATAGACATGCCCAGGGTCCTCATAGACATGCCCAGTGTCCTCATAGACATGCCCAGTGTCCTCATAGACATCCCCAGTGTCCTCATAGACATGCCCAGTGTCCTCATAGACATGCCCAGGGCCTCATAGACATGCCCAGTGTCCTCATAGACATGCCCAGTGTCCTCATATGCCCAGTGTCCTCATAGACATGCCCAGTGTCCTCATAGACATGCCCAGTGTCCTCATAGACATGCCCAGTGTCCTCATAGACATGCCCAGGGTCCTCATAGACATGCCCAGTGTCCTCATAGACATGCCCAGTGTCCTCATAGACATGCCCAGGGTCCTCATAGACATGCCCAGTGTCCTCATAGACATGCCCAGTGTCCTTATAGACATGCCCAGGGTCCTCATAGACATGCCCAGGGTCCTCATAGACATGCCCAGTGTCCTCATAGACATGTCCAGTGTCCTCATAGACATGCCCAGGGTCCTCATAGACATGCCCAGTGTCCTCATAGACATGCCCAGTGTCCTCATAGACATCCCCAGTGTCCTCATAGACATGCCCAGTGTCCTTGTAGACATGCCCAGTGTCCTTATAGACATGCCCAGGGTCCTCATAGACATGCCCAGTGTCCTCATAGACATGCCCAGTGTCCTCATAGACATCCCCAGTGTCCTCATAGACATGCCCAGTGTCCTCATAGACATGCCCAGGGCCTCATAGACATGCCCAGTGTCCTCATAGACATGCCCAGTGTCCTCATATGCCCAGTGTCCTCATAGACATGCCCAGTGTCCTCATAGACATGCCCAGTGTCCTCATAGACATGCCCAGTGTCCTCATAGACATGCCCAGGGTCCTCATAGACATGCCCAGTGTCCTCATAGACATGCCCAGGGTCCTCATAGACATGCCCAGGGTCCTCATAGACATGCCCAGTGTCCTCATAGACATGCCCAGTGTCCTCATAGACATGCCCAGGGTCCTCATAGACATGCCCAGTGTCCTCATAGACATGCCCAGTGTCCTCATAGACATGCCCAGTGTCCTCATAGACATGCCCAGTGTCCTCATAGACATGCCCAGTGTCCTCATAGACATCCCCAGTGTCCTCATAGACATGCCCAGGGTCCTCATAGACATCCCCAGTGTCCTCATAGACATGCCCAGTGTCCTCATAGACATGCCCAGTGTCCTCATAGACATGCCCAGGGTCCTCATAGACATGCCCAGTGTCCTCATAGACATGCCCAGGGTCCTCATAGATATGCCCAGTGTCCTCATAGACATGCCCAGTGTCCTCATAGACATGCCCAGTGTCCTCATAGACATGCCCAGTGTCCTCATAGACATGCCCAGTGTCCTCATAGACATCCCCAGTGTCCTCATAGACATGCCCAGGGTCCTCATAGACATGCCCAGTGTCCTCATAGACATGCCCAGTGTCCTCATAGACATGCCCAGGGTCCTCATAGACATGCCCAGGGTCCTCATAGACATGCCCAGTGTCCTCATAGACATGCCCAGTGTCCTCATAGACATGCCTAGGGTCCTCATAGACATGCCCAGTGTCCTCATAGACATGCCCAGTGTCCTCATAGACATGCCCAGGGTCCTCATAGACATGCCCAGGGTCCTCATAGACATGCCCAGTGTCCTCATAGACATGCCCAGTGTCCTCATAGACATGCCCAGGGTCCTCATAGACATGCCCAGTGTCCTTATAGATAGACCCAGTGTCCTTATAAATATTTTTCACATGCACACACACACACCTCTACTGATGCTGTTAGCTGAAGACCACAATTTTAGCAAGGATCTGCTTGATCTAGTTCCTGAACTCTGTCGATCCTGAGAGTAGTAAAACTAGGGTAACAGGAGAGGGTGAGATCTCAGGTAGAGAGCACAGTTGGGGGCGCAGGGCACAGTGGTGGGGGTGTGGGAGGGTTGCGCATCCTCTCTTGGGCTGTGCACATGGATTCTTGGCCACTCTACTTACAACAAAATCCAGCCACAATCTTATGGCTCGTAAGGGAAGACCCATGCGAGGAGGAGCGGCTAAAATTGATGCCAACGTGCCAGGTGGGAAACATGGAGACTTACTGTGGAACGTGACCCTGTCTGATAGCAATTTTTTCAAAAGCTAGGTTCTCAAACACAGAGATTCTGTACCATCCACCTGTTCAGCCCTCAGTGGATAGAGACTGTAGACCTACTATGTGCCGGGCATGGCTCAAGAGATGGGAGGGAGGGAAAGCCATGGATACCAAGCCAAAGGTCCTATTGAGTGTAAGTAATGGGCATAGATAAATGCTCATTGGGCATATAGCGGGTGATAAGATCTACGAATAAAGAAAAGAAATGGGGTGTGTGTGTCTCTCTTAGAGAAGTGACAGGAGACCTCCTAGGGGCCTATTAGGCAGTACATGGCGCATGATCCAAAATACCCCGTGTGAGCTCTTAATTTACCCGGAAGGAAGTGGAGAGCCCTTCAGGATTTGGAGAAGAAGTGACCTAGAATCTAGAAGGTTCCTTTGGGTGCTGTGTGGACGGTTAGCAGAAACTCTTTAAGGTGTCAGGGTCTAACTTCCTGTCTGGCAGCTCAGGTGGCCTTGGGATTTGTCTTCTCACATAGCTCAACGTGTGATTCTTTTTTTTTTTTTTTTAAGATTTATTTATTATTATATGTAAGTATACTGTAGCTGTCTTCAGACACTCCAGAAGAGGGCGTCAAATCTCATTACGGATGGTTGTGAGCCACCATGTGGTTGCTGGGATTTGAACTCAGGACCTTCGGAAGAGCAGTCAGTGCTCTTAACCACTGGGCCATCTCTCCAGACCCTGTTTGTTTTTTTTTTTTTTGTTTTTTTTTTGTTTTTTTTTTGTTTTTTTTTTTTGTTTTTTTGATGCAGGGTTTTTCTGTGTATCCCTGGCTGCCCTAGACTTACAGAGATCCTGCCTCTGCCTCCAGAGTGCTGGAGGATTAAAAGTGTGCCCTACCATGTACACCCAGCATCCCCACGTGGTTCTCAGAACCACTCCTGAGATCTGACACCACCCCAGGCACAACTCCTGATCTCAAAGTTTTCTGAGTGGAAGGTCTCCGTTATAGCACCTACTCTGAGCCGTGCGTGAGACAGGCCCTCGGAGCTCACCCAGGAAGGTCTCCTGTTCTATGTGGTTGACAGGAAATAGGGTGCACAGGTGCCTCTGCTTGTAGGAATCTGGTTTTGCTCGTGTGGAATACGCCAGGCACCAGCTGGGTCTGTCGCGGCGGCCACCTCCGCCTCATCACACGGCCTCATCAGGCAGCCTCAGAAGCCTGGCGCAGGTGCTCATAGATTGATCTGCTTTTTGTTGAGACATGGTTCTGATGCTGTAGCCCAGGCTGGCATCCACATCACAACAATCCCCTTGTGCCTCCCAGCTGCGGAAGTTCACAGCCTCGGAGGCTTCTGAATTATGAAGAAAGGTCCCCCATCAGCTTCCAGATGTCCTGTGGATATATGTCCTGAAGAAATCCGTGGCAACCAGGGCTGTGTTCACGATGGTGGGCACTAAGTGGCCTTGAGAGGCAAGTTCAGGGTATGGCAGGTGCACAACAGTGATGTACCGACCTGTGTTGTGAAAACCACGCTCATGATTAGCTGGGGAGAAAAGGCTCAGAGAGGCCATTCCCCAGAGACAGGCCATCTGAAGAAAGCCATTGGTCACTTCTGTGTGTGTACGCAGGCCTCCTGTGAGGCCCAGGCTCACACCAAAGATACTCGATCAGTAGAAGCAAAAAAGCCAGTCCTGAAGCCCTGGTTCCAATGCTTCCGGGTCATGCGCTTCCCCCTTCTGGTCATGTGATCTCCGCTTCGTCCCTGTCTGCTGGCAGAGGGATGCTGCTCTGGCAAATAAGGACACACAAGGCCCTGGGGGTGGGGCGGGGAGCTGGAGAAAGGCCTCAGTGGTTAGGAACATTGGTTGTTCTCAAAGAGGACCGAGGAGTAGTTCCAAGCGCCCAACCACCCAGAGCTCCAGCGTCAGAGGCTCGGATGTTCTCCTGACTTCCTCAGGTGCCAGGCCCATACGCAAAGGGATGCACACACACACATACACACACACACACACACACACACACACACGCACGCACGCACGCACGCATGCATGTGCACTCATGCACACATACATACATACACACGTGTACGTGGAGGTTTTGGAGTGGCCCAGCCATTACGCTGTTTAAGACATATTAAAATATAAGGGTGTGTGTATATGTGTGTGTGTGTCTTTCACTCGGGAATCCAGAACACTGGGGTGGGTAGTGAAGACCACGCTGCCGATTTGAGTAGAGATTAATTGGCAACTGCAATATCGCCCTTTCTGGCCCTGGCTCCTCTTGCGCTGGGGTAAAGGGCACCGCTCCCATTCCTGGGCTCCCTAAGAAGGGTTGAGCTTATTTCAAGCAAAGAGCAGCTTCAAAGCTAGATTCTGGGGTCCAACGTGCTGTGATTCGGAAAACTGGCAATGCAAACCCTCTGGTCCTACTCTGTGCTGTCTCTCCCAGCATGCACTCTGTGATCCTTTCCTCTCAGATACAGCCGTTCCTCCATCCCAGGAACCTCCGGCCCAGAAAACAAAAGCAACAAACACTGTATTCAACTCGGGAAATTTCAGAATCACATAAAGGAGTTGTCAGACTGCATTGATAGCAACGAAAATGCTAAAACTCTTTGAATGCTTTGCCCCTGATTGCTCCCTTACCATGTGCACCCATTTTCGTTTGTTTCCCAAGATGGTTTCTCTGTGTAGCCCTGGCTGTCCTGGAACTCATTCTGTAGACCAGGCTGGCCTAGAACCCAGAGATCTGCCTGCCTCTGTCTCCCCTGTGCTGGGATTAAAGGCGTGTGCCACCACCCTCCCCCCCCCCCATGCCCAGTCCACCCATCCTAACTGCATCGTAATCACCGTGTCTGTGTCTTTCTGTCTGCATGGAAGACCCTGCCTGAAATCCAGGCTCAGCCCCCTCACCCCCTCAGAGGAAATGCTCTACAAGAAGGGCGAGGGCGGCTTTTCTGTCGGCCAGCAAGTCAGAAACCCTGCAAGCTGGTTGGCAGGAAAGGCCTGGCTTGCAGGGAGCGTTTAATAGCTGAACACTTGAGAATGCAAGAAACAGGGATCGTGTGAGTTCCAGCGAGCTCCTTGGCGATCTCCTAGCACAGCCCCTCCACTCTGCAGCTGGGAGCCAAGGCTCGGAGAGGGGCAGGGATTTCTGGAAATCACTCAGCTGCTAAGAAGGCACCAAGGGGATAAACACGTTAACAGCCATGGCGGGTCTGGTACCTGCTGAGCACTCTCTCTGTGCCTCTTCAACAACAATACTGTGGAGCGCCTGGCTTTACAACTCAAAGTAAATTCAAGTTGGCCAATCCAACCTTAAAAAACAAAACAAAACAAAACAAAACAAAAAAACCCAAAAATCAAAAACCCAAGGCCTGAACCCAGAACAACGGATCTCCAGCTGGGACATCAAAGTCCCCAGGAGGATTTATTAGGGCAGCACCAGCCTGAGCTTCAGCCCTGCATCTGGAGTGAGCGGAGCTGCTGCACGTTTAACCAGCATCCAGTTCTCCCAGCCCACGACTCTGCTCACAGAACCAGGGACCCGGGGGGTGGGGGTGGGGGTGGGGGTGGGGGTATGGGTGACAACTCCGTCCTTCCCCTCCGGGCCCACATCTGTCTGCCCCATTGTTCAGCAGGGCTCTACTGTAGACCGGACATTCTGTGTGCCTGCTCCAAAGCTGCTTTCTTTACCTTGTGGTTTTGAGAATTCCTCCCCTGGGGTGGATGTAAACAATGCCTACCTCTCCACCAGGGTCAAACCAAAGTCTGGTTCCACTAAGGTTAAATCTGGGGAGCCAACAGGTATTGGGTTTCTTTCCAGAGCAAGGGTGAGGAGTTGCTTATAGGAATGTGGATGACTCCTCCGTCCCCCTCCTCCCCACCTCCAAAAAAAAAAAAAAGGCCTCACTGGAAAGCCCTCACCCAGCATGGATAATGGCTTCCTTGTAACCACATAGATGGAGCCTCTCTGTTAGCATTCTCTAGCCTATATACTTATATACAAATGGCTAGGAAAGCGGCTAGCATTTCACACTGTGAGTCTGGTAAGTTTCCTCACCAACTCCTTCTCTGAGGGAATGCCCTAATGCCACAGCTTGCTCCTAAGAGACTTGGACAGGCAGGCAGGGCAACTAATCTAAAGACCATAGCATCTGTCCTGCTGTCATTCAGAGAACCAAGCTCTCTGTAACTCAAGCTTACTGCAAGAGAGGGAGTTCCCCTTAAAGATGGGCGGGTGAAACCCAGCCCTAATGCCTGGGAGTCTGTATTGGGAGAACAAATCAAACACTACACATATACACTCAGAAAGGGAAAAAAGAAAAAGAAAAAAAGAAACCATACAGCAAGCACCAGCAGATGAGTTTAGCACAGCATCTTTTATTGCAAACTGAAGTGCGGGGCTTTTTCACACTGTGAGCCCGGATCTGGAGGGTTCTGACTGCCAGAGCTTGCCCAGACAGGCCAGATCATAATGTCCAGGCAGCGTAGAGAATGACTTCCAGGAACAACCCCACTGGCATGCAGGAAGAGCCAGAGGTAAGGTGGGAAGACAAGGCAGGCCTAACCATCGCCTGGCGATCACGACCTCGACCATGGTAGAGACACAAGGATGGGGAAATGATCTGATCTCCCGGTGCTCAGTTAGGGGGAGGCTGGGCATATACTCAGATCCATGCAAGTGGAGAAAGGGGGCGGGGCAACCTTCACTCTGCACATGCCCAGGTTACCCAGGGCCCTCTGCTGATGCTCAATCTGGGACATCCCTGGAAGACTCAGTTCCAGTTCTTGCTGGCACATAGCTCCGACTCAGAAAGCCAGTGTGAGGTCCGCCGAGACCCTGCATTTTGCTTTTCCCTTTACTGAAATGGGGGTCTCATATAGCCCAGGGATTTTTTTTTTAAACTCAAGGTTGGCCTAGAGCTCCTGACCTTTCTGCTCCTACTTTCAGAGGGCTGTGGTTGTAAGAGGGCCCGCTATGCCTGGCCCCGTTCTTTTACTGTGTCTGCTTTTGCTGTGCTGAGATCGGTTCTCGTTATGCAGCAGAGGCTGGCCTCATCTCCACAGTCCTACAGTCTTAGTCCCGCCATGTGCTGGATCACAGGTGTACACCCCCAGAGACTGCATTTCTAGCAAGCTGGTGTTAGCCTATCAACACTTAGTGTTGCTTTCCCTCTTCCTGGACAAGATGAAACCACCAACTCAGGGACACAGGGTGGGAGGGAGAAAGCAGTCCAGTCCCGGCTGCTCCCAGCCCTTGCTTGGGCCCCGTGTCTACCTCCTCATCTGGCTGACTGGCCTTAGGATGAGAGTGTAATAGGCAAGGTTTCTTTTAGGATATACAGCCATGATACGAGAAGTGCTCCCATGGTAACCCACCAAGAGCCAGCAACACTGTGAAGAGACAGGGACCTAGACAAACTCCGTAGTGGGTTTTTGCTCTGAACAACAGTTTGAGTTCTAAACGGCGAAATGTTGGAGACAAAGCGGCCTAGTCCTGCCTGTGTCCTGGGGCCTCCACAGACCAGCCAGGACCGGGGGCAGCTGGAAGGCCTGCTGCTCAGGTGCAGAGGTAGACACATGGAGACGGAGGGAGTCAGGGAGATCCCCAAACACAGGCCTTATCAGGGGGCCTGGGCCCAGCTACCTCCTGGGAAATGCCGCAGTTCTGGGCACACTGGGACAGCTGGTAGCCCTTTAGACCACAGGCAAAGGTCATCAAGACGGCAGGTCATTCCGGTGATAGCCTTGAGGTTGGTGGTAACCAACCAGGTTATCATCAAAGGGAGGTAATCTTAGGACCTCGGGTGACAGTCACAGGTGCGGGTGACTTTGTCTTCTCTGGGCCACCTTTCCTGTGGCCCTGTGGGTAATATACCTGACCACGCCAGGCCATTCTCAGGGAGAGAACAGAGTGTGTAGAAAGTCCTCCACACAATGTCTTGGGACAAGGAAGAAGGAGTGGCCTGGAGCTGCCCCTCTGTCCCCTGTCTCGATGTCCAAGGGTTCCTTCATAAACACTCCTGCCACAGGGCCCAGCCAGCGTCTAGGCATTTCAATTCCTGGCTCAGGCTCCAAACAGTCCAGGGACCCTGATGGCCAGGACAGGGCACCATGATGGGTGTCACTGTGTTCAGTCCACAGAAGGCAATAAATAGGTGGAGCTGGTCTCCTCTCAGGATGGTGACCTGGCTCTCACACCCAGTGTGACACAAGGCTTCGGATTGTACGGTCTATGAAACGCCCAGCAAGGTTTATCCACGAGCTTAGAGGGCATCCAGCAATGTGGAGACAGAACCTTTGAGGGGTTGGTTCCATGCAGGAAAGACTTGCTGTGATTTTTCCTCCTCCCAAGTAACCAAGCTCAGAGAGAGCAAGAGACCTACCCAAGTCAGCACAGCAGCCGTGAGCGTCCCGAGTCTGGGCTCTGGCCTCACCTCCTCCCTCTGGAGCGCCAGGGCTCACTACAGTACCAAGCTACCCACCCTGGCTTAGCCGTGCCCCTCCCTCTGTATGCTGCCTGGCCCACCCACCCCCCTACTCCCCAAGCCTGGCTTCCCATGGGCCTTCCCCCCTCTCAGGGTGGCAGGCCAGCATCCTTTGTCCCTTGCTGGGTGAGCACAAGGAGTCTGTCCTAAGGCGGAGGGGCCTGTGTGTCCTCTGGAGACACGAGCATATCAAACTTGATGAGTGGCGGGCCAATCACACGCACCTCGGCGCTCAGGGGGTTGAGTCGCAGGTTGATGACTCGCAGAGCTGGCATGGCGGCCAGCTTCTCCACTGGAACATCTGCAGGAAGAGAGGGGACAGGTTAGAGGGATAGGAGCCAGCAGGGTGGGAAGGAAGATGGAACGGGAAGACTTGAAGCATACGGAGAGAGCTTTGATGTTCATGGACCTCTGTGAACGGACTAGCTCAGGGGTCCTCTTGCTGAGGGAGGGGCCTTCAGGGCTTTACCAGGACACTAAAGCCACAAGCAGAAAAGCAGCATTATAAATGAGGGCCCGGGTTGGGCATGGATGCACATGCTTGTAATTCTAGCACTTGGGAAGTCGTGGCTGGGAGATTAGGAGTTCAAGGGCACTCTCTACTACATAGTGAATGAGCCTGAGGGTAGCCTGGGCTACACAAGACCTTGTTTCAGAACTGCAAGTAGTTATGGTGGGGGGGGGGGTGGATCAGGTGTCTGAAAGAGAATCACTGTATAAGGCACAATCTTACTCTTATGTAGGCTCAAATGAATTAGAGACAGGTACTTAAATCCTGCTGCATGAAGAAAGCAGGAGAGCTGGTCACAACAGACTAGACTCTACTGACGCATAGCGGAGCATGTGAATGAGATGGAATCGCAGCCCGCTGTCAAAAAGAACAACACTCAGATACAGGCTTTAACGCAGATCAGCTCTGCGAAGACGGTGCTGCTGAAAGCAGGTGGGCACAGGGTTCCACTTGGCATCCAGAGCAGCCAGGGGCAACGAGCAGAGCACAGACTCCCAGAGCTGGAAGAAGTCAGGTGAGGCATCCGTCTTGGAAGTGGATGGTGGTGGTGGCCGCACCCTGTCACAGGAGCAGGCAGTGCCACCGAAGGAACACTGAAAATGGTCACAATGGCAAACTTTATGTGGTTTACAGTTGCTACCATTTTTGACACTTATTTTTGAGTATGTATGTACATGAGCATATATGTCTGTGAGTATATATGCATATGAATACATATGTATGTGAGTATATATGCATGAGTATATATGTATGTGAGTATATATGTATATACGAGTATATATGTGTTTAAGTATGCATGTGTGAGTATGTATGTGTGTGAGTATATATGCGTGGATATATGTATGTGTGTGTGGATATATATGCATGTGAGTATATATGGGTGTAAGTATGTATGTGTGTGGGTATATATGGGTGTAAGTATATATGCGTGTGAGTATATATGCATATGTGAGTGCAACTGAGCACGTATAAAAGACAACCGCCCCAAACTGGTCTCCTTTCACTATGTGGCTCTCTGAGACTGTCATCAGGTCATCGGGCTTGGGAGTAAATGCCTTTACCCACAGAGCCATCTTGCCGGCCCTGTGGCACAAGGTTTTAAATTAGTAATATACCATGCTGAGGCCCACCGAACCGTACACTCTCCACGTAGGAAATGCGTGGCGTGTGATACATTGCAATACAGTGATTAAGAAAAAAAGCCGGTTTAGAGGCTGGCGGTGTAACACGGTTGGTAGAGTATGTGTCAAGCTTGCACGAAGCTGTGAGTTCAGTCCGAAGAATGGATAAACCAGGTGTGGAGACACACATCTGGGATCTCAGCACTTAGGAGATAGCTATGGGAGAATCAGAAAACTCATGACCATCTTCACTTAAGGAGTTACATAAGGAGTTTAAGGCTAGCCTGGGCTACATGACTTTGTGGCCCAGTTGTACCCTTGAGGAGCCCCTAAAGCAGAAATATACTTTATCCGCTCACCACTTGTAGGCCATGAGGACCTGGACAAGACAACAGCCCTTCATGCCTATACTGGCTCAAAATGTGACATTGGCAGGACTCCCTACATCATGTCCCCTGTGTCACATGCCTGGAGGAGTGCCCTGGATGGTCAAGCACGAACTGGGCTTCTCAGGAGTCATACATAGCTCAGGGTCCCAAATGTTGATGTGTACAATGTAGAAATCAGGTTTCAAATGATCACCCATTCAATTCATCCAAGGACAATAGGGCCTCGCTCAAAACACACTGAAGGCACTTTGTCAAAAACATAGGCAGTAATGAGCTGTTTTAAGTTCCAGTACACAGTCTAAAATGAGGTGGCTAGGGATACAGTCCATCTAGTAAAGGACTTGCAACCTGAAAACCTGAGTTAAGTTCCTCTAGAGCCCACGTGGTAGACAAAGAAAGCTGATAGTCGCAAGTTCTGACCTCTACAAGCACACTGTGGTGTATGCCCCCTCCCTTAATAAATAAGCACAAAAAAAAAAATAATGCCAGGCTGTGGTGGCACAGGCCTTGAATCCCAGCACTCAGGAAGCAGAGGCAGGTAGATCTTTGTGTGTTCGAGGCCAGCTTGTTCTACAGGGCTAGTTCCAGGACAGCCAGGACTCTACAAACAGACCCTGTCTCAAAACCAAACCGAAATAAAACAAAAACCACCAAAGAAACAAACAAATGAATGAATGGATACAATGTATCAGCAAGCCCATTATACTTTCCTCCATAGTCATTTCTAGCGGGTGATATGAGGCTTCCTTTCCTTCTCCCCATGGTTCTGTGGGGACACAGAGGCTCAGCTGCAAGTCTGCGCAGGTGCTGTGTGCCTGGGAGGTGCCCAGCCCTGCAGCTGCACAGTCGCCTTGAAGGATGTTGTGACCACTCTTGTCAGTGTGGTGTTAGATTCCTCCACCATATAATTACCTGCTGTTTGGAGGTTTGGTTTTTTTTTTTTTTTTCTCATTTGCAAATAACTAGAACTCTGTGGGGACACATTTAAGAACAGGCAGCAGAGTCTCCTCATCAACGGTTCCCACCCATTGCCGTGGCCTTGAGGTCTACAGGCCGGTCCTTGCTATATCCGTCTGTCTTGGCGATAACTGCAGAGCAGCTTTTCCGACGCCCCGAGCTGCTCGGCATAGCGCTGTATAACACAGGCTGTCCTTCCTAGCTGCCCATCTGTTTATTAACAGGGACGCCTATGCTTCTACTGATTTATGGCTGTCGTGTTTAATTAATTTGTTGTTCAGTTCGCTCCAGATCGGGCCTGCGGGAGCCCCTTCAAACTCGCTGATGGCTTTTGTTTTTATATTTTGTAGCGCCAACCGCTGAGCTTACTAGCAAAGTGTTCTCTCTTACACTTCCAGCCCCGCCCCCCCCCCCCCCCCACTCCTCCACCCCCAGCTCTGTGGGTTGGCAGAGCGCCCAACATTTTGGGATGTATTAAGGCCTGTTGTGGGATCCATTTACGAGGCTTTGAACGTATCTAATCACCTGCTTGAACTGCAGCCAAGTGTACCATGGTCTGGTCCCTGCTGCCTCTTCCCCTGTCCTCTGCCAGGGATGGACGTAGAGGCCGAATCATTTGCCCTGAAAGGCTAGCGTGTGAGAATGTCTTTGGCTGCCAGCCCGGAGGAGCAGTCAACGGCCCCATCAAAGGATTTGTATATGGCCGCCTTTAATCGTTCCTGTACCCTAGCTCTGGTCAGCCTGCCTTCCCACAGCTTCCAACTGAGGCAGTCAGGCCTGGCTGCTCCCATTCCTATGGCGGAGATCCCTCCCAGCAAGGTCCCATGTTCTCCCTCCTGACACACTCCGTTAAGCCCTTTGAGGATGGTGAATAGCACCCAGGGCTCTATGGCCAGGAGGTGGCGGACTCCGAAGGCTCCCATAGCACAGATGCTGCCCTCCCCTCTCAGCTTGGTTGCTAGGATGAGAACAAAGAGGGGCCACCAGCTCTGGCCAGTCTTTCCCTGTCCAGAGCCGAGGAAGCCAGGGCAGCTCAGGGCCGGTCCTCTCTGCCCACTTCACAGCGGGGAGGCCTAAAGCCAGGAAAGCCCAGCTCAGGGACATTTGCTTACTGAGCAGAGCAGCAGCCATGAATGGGGCTACCTGCTCCAAACATCTTCCACAAGGGGTGTGCTACTGTAGGCACGGGGTGGGAGAAAGCGACCTAAAGGCTCTGTGCCTGACACATGGGTGGCTCCACGTCTATGGGAATTCCCAGGAGCCTCTTTTTCCCAAAGCGGTTAAGGCCAGCACAGGCCTAACCAAATGGGACCTTTGCAATGACACAGGCTTCTGGGACCTCTGTGCTGGACTGAGTTTTGTTGCTGATTGAAGTCTTGGCTGTTATTACTTGCTTTTATTTTTACTCGGGGACTCGTGTGTTGAAGGCTGACCTTGACTATGCTGTGTAGCCAAGGATGATGGAATTTCGGGTCCTCCCAACAGCTGACGGCGCAGATCTGCCCCACAACACCCAGTGTTTGTGGTGCTGGGGGACTGAAGAGCCAGGGCTTGAAAACATCTAACAGTGGTGTTTAGGTTTTAGGTAGAATGTATTGAGGGCTTGCTAATTTATTATCTATAGGAATTATTAACTTTTTGTTTTTGAGACAGAGTTTCTTCTCTGTGTAACAGTCCTCTTTGTTCTGGAACTCACTTTGTAGACCAGGCTGGCCTCAAACTCAAGAGAGATCAGCCTGCCTCTCCCTTCCCAGTGCTGGGATTAAAGGCCTGTACCACCATGCCTGACTTAAAAAACATTCTTTTTTTTTTTAATTATTAACATTTTAACTTAACATTTTTCAAAAGCTGAATGAGCTGAGTACCATTAGTTTTTTTTGTTTTAATTTACTTTATTTTTATTGGTGTGTATACCCACACATGCATGTGCACATGTACACATGCCCAGAGAGTGTGTGTGTATATGTGTGTATGTACACATATGTATGCCTAGGGAGACTAAAAGATGGCCTTGGGTTCCCTGAAGCTGGAGTTCTAGGTACTGTGAATCACTCCATATTGTCAACTTCAAACCCAGACTCCAGTTTTCTGCAAGTGAATACCAGATCTCAGCTGCTGAACTATCTCCCCAGCCCTCCCCGTTCCCCAGTACCATGATTAGCGTGACCCTCCATATAGGACAAAGTCCAGAGAGGTTAAGAGACTCGTGAAGGGGAATAATAATAATAAATAATAAATAGCTAAGTAATAGAGCTGGGGGCATCTGATGGCGGGCTGGCTGGGTGCTAGCCCTGTGTCCTTTCTGCCATTTCCCAAGGAGCTTTACAACTGGGCTGGTGCGACCTTCTCAGCTGGGTGAGGGTTCTCAGGGGAGAGCGACAACACAGGCAGCCAAGTCTTCAGGTGAAAGGGGGTTAGAAAAGGGACGTTCATCCACTCAGATGTCAGGGTGACGGGCCACTCAGCTCCCTGAGGGAGGGCTGTGTATTCTTAGGTCAGGGCTCCATTCAGGGCTCTGGTATGCAGTTTGCACAGCGGAACCCAGCAAGAAGACGGCCTGCAAGACACACGTTGGAGTATCGCCACCTCTCTGGTAAGCAGGAAGTAAGTACCGTAGACAGGGTGGTCTCCGGCAGACTAGGAGAGGCCAGAGTCTAAGGTAAGTACTCTGTCCCAGATTGCGGATCAAACATGTCCCCTCCCTCGGGGTGGATGGAAGGCAAAGTGATGACATCTGCCAGTGGTCACCCACTTCCTCACACTTCCCGCTGAGCATACTTGCTGCAGTCTGGCAAGCTTCTTGCTGCCCCTTGTTGGGTTAATGGCAGGAAGACAGAAGCTCATTCCTTTCCAGACATCGTCAGCTGAGAGGAGGTAACCAGGCAACACCACCCCCATCCCCCATCACCAAGAATCAGGAAACCCCCTCATGTTTGGTTTAATGAGGTCAAGTCATTTCACTGATACAAACTTCCCATAATGAAGGCCCAGATGTAACTGGGGTGTTAGGGTGACACCCCATGCTCCGCCAGTCCCAACAGACGAGGCTGGGCATCCCGCTGATCCGCTGATTAAAGAGATGAGGTGAAGCTAGAGTGAGAGGTAGTTAGTTAATCAGCATCAGGAAGACCCCGATGATGTGGAGAGGGGATGCTGAGGCAGGGAAAAGGGAAAGGAAGGCCTTCTGCAGCTGCAGCCATCCACTCCGAGAGACGTACAAGGTTCAGCAAGATTGGTAATGAACGTCTTTTAACATGGAGAAAGTTCAAAGGCTTGAGGAAAAGTCCCCAAGCTGCATTCCCAGACACATTCCCAAACTGCTGGCCTTCAGATGCCCAGCCAAGAGTTAACTGTCTGCAAGCCGCAGCCGGGTGTAGTGTCCCATGCCTTTAATCCCAGCACGGGGGAAGCAGATGAAGGCGATCTCTGAGTTCGAGGCCAGCCTGGACTAGAGAGCAAGTCAAAAAAAGACCAAACCAAAACCACAAGAGGATGGGCCAGGTGTAGAGGAGACTTTGACTGGGAGACTGGGCAGGTAATGGGTATGGAACAGAACAGAACAGAGGCCAAACAAGATTAGCTACAGCCAGGTGAATGGTGGCGCAGGCCTTTAATCCCAGCACTTAGGAGGCAGAGGCAGGGGACCTCTGAGTTTGAGGCCAGCCTGGTCTACAGAGTGAGTTCCAAGAAACCCTGTCTTGAAAAACAAAAACAAAACAGACAAAAAGATTCACCTTAGCCATGCCCAGAGCAGTCATTCCAACTCCTCACAAGAAATTACATGCAAAACAAGTCACTGAACCTACCTAGGACCCAACAGCAACCAGTCTGGGTTGCCCGAGTTGGCATGGTGGAGTCCCCGGTGTGTGTGTGTGTCAGGGGAAGGTACACACAAGCTGGCTCGCCCTGACCATCTATAAACATCGGTTGGTTTGAGCAATCCTCACTGACAGAGGCTCACCCTAGCTGAAGGAGGACTCCACAGAAGAGGGGAGCCCTGAATTCCATCACACATGCTGGCACTTCTTCTATGACCCCTCCCCCATGCCCTCTGCCATCTCTGAAGTTTATTAAATAAACCTAGCCTCCTCCAAGACCCACCCCCAACCCCCACCCCTACCCGCTTCTAGCGACCACCTCTGACTTCCCGAGGGGACAACTTTGAGCAGACACGACCTCCTCTTGTCATGGCAACTGAGGTTCTCAGGCCATGGCGACGTCCAGCTTACCCGCTCCCCCAAAAAAGAGGAGGGATTATTCTGTTTCCCTGCTCAGACCCAGTTCTGAACGAACACATGCCAAACCGCCCCAGCGCTGAAGCGCTGAGTGGGTCCACAAGCATCCAGTACCCCTCCCTTCTCCTATGGCCGATAGTCCTGACAATATTAATCTCAGTCATCTCTGATTTCCCTGCGACATCCGCATGGTAAATCTTTTCCTTTCAAAGCCCAGGATTACTGCCCTTTAACTGTTGGCTCACGCACTATGTAGATCTTTAAAAAAAAAAAATGTCACATTTTGTGTGTGTGTGTGTTTGCACATTATGGTGCACCTATGGAGGTCAGAGAATCACTTGCCAGAGTCAGCTTTTATGTTCCCCAGGAGGATCCCAGGGATCAGACTCAGGCTATCAGGGTTGGTGGCAAGTGACTTTCCTACCACAGATAGTCTTTTTAAATTATTTTATAGACACACACACACACACACACACACACACATATATATATTGCTGGAAATTGAGCTCAGGACCTCTGGAAGAGCAATCAGTGCTCTTAAATGCTGAGCCATCTCTCCAGCCCAGATAGTCCCTTTGAAAGGAGGGACAACCTTTTAAAAATTGCACCTCAAGACCCTGGTGGGTGTATCTTTTCCTTGTTAAGAATGAGGCTCGCAGACCCTGTTTCATTCCCCCCCTCCTACTCCCCCGGATGCTGGGTGCGCTAAAGATTCAGCACTTGGATCTGCTAAGGAACTGGAAGCCGGCTCAGCTGCTCAGCGATAGAGTGCTTGATTCCCCTGCTGAGGACTGAAATCTGGTTCCTGGCAGCCACCCCAGGTGGTTTATAACTAGCTGTAAATCCAGCTCCAGGGGACCCGAGGCCCTCTTCTGACCTCTACAGGAAGACCTCCCTATGAACACACAACTAAAAATAAAAATAAATCTTGGGGCTGGAGATGGCTCAGCAGTTAAGAGTACTGGCTGCTCTCCCAGGGGACCTGTGTTGGATTCCCCAGCACCGGCACAGCAGCCCACAACCATCTATAACTCCAGTCCCAGCAGATCACATGTTCTCTTCTTGGTGGGCACCTAGCATGAATGTGGAAGACACATACATGCAGATAAAACACCCATACATGTAAAATAATAAAAGTAATAATTTTTAAAAATCTTAAAAGAAAAAAGAGGCAAAGGTTGATTCTCAGATCACAGGTAGGAAATAACACAGTTTATACTCTTTCAAATGTCGTCAGGGCTCTTTGTACAATATAAACGGGCCTGATCCACCTCCCGGCCTGACGATTTAAAGTAAAACAAAACCGATGATAACTAAGAACTAGCAACAGCAAAAGGTTACAGACTGTGGTCACATAGATGGGTCTTAATTTATAGAATTCTGTTACAGATTTGAGTGCACATTTCCTTATTAATGGGTACGAATGGGAAATTTAGATTTGAATAAAGAAAGAATTGTGGTAGGGGCACGAGGCATGCACATAATTAAGGAAACCTGGTGAGGCTTATCCTATTCTGGTCCTTCAAAGGAATTATTCAACTGCCAACTGCAGCCATCACTGACGTGGATCAATATGGTTCCGGCAAGATGACTCGCTCTCAGTTGAGAATGCCTACATCTGCGTTGGACTTGGCAGGCAGGCGTTCCTAAGTGATTAACACACCTATGAGGCAGAAGTAAGAGTCAAGGAGACAGACACAGATAAAGGCAGAGATGTCAGGCTTTTGTCTTGCTTTGAGTGACCTGTAAGTCCAAGTGGGATGTCAGTCCATTTAGCAAAAGGCGCTTCTAAGTCACGTAGGAGCTAGGCAGCTTATCAAGAGGATAAAGATAGCAGAAAAATACTTCTAGAAACTGATGGCTGAGACTCTGTTCTCAAAGGTTCCTCACAATAATCCTCACTTAGTTAGGGTTTTATTGCTGTGAAGAGACACCATGACCAAGGCAACTCTAATAAAGGGAAACATTTCACTGGGGCTGCCTTACGGTCTCAGGTTCAGTCCATTATCACGTACACTGGGAAGCACAGTAGAGTCCAGGCAGTTATGGTGCTGGAGAAGGGGCTGAGAGTTCTACTTCTTGAGCCACAGGAACAGGAAGAGACACTGGAACTAGCTTGAGCATCTGGAACTCAACATCTGCCCCCAGCAATACACTTCCTCCAACATGGCTACTGGGGGCCATTTTCATTCCAATCACCATAGATCCACTTCACAGATAAAGAAACTGAGCCTCAGATTCTTGCTGACCAAGGTCATCAAGCCAGGGTGTCAAACAGGAATGACAGACTCTGATCCTAACACCCACCTGGGGGCTGTGTGTGTGTGTGTGTGGGGGTAGAACAGGGTCAAATTGAGACACCATTCGACTTTCTCTATTCCTGAAGATAATCTTGCTAAGTGGATTGCTCAGGTCTTGTAACCTTGACTGTCACAGCATTCCCACTTCAGAGATGGGGCTCAGACCTGCTAGGCTATCCTACCTCTCTTCTAGAAACTGATGGCTGACACTGGAGACTGAAGCTCTTGCCTCAGTTTCTCTAGTGGGGACTGAACTGGCATGTTGCTGAGGACCTGTCTCCATGGTAGACTTCATGACTCCTCTCTGTCCCTCTGCCCAGGACTCGAGGGGTCTGCACAGTGGCTGGTGTCCCTGAAGAGGGTCTCCCTGGAATGCACTGCCACAGCTTGCTGCGTGTTGCAGCCCAGTCTTGGAGGACAGCTAGGGAGTCCCGGCCCAGCGAGAGGCCTGGCTACTTTGGTCCCTGCTTCTTCCACACTAAGCCTTTCTTTAGATCCTCTTGAAGCACAGAGCGGTTGGCTTGCGCGGCTGGCCCGCTCTCCAGCGACTGCTAGAGTGACAAGCAGCTCAGAGGTAAGAGCTCTGTGGAGCTGCAGACCGTGTCAACACTGGCACAACTGACAAACCAGAGCAATCTCGCTACAGATGACAGGCCGGAGATGCCAGCCAGGAGCTCTGGGATGAAGCTTAAGAAAGATCATTTATACTCCCCGCATCTGAACGAGACGCAGAGGCGGACAGAGGCTGGAGAGGAGGTGAAGCAGTCTGTGCTTTAGGATGTGTCCGTGTCAAATACGGTTCCCAGAGCATGTCATTCTATCACTAATAATGGGAAAGGCCTTGTCACTCTGGCCTGCGCTTCCTCTCAGCGCTGGTGACCTGCCCACTCCTGATTCTAGCTCACCTCCTGCCATGTTCCTCGGTGCCCCCCCCTCCAAACTCTTATATAACATTGTTGTTACTGTCTTAAAGGCTTTTTTTTTAAAAGCGTGTGTGTGTGTGTGTGTGTGTGTGTGTGTACATGCGCATACGCACACGCCCTTGTGGAGGCTAAAAGATGGAATCAGATTCCCCCGGAGCTGGGATTACTGGCAATTAAGAGCAGTATATAGGTGCTGGGACCTGAACTCGGGTCTCCTGGAAAGGCTGCAGGTGCTCTTAATGACTGAGCCATCTCTCCAGCTTCCTGTCTTCATTTTGCAGTGGTCTCAGGTAGCTTAGACTAGCCCCAAACTCATTATGCAGCCAGGGCTGACCTGATTCCCGACCGCCTCACTGATGCCTTCTAAGTGCTGGGGTGACAGGCACGTGCCACAGTACCCTGCTTCTTTTTACTAAAATAATAATAAAATATTAATAATAGCTATAATAATAGTAATAATTTTTGCATGTGTGGATGTTTGGGATAGATGTGTATTTGTGCACTATGTATGTATCCGGTGCCTGCAGAGACCAGAGAACAGTACCAGATACCCTGGAATTGGAATTACAGCTGGTTGGTAGCCATCATGTGGGTGCTGGGAATAGAACCCGAGTCCTCTGCAAGAGCAGCCAGTGCCCTTAACCACTGAGCCATCTCTCCAGACCCTCCTTTTACATTTTGAAATAAGGCTTTAGCATAGGGATGCACAACCCCTCTTGCTTGTGCTAGAAACTTCTGCGCCACCTCACGGCACGTAAGATGATGGGGGCTTAGCGGGGCCTTCTGCGGCAGCTTCTGTCTCCTTTGGCTGTAGGATGTGTGAGATGAGGTTCTAGAATCCTCTCACGAAGCCAAAGCAAAATTCTCAGAGGACTGAGGTGTGGCGGGCACCCTGGATATGCTGCATAACCCCAGCAGCTGTGAGGCTCCGGCGGGTGGGGGCGCTGGGGGTATAGTTCATCTGACAGAGTGCCTGCCTGGCATACAGGAAGCCCCCAGGTTATCCCCAACACTGCATAACTACCTCAGGGGGTGGTGGTATACATCTATCTGTAACTTTAGCATTTGGGAGGTAGAAGCAGGAGGATCAGAAGTTTAAGGTCATCCTTGGTAAGCCCACTGGAGGCCACATGGGACTCTATCTGTCACAAAAGAAGGGACTGTCTGAGGCAGGAGGACCAGGAGTTTGAGGCCAGCCTCGGGGACATGCTGAACACGAACTTGAGAGAGTCATTTACATTTCTCTTGGTCCACTAGTGTATGGAGGGGGTTGCAGAGCCTTGTGTCCTAGGTGGGGGCTGTGGCCAAAGACTTGACAAACCCGTGTTGGGAAAGACTGCAACCAGGGTAAATGCCCTGCCCTCTGGATGCTCCCTCCTGGGCTCTGCCCATCGAAGGGAGGCTTTGGTAATCAATCACAGCAGTGCCCAAGTGGGCAGAATTTACAGACATCACTGCCCTGAAGCCAGCTTGACCTCCTCTTGTTAGTCATTAGCACTATTGGCAGAGTTGTGTGAATCAGGAGGGACCAGCTGAGAGGCAAAGCGACGAATGCCATCTCTCTGAGTAATGGTTTTCATCCGTGTGACCCTGTGGCTCAAAAGGATGCTGAGAGGAGGAGGAGGAGGAGGAGGAGGAGGAAGAGGAGGAGACTGGGTGCAGGTAAGGGTAGAGGGGCGGCGAGTTGCCAGCACGGAGTTAATTAGCAGAGGTTAGTGAATCTGGAATGATAATGTATTCTTGGGAATCCAGGCTGGCCGGAAGCAGGGCCTGGCTTCATGTCTGAGCCTCATAGCAACTCCTGGTGCCTAGAAACTAAACCAAGGAAGATGAAGGATGCTACGCAGAGCACAGCTTCACAGCCCACTCAAAATGCCACAGACAAGCACACATAATATCAGGTGACCCAGATGGGGTGGGGTGGGGGTGGGGTGGGAGGGAGGGATGATGACGCCTACAACTGGGCTACATCTGGGACACACTCAGTTCCTCAAACTGCTAGTGGCTGGCTGAAAGCCAGATGGGGGAGCAACCAGGCCTCCCATCTCCCCAACACCAACAGAAAGGCCGGAGGCCAATAGAGGCGTCACAAACTGGCCTTAAAAACAAGATGGTCATGCTTCAACCTCTCCCCAGGAGATGTGTACCACCAGGCCTGTAGTGTGTACATCTTCATATATATGGTGTGTGTGTGCACATGCAGGTAGAGGTCAGAGGTCAACATCAAGTGTCTTACCCTATGGCTCTTTCTCTCTGAACCTGAAGGTCATCCATTTAGCTAGCCAGGCTGGCCAGTGAGCCTCAGGGTGCCCGCCCATGTCTGCTTCCTTAGAGCTCAGATTAGAGGTGTGCAACACTGTCTGTCAGCTGACTTTGGCAGTCAACTTGACACGCCTGGAAAGGAGGAACATCACTTGTGGACTCGCCTACATTGGACAGGCCTATGGGCATGTCTGTGGAACATCTTCTTGATTGACAACTGATGAAGGAGGGCCCAGGCCACTGTGGGAGGTACCATTCCTTAGGCAGGAGAGCCTGGGCTGGTTTCTCCTTGGTTTGGGCTTCAGGCTCCTCCCTTGAGCCCTGCCTTAGCTTACTGAATATAACCTGTAAGCTAAAGCAAACCCTCTTCTCCCCAGACTGCATTTAGTCATGGTGTTTTATCACAATGGAAAGCGAACCTGGACAACCATGCCTGGCCCTTTTAAACGGGTGCCGGGGATCTTAACTCAGGTTTCTCATGCTGGCAAGGAAAGCATTTTTCTGACTCAGCCATTTCCCCAACCCCTGTGTGTACTTAGGGTCTCAGATAGCTCATGACTGCCTCAGGCTTATGGGGTAGCTGAGGATGACCTCAGACTCCCTTTCAAAGGCTGGGATTCTGGAATATACCACATGACACAGTGCCTGTTTTTTTTGTTGTTGTTGTTTTTTTGTTTGTTTTTTTTTAACCTCTCTGAGATGGCTTTGCACCTCACTGCCTGTTGGGTGCAGCCACAGGCACATCAAGACGACTACGACACACTTTCCAGAGAGGAGGGAGCTTCTGAGGAGTAGGTGGGAGGTAACCCTTTGGAGAGGATGGGAAGGAAGTCTGCATCTTCTTTTCTTTTTTTCTTTTCTTTGTATTCTCTTTTTCTTCTGAGACAGGGTTTCTCTGTGTAGCCTCTGGCTGTCCTGGAACTCACTTCACAGAGCAGGCTGGCCTTGAACTCAGGGATCTACCTGCCCTCGCCTCCCCAGTGCTGGGATTAAAGGCGTGTGCCACCATGCCCAACTGCCTGCAGTTTCTTGAAGATCAAGAAGAAACCTAGAATAATCTCCTCCTTACACACAGAAGCAACCTGCTAGAAGGGTGAGCTACAAGATAAGGAACAAAGAAAAGCCCTGGCTTCTCTGGTCCCTCCTCCCACAGGCTGACGTGGAAGGTGGGTAGGAAGGAGGCCACTCACCAGTCACACAGACTCCCCTAAAGTCTTGGCACCTAGATCTGACATACAGTGAAGTCTGACTTCAACAGTTCTCCTTAGAAATAACAGTCTGCCTCTGGAGACAGAGCAGACATGAACTCAAAGCATTGGCCCACAGCTAGCAGCTCATTACCATTCCTGCCCTGGCCAGCTCTTCCTCCTCTGGTCAGCCCCAACCTACCAGGGCTCCAGCTGGGCTAGTCAGAGAGCAAGACAATTCCTCTCAAGTGTCTGCCCCTCCCTCCCACAG
The DNA here is from genome assembly GCF_947179515.1 of Apodemus sylvaticus. Taxonomy (NCBI): domain Eukaryota; kingdom Metazoa; phylum Chordata; class Mammalia; order Rodentia; family Muridae; genus Apodemus; species Apodemus sylvaticus. The sequence continues at coordinate 25,933,725 of NC_067490.1, forward strand.
AGCTTGGGCTCTAACGGGAGGGCTGGGCAGTGGTCAGAAGCTCAATGCCCAGGAGGGTGGGGTGGCAGGCTACAAGAGAGAAAAGTAACTAAGGCAGTGAGTTTGGGGTGTGGGGTGTGGGGGTGGGGGAGGGGGAGCACAGCACCATACCTGGGGTCCAGGAGATGGTTCAGTTGTTTAAGATGCGTATCACAGAGCTCAACTCAGCTATCCCCCTGCAGAATGTCACTTCCCATGACCAGGCTTAGTGTTTTTTGTCTGAAACTATACACTTCTCCAGAGGTTTGGGGTGAGGGGTTAGTTATAGCTTTTCCGGGGGCTGAAATGGGATTTGATCTGAGTTTAATGTGTTTTCAGGTAGAAGAGACCCTATTCCTGAGGCAGAAGTGTGCTTATTTGATAGAAGGTCTGGCCTAGCTCAGCTCCCATCTTGCCCACACACTGGAATCATCTGGAACACTGTTTATTTTCTGCTGTGTGTGATGTGTGGGTGGGGGATGGAGGTGGGTGCACCTGAAGAAGCTTCTGTGATTCCCCTGCCTCCGCCTCCCATCCCTTTGTAAATATGCTGGGATTGCAGATGTGCCACAAACTGCATCTGGCTCGATGCGGCTTCTCCGCCTTGGGATTCAGGCCCTCACATTGCTCAGTCAGTGCTTTATTCTCTGAGCCACCACCTGATCATCTGGAGAGCTTAAAAAACGTCCCGAATTGTGATTCCGCCACAAGAGAGTCTAGTTTAACGGGTGTAGGCGGTGCTCCCGATTCCATGTGTTTCAAATGGTGCCAGTGTGGGCACCATCTCTTCCCTTCATGAGGATTCATTAGAAGGTGGTGGAGATGCTCATGGGGTGTGTCCATCCCGGGATGCTGCCCTGCTGACCGGGTCCCACACAGAAGCGGCCAGGAGCTGGCAGGATGTGGCTCCAGAGTCTGTCTTACATATTCCCCCCACCTCACTGGGGTTCTCTTTCAGCCATGGTTCTGTGTTTAGACCACAGCTTTCCAGGGGAATCTCTGTTCTTTAAAAAAAAAAAAAAATCCACTCTTCCTGTGTCAAGTACTGGCAGGAGTGACCCGAGGGAGCTGGGGTCAGAACCCTCGCTTTCTTTGTCTAGATGGTGTGGCCATCTATGACTTTGTTCTGAAAGCCTGCAGAGGGATTAAATGAGAGTACTCTTGAAAAGCCCTCAGCAAACACTTAGGCATGAAGTGGACAACAGGTAAACACCAGTTACCTAGGAAGCCATGATGCCAGGAGCCCCATATGAACAACGAGATGTTTTTTTCTCTGTGTCTCAGCTCAGTTCCTGGTGCAGAGTTAATAGACCCCAGTTAGACCCCTATGTCTGTGACTGCAACAGGCTGCTTCTGTCCTGGGTAGGCACCCTTGCACACCTAGACCATTGCACAACCCATCCAGCACTCTAGGCGGAGCCAAGAACGGGAGGTGTTGGGAGACCAGTTGGAAAGTGGAGCCTAAAGAATTCACTACATAACTAAAGATAACCTTGACATCCTGACCCTTCTGCCACCATTTCCCCAGTGCTGGAACTACAGGTAGATGCCATAATACCTAGATATCAGGGTGCTTAGGATCAAAGCCAGGGTCTGCACATGCCAACTCTACCAACTGAGCTACTGCCCGAGTAGCCCCTGCAATCCTTCAGTTACATTTTGAACAAATGTCAAAGAACTTCTTGCAATATGCCCATGTGGTGCCAGCAAAGTGCCCACAGTATCCTGGATAAATGGAGGTTCTTACTCATCGAGGTTTCACCACACAGTGGCCTGCACAGAGAATGCCACTGAGCAGAGAATAAGTGTATGAAAGGGATTTTGCCTAGACACGACCTTGTGATTACACCCATGCAGAGTCAGGGCTGCAAAAACAATCTTCCCTCCACTTGGGCTTAGGGCCAGTGCATCTTTGCATTAACTGTTGTTGAATCCCATTTGCTGACATCACAGCTGGGGCCAAAGGGTGCTTTCTTGTACTGTCTGTCCATCTGTCCAGTGATGGCTTGCTGGCAAAACAGACACTGGTACCAACTACTGACAAAGTACATAGCTCTGCAGGTACCGGGCAAATGAGGGAGTAGCCAGTGTTTGTTTCTTTGTGGGTTCTTCTTTCTTCCACCCTTCTCCACCCTTTCAAGCCCTAACACTAGATAGGAGGGGAAAAAAGACAGAAAGTGAAGGGGGAGACATTATATTAGACTACTTCCTGCTGATTAGGAGCATCGAGTTCCTTGGGACAAGTTTGATCTTCGCTGCCAGGATATCTAATTTCTTCTTTGCACCTGACTATTTAACAAACCACAGCCAACAACAACTAACAACCAACAGCAACCAACTACCAACAAAGAACCCACCATGACTCTCAAGTCTCTAGCATTTATGTACTCTCTGAAAACTCCCCAGAATACCAAAAGTCACACAATCGCGCTATCTGCTGCTGGAAAAAATCACGCCCCTGATAGAGCACGAGGCAAATCATAGTCATCTGCTATGGACAGTCTGAAGTAGCCCCGTATTCCACAGCTGGGATTAAAACAAAAACATATTCTTATGCTATTTCCGTGGTTCTTAAAGAAACCAAAATTCCAAAATCGTCTCTACATGCAGGCAAACCCCGCCTGAGAGGGCACACTGTCCTTCTGGGGTCCTGGGATGTTTCTGCATAGCCACCAGGCAGCACTGGGCCTGGAAAATTAGGGAAAATCCCAAACTCCAAGGCCAGGAAGATAGCTCCATTTTCCCCATGTGGCAAGTTTGGAGATGCAGGGGTAAGAGGGGGGAGCAGTCTGGCTTTGTGCTTTTAGATGTGCCAGACCAAGGTCCCTGACTGGCCAAATCTTTTGGGGACTGAGAACTGGGAACCATCCCCTACCCTCATGTGCTAAGAGGCCGTCTCCAATCCCACCTTTTTCAGTTATATGTGTGTTTGGGTTCACATGTGTGCAGGTACACATGTGTACATATGGAGGCCACAGAACCATCTTTTGTGTCATTCTATAGTTGCTGTCCATCTTGGTTTTCCAAATGAGGTTTCTTACTGGCCTGGAGCTCACCTAGTATGCCAGGCTGGCTAGGATCTGCCTGCCTGCCTGTCTGTCTGTCTCTCTCTCTCTCTCTCTCTCTCTCTCTGTGTGTGTGTGTGTGTGTGTGTGTGTGGTCAGAGGACAATTTGTGGAAGTTGGTTCTTTCTCCTTTCACTTTACTGACAGAAGTGATCTGGTGATCAACTCAGGGTGTCAGGCCTATCATCAAGTGCCTTTTACCCATGAGCCATCACACCTGCCCATGCCCAGCTTTCTTCTTTCTGTGATTTCTGGGGATTGAACCCAGGTCCTCATACTTGACCGAAGTCATTTCCCTGGCTTTCAATCCCTTCTGCATGTGTGGTAAGGAATGTGTGGTAAGGAAAGGGAGTGAGGGACAGAGAAGGGACCCTCATGCCAACAGACTGTTGGGTAGCTACAGCTGACTGCCAATCTGTACTGCCTTGTATTGGCTCTAATCTTTACGTGCTAGAACAAAGTCATTGTGTGACCCTGGACAACTCTCCTGTTGGCAAACCAGGCCCCTAGAGGGAGGTAGAAAGTGTAGACCATGAGAAGGTGCACTACACTACTAAGGAGCTTAATGAGTTTGATAATTAATTCAAGCAGAAGTCTGGGGAATATGTGTGGGAATGGATTTTAAGGGTGTGGGATAATGGTGGAAGGAACATAAAACTAGAGCAGGCTGAGTTTATTGGCATGGGCCCTCTGAGTGGAGATTCTAGGTTTAATATGGAAGCTGGCACAGTTAAAAAAAGGTGTCAGAAATTTGTTTGAATGGTTGGCTGAAGCATTTATCAAAAGATGGCCTACTGAAAAGGAGTTGGAACCAAGCAGTAGTGGTGTACACCTTTAATCCCAGTACCTGGGAGGCAGAGTTCTGAGTTTGAGGCCGGCCTGGTCTACAGAGTGAGTTCCAAGACAACCAGGGCTACACAGAGAAACCTTGTCTTGAAAAAAAATTTAAAATTTTTAAAAAAAGTTAAAGAAAAGGAGTTGGAGATGCCTGATATCCCTTGGCTTAGTGTTGACGAAGGGATTTTAAGGCTTAGGGAAATTGCGATGTTAGAGTGGATATGTTGTGTAAAACCTAATCCTCCACAATGGGAAAGTCCATGCCCTTCACCAGTCCTATAAGATGAGAGGGTCACCAGCACATTTGAAGAGTTTTGTTCTTGCCCATTTCCTTGTGCCAGACCTTAGGGTTGGAGATGCTGCTGCTCAATTAGATGAATTAAATTCAATGGGTTTAATTGGGCCCTGAGGTAATGAGTCAGGTGGCAGCATTGAATGAGCAGAGACAAGGTGATTGTAGTTATTATAATGGACAGTGTAGACAAAACAATATTTATCATAACATACCCCATAATGGTCAGCACAGAAGAGGTAAAATTTATAATGGCATGACTCATTTGGATCTTTGGTATTGGCTAATCAGTTATGGTGTTTCCAGGCATGAAATAGATAAGAAGCCTACTACACATCTGTTTGATCTGTATAAGCAGAAAAATTCTAAAACAAATGAAAGACAGGCTACACTGGATCGTGGCAAAAGGCAATCTCGGTCAATGGTCAATGAAGCAATTTCCAGACTTGAACCAGTTTTCAGATCTAGAATCCCTTGAATGAAGGGGTGACTAGGTTCCCCTGAGGAAGGCTCTTGATAAGACAATTAAAAGTTTTGCTGTTAGCTTTTCTCCAATTCTTCCCCAGAAGGACCTACAGCCTTTTACAGGGGTAACTGTACACTGGGAGAGAGGAAATCATCAGACTTTCTGGGATCTATTGGATACTGGTTCTGAACTGACACTGACCCCAGGAGATTGCAAGAAACATTGTGGCCCTCCAGTTAAAGTAGGGGCTTATGGAGGACAGGTGATTAATGGAGTTTTGACTGATGTCTGACTCACAGTAGGTCCAGTAGGTCCCTGAACACATCCTGTGGTCATTTCCCCAGTTCCAGAATGTATATTTGGAATAGATATACTCAGAAATTGGCAGAATTCTTACATTGGTTCCCTGACCTATGGAGTGAGGTCTATTATGGTTGGAAAGGCAAAATGGAAGCCTTTAGAGTTGCCTCTGCCAAAGAAAATGGTGAATCAAAAACAGTATCGTATTCCTGGAAGAATTGCAGAAATTACTGCCACTATCGAGGACTTGAAAGATGCAGGGGTGGTGGTTCCCACCACATCTCCCTTTAACTCTCCCATCTGGCCCGTGCAGAAGACAGATGGATCATGGAGAATGACAGTTGACTATCGAAAACTAAATCAGGAGGTAACTCCAACTGCAGCTGCTGTACCAGATGTAGTTTTGTTAGTTGATTAAATTAACACATCTCCCTGGTACCTGGTATGCAGCTATTGATCTGGCAGATGCCTTCTTCTTAGAACCTGTCCCTAAGGACCACCTGAAGCACTTTGCTTTCAGTTGGCAAGGCCAGCAGTATACCTTTACAGTTTTGCCTCAAGGATATGTTGACTCTCCTGCCCCGTGTCATAACTTAGTTAGAAGGAATCTTGATTATCTGTTTCTTTCACAAAATATCACACTGGTGCACTATTTTGATGACATTATGCTGACTGGATCAAGTGAGCAGGAAGTAGCCAGCACTCTGGACACATGGTAACACATATGCGTATCAGAGGATGGCAAATTTCCAACCAAAATTCAAGGACCATCTACCTCAGTGAAATTCTTAGGAGTCCAGTGGTATGGGGCATGCAGAGATATTCCTTCTAATGAGAAAGATAAGTTATTGCAGCTGGTCCCTTCTACCACCAAGAAAGAAGCACAACGTTTAGTGAGTCTATTTGGATTCTGGAGACAGCACCTTCCCCACTTGGGTGTGTTACTCAAGCCCATTTACCAAGTGACTCAGAAAGTTGCTAGCTTTGTATGGGGCCTGGAACAGGAGAAGGCTGTTCAACAGGTACAGGCTGCTGTGTAGGCTGCTCTACTATCCAGCACACCTGACGGTACTTGAGGTGTCGGTGGCAGATAAAGACACTGTTTGGAGCCTCTGGCAGGCCCCTGTAGGTGAATCACAGAAGAGACCTTGGGGATTTTGGAGCAAAGCTCTACTATCATCTGTGGACAATCTATTCTCCCTTTAAAAATCAGCTCTTGGCCTGCTATTGGGCCTTAGTGGAAACTGAACGTTTGACATTAGGACACCAAGTTACGACCTGAACTGCCCATCATGAGCTGGGTGCTACCAGACCCTCCAAGTCATAAAGTAGGACGTGCATAGCAGCAATCTATTATCAAATGGAAGTGGTATGTATGTGATTGGGGCCCGAGCAGGTCCTGAAGGCACACGCAAGTTGCATGAAGAAGTTGCTCAAATGCCTATGGTTTCTACTCCTGTTACAATGCCAAGCATGCTACCGAGCATGAGCCCGTAGCCTCATGGGGTGTTTCCTATGAAACTAGGATCTGGTTTACTGATGGCTCTGCACGTTATGCAGGCACCACCCACAAGTGGACAGCTGCAGCATTATAAGCTGTTTCCAGGACAACCCTGAGAGATACAGGTGAAGGAAACTCTTCACAGTGGGTAGAACTTTAGGACGTACACATGCTATTACAGTTTATTTGGAAGAAGAAATGGCCAGATGTAGAGTCAGATTCACTGACTCATGGGCTGTAGCCAATGAACTGGCTGGATGGTCAGGGACTTGGAAAGATCACAATTGGAAAATTGGTGAGAAAGACATCTGGGGAAGAAGTATGTGGATAGCTCTCTCCAAATGGACAAAGGATGTGAAGATATTTGTGTCCCATATAAATGCTCACCAAATGGTGACTTCAGCTGAGGACAAGTTCAACAATCAAGTGGATAGGATGACCTGTTCTGTAGACAGTCAGCCTCTTTCCCTAGCCATCCCTGTCATTGCCCAATGGGCCCATGAACAAAGTGGCCATGGTGGCCCAGAAGGAGGTTATGTTTGGGCTCAACAACATAGACTTCCATTCACAAAGGCTGACTTGGCTACAGCTGCTGCTGAATTGTGAGATCTGCCAACAGCAAAAACTAACATTGAGCCCCAGATATGGCACCATTCCTCAAGGTGACCAGCCAGCAACCTGGTGGCAGGTTGGCTACATTGGATCACTTCCTCCGTGGAAAGGACAATGTTTTGTTCTTACTGGAGTAGATATTTATTCTCGTTATGGATTTGCCTTTCCTGCATGTAATGCTTCTGCCAAAACCACCATCTATGGACATATAGAATGCCTTATCAGGGCTGGAGAGATAGCTCAGTGGGTAAGAGCACTGACTGCTCTTCCAAAGGTTATGAGTTCAAATCCCAGCACCCACATGGTGGCTCACAACCATCCTTAAAGAGATCTGATGCCCTCTTCTGGTGTGTCTGAAGACAGCTGCAGTGTACTTACATATAATAAATAAATCTTTAGCGGCCCTAGGCAGCCTTGGCGCCCAGCCGGAATGGCATGATCCTGAAGCCCCACTTCCACAAGGACTGGCAGCAGCGAGTGGACACTTGGTTCAACCAGCCAGCACGCAAGATCCACAGACCCAAGGCCCGGCAGATGAAGGCGCGCCTCATCGCCCCTCGGCCTGCGTCCGGCACCATCAGGCCCATCGTGCGGTGCCCTACTGTCAGATACCACACCAAGGTCCACGCTGGCCGGGGCTTCAGCCTGAAGGAACTCAGGGTGGCTGGTATCCACAAGAAGATGGCTTGCACCATCGGCATCTCTGTGGATCCAAGGAGGTGAAACAAATCCACTGAGTCACTGCAGGCCAACGTGCAGCACCTGAAGGAGTACCGCTCCAAACTCATACTGTTCCCCAGGAAGCCTTCTGCGCCAAAGAAGGGAGACAGTTCTACTGAAGAACTTAAATTGGCCACCCAGCTAACAGGACCTGTGATGCCCATCAGGAATGTGTACAAAAAGGAAAAGGCCAGAGTCATCACAGAAGAAGAGAAGAACTTCAAGGCTTTTGCCAGTCTCTGCATGGGCCGTGCCAATGCCCGGCTCTTTGGCATCCGAGCAAAAAGGGCGAAGGAAGCTGCGGAGCAAGACGTTGAGAAGAAGTAACGCGGGGCTGGAGAGTTGCAATAAATGTTCCATAAAGCAAAAATAAATAAATAAATAAATAAATAAATAAATAAATAAATCTTAAAAAAAAAAAAGAATGCCTTATCTATCATCATGGTATTCCACAGTATTGCTTCTGACCAAGGAACTCATTCCACAGAAGTGTAACAGTGGGCCCATGATCACATAATTCACTGGTCTTGCCATGTTCCCCATCACCCTGAAGCAGCTAGTCTTGAAGAAAGATGGAATGGCCTTTTGAAGACAGTTACAGCACCAATAACGTGGCAGCAGCATGGAGGGCTGGGGCAGAGTTCTGCAGAAGGCAGTATATGCTTTGAATCAGCGTTCAATATATGGTACAGTTTCTCCCATAGCCAGGATCCATGGATCCAGGAATCAAGGGGTGGAAAAGGGAATAGTTCCACTCACTATCACTCCGAGTGACCCTCTAGGAAAATTTTTGCTTACTGTTCTCACAACTCTAGGTTCTGCTGGCCTAGAAGTTTTGGTTTCAGAGTGGGGAGTGCTCCTACCAGGAGCCACAACAAACATTCCATTGAACTGGAAGCTCAGACTTCCCCCTGGCCATTTTTGGTTTCTAATGCCCTTAAACCGACAGGCTAAGAAAGGAATAACAGTGTTAGGAGGGGTGATAGATCCAGATTCCCATGGGGAAATTGGATTGCCTCTCCACAATGGAGGTAAGCAGGATTGTGTCTGGAGTGCAGGAGATCCCTTTGGGTGTCTTTTAGTACTACCATGTCCTGTGATTAAAGTCAATGGGAAACTATAACAGCCTGATCCAAGCAGGATGACAAAGGACGCAGACCCATCAGGAATGAAGGTATGGGTCAATCCTCCAGGAAAAGAGCTAAGACCCTCTGAGGTGCATGTCAAGGGTGAAGGAAATACAGAATAGGTAGTAGAGGAAGGTAGTTATAAATACCAGCTAAGGCCACATTGCAGAAACAAGGATTATAAAGTAACATGAATGCTTCTGTTTTATTTTGTTAAGAATACATTTGTCTTTCTTCCAATTTCTTTAACATCAACTCGTATTTAAGTTGACACAGTAAAGGAATGTTCCCAAGGGACATTGCCCCACTGCAAATTTACAAATGCGTTTGCAATTGTATGAGGAATAGTTTTATCATGTTAGGCGTACTCATGCCCTTGTTATTGTTTCATGTAGACATGAGATATTATTTGTGTCAAGTTGACAAGGGGTGGATTGTAGTGGCTATTCCTGGTTGTCAACTTGACTATGTCTGGAATGAATGAACTGGAAGGCTCACCTATGATCTTAATCTGAAGGCTGGAAGATACAAGTTTCTGACCTGGATCTTGGCATGGAGATCTTGAGGCATAATGGCTATGAATCCCAGAAGACAGGGAGATCTCTGAGTTCAAGGTCATCTGGGACAAAGCAAGACCCAGATCCAGGCCTGGTGAAACATGCCTTTAATCTGGGCCACACCTTCTGCTGGAGACCTGCATAAGGACATCGGAAGAAGGAAGATTTGCTCTCTCTTCTTTGCCTGCTTGCCTTGTGGGACTGAGCAACTGCTAGATCCTTGGAATTCATTCACAGCTGCTGCTGACCATTGTTGGGGAGCTGGACTATAGACTGTAAGTCATCAACAAGTTCCCTTACTATATAGAGACTACCCCTAAGTTCTGTGACTCTACAGAACCTGACTAATACAGCTGGTGAAAATGTAACTGAACAAAGGGGTCGTGTTCTAGTCTCAACAAGCCGCAGAACTTAGCAGCTTGGGTCATATGGTTCTAGCTTTAGAATAGGAGAAGGGTTTTTGGAATCTCCCCCATAGCTAAGGAAAGTCACAGAGGCCAGATGAGTGGCAGAGATCTTCCTATGTAGAGACTCAGAGAGGCCATTGCATGAAGCTGTGAAGGTGTCTTGGAGACCCCAAGATGTTAAGAGTTGCCAGAGGTGTGTGATACCTGCTGAAGAAGTAGACCCAGCCAACAGAAGGAAGAGTGTCATAGTCAACCAGGCTGAAAGGGACTGGATGGAGATGCAGAGTTTGGAGTTTGTTCAGTTGGTTTTCAGTCTTGCTTTGGTCCAATTATTTCCATATATGTAGTTCTCTTTCCTCCATTTTGGAATGGTAAAGCATATGTTGGAAGGATGTGATTTATTTTGATTTTGATTTTATAGGGAGTTACAGTTAAGTGACTGCATGAATCTCAGAAGAGGCTTTGAAATCTGGAGTTTAAAGCAAGTTGGAGAGCATTATAGGATATGTGGATTTTTGAAGTTGGACTGAATACATTTTTGCATTGTGTTATGGCAACAAGCCTTGTGGTTTGAATAGGTTTGGCCCCCGCAGATTCATGTGTTTGAATGCTTGAGTATAGGAAGTGGCACCATTAGGAGGTGTGGCCTTGTTGGAGGAAGTGTGTCACTGAGGAGGTGGGGCTTTGAGGTCGCCTGTGCTCAAGCTCTGTCTAGTGTGGCACACAGTCTCCTTCTGCTGCCTGTGGATCGAGATGTAGAACTCTGAGCTCCTTCTCCAGCACCATGTCTGTCTAAACACTGCCGTACTTCCCACTATGACGATCATGGACTAAATCTCTGCGACTGTAAGCCAGCCCCAATTAAATGCTGTCCTTTATAAGAGTTGCCATGGTCATGGTGTCTCTTCACAGCAAGAAAACCCTAAGACACCTTTCCAGCATGAAGACCTGAGTTCAGTCCTAGAGCTGGGCATGGTGAGACGTGCCTGTTTTTTGTTATTGTTGTTTTTTAATATTTACTTTCATTGCATGTGTCTGGGTACTCTGTCCACATATATGTCTGTGCAACACTTGTATGTATTGTGGAGGCCAGAAGAAAATGATTCCCCTGGAACTGGACTTAAGGGTTTGTGAGTGTCAGGCAGGTGCTGAGAATCAAACCTGGGTCCTCTGGGAGAACAGCTAGTTGCTCTTAACCACTGAGCCTTCTCTCTAGGGCAGCCAGTCCACAGGCTTGTAATCCCAGTGCTGGGGAGAGAGGGACAGCCAGTCCAGCCTACTCTCAGAGTACTGAGAGACCCTGCTTCAAACAGAGTGATGGCAGGGTGGGAATGGTGAGGTCTTAGTCAGGGATGAAATACCGTGACCAAAGCCACGTGTGGGGAGGACAGGGACCATTTAGCCTATGCTTCCACAGCGCTGTTCATCACTGAGGGAAGTCAGGACAGGAACTCAAACAGGGCAGGAACCTGGAGGCAGCAGCTGATGCAGACGCCATGGAGGGATGCTGCTGACTGGCTTGCTCCCCATGGTTTGCTCAGCCTGCCTTCTTATAGAACCCAGGACTATAGCCCAGGGATGGCTCCACCCACCATGGGCTGGGCCATTCCCCCATTTGATATCACTAATTAGGAAAATGTCCAATAGACTTGCCCACAGCCCAGTCACATGAAGGCATTTTCTCAACTGAGGTTCCCTCTTCTCAGGCAACTCTAGCTATTGTGAGGTTGACATAAAAAGCAGCCCACACAGCAAGTAAAGGTACTGAATCCTGACTCCAGGTCCCACACATCAGGCAAGAACTCTACCGCTAAGCTATAGCCACAGCCCTCCTTTGTTAAATTCTGTAGTTCAGGCTGGCCTGGAACTCACCTTGTAGCTGAGGCTGACCTTGAACTCCTGATCTTAGATCTACCTTCCAAGTGCTGGAAATCACAGGCCTGCTATCACACCTGGCTTTTTATCAAGTCTTTAACAAGAATGGTTTTTCCTGTGATCCTTTGCTCCCTGGAACAGTGTGGGTACAAAACAACAACTGGGAGTCTCCTGCTTAGCAAAATGAAGTCCTTGAAAGATGTGAATTTTCTTCTCACCCCCACATGTTCTAGTCCTGAATTGCCAGGCAGCAGTGAGTGCTAGCATGAGAGAATATATTGCTGCTGTGCTCCCTCTGATCCACAGCTGTGCTCCCTCTGATCCACAGCTGTGCTCCCTCTGAACTGTATAGTCCTGAGGTGGGAAGAGGATGGCTTTGTGGGACTGGCACCCTGTCATGAACCCACATCGCTACACAGTCAGTCTAAAACACTTCATCCCTCAGAAGCCTTCTCTGGAGTATTCTGGGAGTCCTTTCTCTAAAAGTATACAAGTAGCCATTGGCCTTTCTAGAAACCTCTCTATGCCCAGACCTTAGCATATCTGCCCTCCCCTAGTGGCTATGTCCTTTCAAGAAGTTAGTTGGTGTGTGTTCACACTGGCACCTGCAAGCCGAGAGGTCAGGATACGAAGCCTCTGCCTCTCCAGAGACTGTATCTCCCCTAAGCCGTTTTGTTTATAAATATTTAAAAGCCTCCATGCGAGTCAGTCCTCCCTACCTATACGGAGTCAGTCCTCCCTACCTGTACATACTTCATTCAACACTTCAACCAGCCACAGGCTAAAACTAATCAGGGAAAAACCCACGTCAATACTGAGCACATGCAGACTTCTCTTGGCGTCATTTTCAATCCTGTGACATAACAGCCACCCGCCTACTCAGCATCTTTCCTCACCGGGTGTTACTCTGGATACACTGGAGGCCATGTGTGAGCTGTATTAAGGCTTTCCACTTTGTGTAAGGGACTTGGTCGTCTAGGTGGGTTGGTAACCTCCAGTGTCCTGGGCACCCATCCCCTATGGGTTTTGAGAGATGACTGTACCACTCTCTGGTTTGGAAAAAGATAGGAACCATCTCAGACCCCGGAAACTTTTAGGTGACTGTTGTTTGGACAAATACTCTTTGGTCGTTTGGTTGGTTTTGATTTTTGAGACAGGGTTTCTCTTTGTAACAGCCTTGCCTGTCTTGGATCTTACTTTGTAGACCAGGCTAGCCTTGAACTCATAGAGATCCACTTCCCTCTGCCTCCTGAGTGCTAGGGTTAAAGGCATGTGCTACCATACATGGCACTGAACAAATACATATGTGCATAATAATTAATAATGATAATAATAATAAAAGGCATGCACTACCACGCCTGGCATTGAGCAAATACATACATACATACATACATCATCATCATCATCATCATCCGTAAAGCACTAGAGCTGGACAGATATCAACCCTCTAAGCTAGTGTGTCTACTTCCCTGTCAACGACCCCAAGCTATCACTTGCTGTGTCCCCCTGGGTCACTCCAACCCCAATAAGCCAGCCCTCATGACCACGCTCTCACGCTCCACCCTCCCCATGACGCCTTCTTCCTTCTTCCTCCTCTTCCTTGGTGGTCCCTGTCTCAGACCCCAAGCCCAGGAACCAAAGCTCCACCTACCTCTCTCATGCTCAGCTCCACGCTGTAGACATCTTTATTCAACCAGTATTTTTTAAATTAAGGAGCTACGTTTGCACAACAAAAACTGACATTCGTGAGACTTCACTCATCTTGAAGCAACTAGACCTTGGGATACAGACTTTGGCATTATAATACAAAGCAACAGATCAAACGTCTACAATTCCCCTTTTTATCTAAATAAAAGGCCTTTCTGTTACAATAATAAGCAGCACACAATAGGAACAAAAATAAAACAATTATGAGAATTACTAGGTAGGAGTTATGTTCATTATGTCCAGTCCATTTATATTTGGCAACTTAGATGAAGTATTCTATCATCAATCTTGGGGATGAACAAATTATTCTTAAGCCACAAACACAGACCCTGCCCCCAGAACAATCAACCATGTGTCCTGAAATCCAGAAGGCTTCCCATCTTCATGGGAGGTACCAGGTGACAGCTGGGGAAGAGAACAGGCAAATGTCACCAGCTCTGCTTCCTGTCCATCTGAACCAGGCCTTCAGACTGGAGAACCTAGCCATGGGCAGAGAGGGCACTAAGACATAGAGAAGACCTTCTAGACTAAGCACACAGACCGGAGAGGGGTTAGAGGATGCCAGAGGGTAAGATTGAATAATACAGCTGTGACCATGAGCTGGAGCGTGGGGACTGGTGACCAGGCTGAGAAGAACAGAAGTCCAGCTCTCTGGAGGACAACTTAGTATCTTTAGGTAGTTTATATAGGGTTTTTTTTTTTAAAGATTTGATTTATAAGTATTATGTGTATGGGTGCTAAGAGGCAAAAGAACTTTTTGGGGTTGGTTGGTTGGTTGGTTGGTTGGTTGGTCTGGAACTCACTATGTAGACTAAACTGGCTCTGAACCTCCTGCCTCTGTCTCCCAAATACTGAGATTTAAGGTGTGTACCCAATATGTCCGGCTTCAAAGAACACTTCTTTGAAGTTAGTTTTCACCTTCGAATTTTATGTGAGCCCCCAAGATTAAACTTAGGTGGTCAGGTTCTCACCAGCTTGGGTAGCAAGCACATTACACCCTGATGGCCCTGACAGTTTTTATCATAACCATGGAAAGACACAATTTTCACCTCAACTCCAAATACACACCTGAGCGTATGCACAGTGAAACTAAAAGACACAAAAGTAACAACTTATCATGCTTCCCGTGATGTACCCTGATATTTTCCACTCTATTTTAAAAAAATTGCTGGTCTCAGCCCACTAATTTACCATTTATACTTCCCCCGGGGATCACAGCCTGCAGCAGAAAGACTCAGCCTGACTTGGTCTTGGGGACATTAGAGGCACTCTGAGGCATTTGGATCCCTGCTCTGTGGTATTGAGCTTTCCAGCCGGCGACTTGCAGACACTACGTGCAGTGCACATGGGTGGCAAGCACGCTACAGAGGGGACAGCACAGAGCAGGAGAGTCACAGATGGACTGGAGACCCGTCTACACAGCCAGTGCACTCATGACATCCCAGGACATCCAGCCACTGGAAAACACTGAGGCTGGGGGTATGTGTGTGGCACCCCATCCTGAACCTCAGAAAGCTGACAGAAGTGTCCCTACTCCTCTCGGTTGGCATGCGCCACCACAGAGGGCCCAGGATGTCACTTTTCCACGTCCTTATCCTTCCTCTCAGACCAGAACAGCGCCAAGGACGGAGCAGAATCAGATGGCGGGACTCACTGGAAAAACAGGGTGGTGCAGATTAAAGGTTGCACCACTGTGCCAGGCATGGGAGAACCAACTTCTACAAGTTGTCCTTGACCTCCTCATGTGCACTGGGGCGCATGCCCCAACCCCATATAATGATAAAGTAAATAAATATAATAAAAATCCCATGGCAAAATTTTGTTTTGCTCTTCTATGTTTTTCAATACAGGGTTTCTGTGTGTAACAGCCCTAGCTGTCCAGGAACTCACTGTGTAGACCAGGCTGGCCTCAAACTCACAGAGATCCACCTGCCTCTGCCTCCTCAGTGCTAGAATTAAAGGCATGGGCCACCAATGTCTGGCAGGTGAAAGAAAGGTTTTGTTTTAAAAAAGACATTTCTCATAAAAATTTGGCTTTATTTCTTCCAACTCCCTTATAAAGTTCTAAGGGGGAAGTAAGTCACTTTGAAGACATCCCAAGCGCTGACTACAACTGCTCCATGAGGTTCTGTGGGAGAGGAGCTGGAGCTGGCGAAACCACGCAAAGCTCTTTCCCCTTGCAGAACTCCTGGTCCTTAACGGCCCCGCTCTGGCCTGCCCTGGGCCTTACCTGGCTTCAGAAGGGCTATGAAGACTGCAGTATGACCTTCCCACAGATCTGGGAAGCAGAAAAGCCACTGGGTAACAAGAATGGGTCAGGAAGATGCAGAACTGGGTGACTAGGGTGACTCAGCAGGGCATAACAGCTGCCTCTGTCTGGTCAACTCTCCTGCAGTCTGATGGCTACCTGAGGTTAACTGGGCCCACCTAGGGCAGTTGCTGCTAGGGGACGATGGGTGGTCTTTGCTAGAAAGAGACAGCTCCCCCTCCACCCTGGCATCTCTGTATCCCCAGCACAGGCCTCTGACTGGGCCTTAAACTGATTGGGAAACAGCCTTGGCTCGGAGCTCTTTAACCCAGCCAAGTGTGTAGTAGGGACTTGGCCCCAAAGGCTAAATGGACCTCTGAAGAGCTTCAACTTCGAAGAAATATATCATGGACTTGCTAAGCAATAAGCACAGATGACATTATCACTGTCATCCCACAGAAAGGCAGAGATGTATGTGACAGTGAGCCAAAGTGACTTGTCCTTGCTGTGGGGCTGCTCTGAGGAGGGACATTGTCAACCCTGAGGGAACAGAATAAAGAAAGAATCTAGACCCCGGGGGCTGCATTAGTGAGTCACTTTACGGGGCTGTAGGTGGCATAGATATTCAGTCCGTACCCCAGGCTGCAAGAGAGACTTTTCTTCTCATCTCAGGTCACCTTCTAGGGTGGCCAGAGATGATCAGAGAACTGGGTGGCCATGGCACTGCATAGCACTTTCCACTCAGAGGGTGCCCAGCACTTGTCCTGACCCACCCGCTCAGCTCTAGACCACGGAAGTCCTTGCCTGAAGGCTAGCTCACGTGGACCGGCTGTGGGAACGGGAAAGAGCAGAGGTGCGAGTGAGCAAGGGAGGGCAGAGAGGAGGCAGAGCAGCCAATGAGACAGAGAGCTGAGCACAGCTAAGGTGACTGTGGTGGTGCCGAAGGGAGACCCCCCTCCTCCCCTCCCCCCCACAGTGAGAGGGTACCCTAGGGACACTGTCTGCTGAGAGACCATAGAGAGGACCAAGTGACTAGTGAGCCAACTCAGGCCAGTCTGCTCAGGGACCCCAGGCCTTAGGAGTGCCCATGGCCAAAGGCTTCATTGAGGTGGGGTCGGGGTGACTGGGATGGGGATGGGGGATGGGGACAGGGGGTGGGGGATGGGGATGCACAAATGAGCCCTCCCTATAGACACAGGGCTAAAATTCCTAATCATGCATTTATTTTCTGCAGCCTTTCCGTGCATCCCAATGCCCTTTATAATGCTCTGAAGTTCATGTTACTCATTGTTCAAAGAACAGATCCAGGGGCCGGTGAGATGGTTCAAGCAGTAAAGGCACTTGCTGCCAAGCCTCAAGACCTGGGTTCAATCCCCAGTATGCGGGTGGAAGGAGAGGACTGGAGAACTGATTCCCACACACTGTCCTGCGACCTCCACATATGCTCTGTAGCCGGCATGCAAGCACACACACACACACATACACACACACACACCACACACACACATACCATATACACCACACACACACACACACACACACACACACACATACACACACACCATACACACCATACACACACACACACCATACATACACACACACCACACACACACACACACACACACACACACACACACACACACCATACACACACACATACCACACCACACCATACATACACACACCACACACACACACACACACGCTAAATAAATGGAATTTAAAAATTAACAGTAACTAACCAAACAAAAGACTTAGAACTGAAAAGGTCAAGGTGATCTCACCTCCTCCTTACCCTGTCCAGGTCAGGAGTCTTGCGCACAGCACCCTGGGTATTCAGGCACTCACTACCACACCAGGCAAGCACTGAGCACAAGGCACTCCCCAGTGGCAGCCCAAACCACTCAAAAGCCTTTAATCAAGTGGCATAAAGGGCCATGGAAACACTAAGGGAAAAGTAAGCAGACTTGGAGGGGATCACAGGTGACATGGCTGGTGACGCGAGAGGCCGAGTGAGAGGCTGAGGCAGGAACCGAAAGCGAAGTGCCCAGGAGATGAGGAACCAGGGGCCAGTGGGTGAGCACCAGACCTCTCTGGGGACATCAGGCTCCGAGCTGGAGAGGACGCTAGGTTCTGTGAGGCCCTGGCGTGACGGAATTGAGAAGAGGGAAGGCACACTCCAAACCCTGGTAGAGCCCAGCCTGGGGGCTGGGGGTGGGCCCCCACTGTTACAGGAGGGGCCGGTCTGATGCTTCCTCCTGGAGGGGGCCTTGAGCGACTGTTCTGAGCATGCTTATCTTGTGGGTCCTGCTTAGCACTGGAAAGTTACTTACTGTGAAGATAGAAGACTTGGGCCCAGGCTGCTGATGGAAGGCTAGCACCTGGCAGGGGGTAGGGCTGTGCAGTGGTTATCTATCCAGGCCACTGCCTGCTCAGGTGTCTTGGCCCAGCAAACCTGAGCCTCCCTTGTGTCCACAATCAATCAATCAATCAATCAATCATCAATCAATCCAGTTGTCTACACTCTTTGAAGCCTTGGGCGGTGGTAATCATGCACACTCACCCACTATCTCGTTGTCCTCCAGGTTGATAGTCTCCAGTGCAGGCAGGGTGGTCAGCTGCTCTGGGAAGTCTTGAAACTGGTTCCGGGACAGGTCGATGGCCCTGAGGTGCTGTAGGCTGCTGACCTCGTTGGGGAGGCGATAGAGGTAGTTGCCCTCCAGGCGTAGCTCTGCCACAGGATTAAAGAAAGGAACAGTTAGGAGGGAAGGAAGGCCTGGCCAGAGGCCATCAGAGGCTACCAGGCCTGTTCCTGATACCCCAGCCAGGAGGACACTGAGAAAGACCCTGTCTCACAGGAAGGCCCCAAGAGGATGTCCCCTGGCCTGTTTGCACCCACCACTGCCCCAGGCCTCTGTTGCCATTATTCCAGCAGAGGTACCCCACTTTGGCCGTGTGGGAGGATCTTCTGACAGAAGCTGGAGCCCAAAGATACAAGCGTGATGGCGTTCTCAGACAGGCCTTGTGTATGTGTCAGGATATACCCAAGTGTCACGAGGACTGCTGGTGGAAACTCGGTTCTGTCATATGTCCTTATTCTCACACAGCTACTAATCAGATGTGAACAGGTTCTTCCTCTGAAGTGGTCACTGCAAAGCTGATCAGTGGCCTGTGCGAGGGACCCTCATGAGGAGGCCCAGACAGCACTGAGAGATGGACTAGGCCAGAGGCTGAGACACCTGGGCCAGGCCAGAGGCTGAGAGACATGGGCCAGGCCAGAGGCTGAGAGACATGGGCCAGGCCTGAGGCTGAGAGACATGGACCAGGCCAGAGGCTGAGAGACATGGGCCAGGCCTGAGGCTGAGAGACATGGACCAGGCCAGAGGCTGAGAGACATGGGCCAGGCCAGAGGCTGAGAGACATGGGCCAGAGCAGAAACTGAAGCTGAAAAGTCTCTTGGGCCAGGCATCGTGGCACACCTTTAATCCCAACACTCAGGAGGCAGAGGCAGGTGGATCTCTGTGAGTTCAAGGCCAGCCTGGTCTACAGAGTGAGTTCCAAGACATCCAGAACAGAGACCCAACAATCAACAACAACAACAACCACCACCACCTAAAAGAAAAAGAAAAGAAGCAAGCTCCGGCTGTCATATGTTCTTGAGAATTCCCCTGCTGTTCCATGCCACACTTGAGATTTTTCCTGCCTTTTAGTGCAGGAAAACAAGGAAATAAATACCACAGACAGTAGGGAGCAGGTTCACGGGAGGGAGGCAGGAGACTAAGGGAGTACAGGCTTTGCAAAACGCCACGGATGTTCTACAATGTGACTTACCCGAGAGGTTTCTATTTTGTGATGACTCACATATCAGCTCTGATGTCACATGTTTTGCTCTGTCTTTTTTTTTTTTTCTCTATTCCATGAAAATCAATAGAAGTGTAAGGCGGGTGTAACTACATGGCCATCGCATTACCGTTGGAAATACAGTTAAATAAAATAATGTACAGAAGGAAGGACGAGGGAGGCTCTCATAGGGGCCCTCAGAGAGGAAGAGGCAAACAAACAAACAAACAAACACACACACACACACACACACACACCAAGCTAGGGGGAACCGGGCAGGGAGCACACTGTAGGGCTGCGGTGGGAAATCATGAAACCCTGCTCACGTGCAAACCCCATCCTGGCTGCTCCGGCTAACATAGGTATTATGTCAACCCCAGTTTCCGTATCTGACAGAGAGGCGGGTAGGTGCCTGCCTTGTGGGGATATGGAGCTAAGCACAGTTCACACAGAGAAAGCACCAGGAGAGGGAGGGACCAGGGTCTCTGTGTCTGGAGTGGGAACAGGCCACTCTGGGAGCAAGACCACAAGGCCATCCACACGTGACCTTACAATAGGCTATTTATCTATGATACGACTCTTGTCTGGCCCAAAGGAAATGGAGACCCTGAAATGCCACACCATGTCCCTCGGGTCTTCTACCCAGAGCCAGGTTTGTGGACGTGTGACCCATTCCTTTCGAGCAGAACACCAATATGCTACATCTTGTCTGTTCTGAGCCTTGGCCTCATTATAGCTTCAGCCGGCCTCAAACTCAAGGTCACCCTGCCTCGGCCTCCCAGGCTCTGGAATTACAGGGCTGTCCCAGCATGGCTGGCTCCCAGGTGTCATCTTGAAAACTTTCATCATTACAACTCCTTTTGACAGGCAGCTCTGAGTTCACACGTCGGTCGGCCTCCATCTCTGGGCTGTCTGGGCTCCCTTCCCTCTCCTTTGGGCCCCGTGATCTGCCTGGCCTGTGCTAGGCTGTGCTCTGGACCTCTGCAGCCCTCTGCCTTCAGTAGGAAGTATCAGTCAGGCTTGTATGTCCTGTGTTGTCTCAGGCTGGGACACAGTGGTTGTCCCTTATCCTACCCCTGCCCAGGGACCTTGGGCTGCAGTCCTATAGTGTACCTGGTTTGGTGGCCAGTTGGAGACTAAATCTTGGCAAAAGCGACCCTAATCCATCCCTGCCCCAGGTGCCAGGTATCAAATAGGTCTTGATGCTCAGAGTTTAAAATGGAGGGATGTGGTGTCTGTCTGCTCAAAGTTGGGTGCGTGGGGGGAGAACACTTCTCTGTTAAGGAAGACACCTTGCCAGTGTAGCTGGCACATACACACATACCAACCGTGGTAGTCTAGCATCTGCTACGAGCAGAACAGCTGCTATGAGGCCTGACCATACATACACTGGCACCTGGCATCGTGGGTGGTCCAGGGCAGGGAATGGCCCACTCCTGTCTTTTCTTCTTACCTGCCTGAGCCTGGCTGGAGTGGGCCCGCTCACGGCACTTCTGGAGGCCAGTGATAAAGCCCAAGTGGTCTAATTCTAGGCTTTTGCCTGTAAGCTAACTGCCGTAATTGCACTTCACACAGGTTCTGCGTGACATGAGGAGCAAGGGTGTGACTCACCCCAAGTCCTTTATTTTTCCTCACGTTGATGTTAACCAGCAAATGAAAGGCAGCACGGCACGCTACGTGAGTGGCGGCCAGAGAAGGCTTTCTGCTTATTTTACAGCACTTCCCCCAGAAGCAGAGTCTGCCACTCCATCTCTGCAGCCCGCCCAGCCCTCTCTGCTCCTGTGATGCAGGACTTGGATTGATGGCCTGGCCTGAGATGTATATAGCTTACCTTAGGGTCTGCCACAGTGAGGTATCAGAGCCTTATTCCCCTCTCCAGGACCTCTATCCATATAGACACACACAGACACATGTGTGCACACACACATGCATATATCACACATACATGTACACATGCACACCCCACACACACATGTGCATGCACGCACACAGAGGCACCACGCACCCACAGATACACACATGTGCATGTGCGCATGCGTGTGCACATACACACATGCCACACCCAACAGTCACGCCATAAGTCCTCTGCTCTGTTATGCTAAGGCAGGAACTTCACGTGATTCTTCTCTGTTTCTATGTCCTCCTTCAGGACTTAACAAGATCACTCAGTAAGTATCCAGTGAGTGACAGGAGAGGAGAGGATGTCACGTGGCGCCTCCCAGTGTTCTCTCTTTGGTGACAACTTGAGCCCAAGGTCCAATGAGTAGTACCCAAGGGTCCATCATCAGTCAATCCGTACCCAGGAGGCTCAGGAAGGACGAGAACTGAATTCAGGCATCTGGAATCCCATGTCTCCCAAATCCTGCCGTCTCACTAATGGTTACTGATTACAGTGTTGGGGCAATGTTAGACCTCAGGCCCACTGTGCCCTGCCATGCAGCATTACCTCACGCTGAGCAGGCTGCTGCCTTGGGGCCCTCACACTTATGGTTTGATTGACTGACTGATTCTTTCATTCCATCCCTTTCTTCTCCTCACCTCCCTTCCCTTTCTTTTGAGGTGATGGGATCTCCTGCAGCCAGGGCTAGCCTCAAATTCATCAGGTAGCTGAGGGTGGCCTTCATCTCCAGATTCGCCCGTCTCCACCTCCCAAGTGCTAGAATCACAGGTGTGTACCACCACACCTCCCGTATATCTGGAGTCAGGGATCAAACTCAGAGCTTTGTGCATGCTAGGCAAACACTTCACAACCGGGCTACCTAGCACCAACCCCCCCACCCCACACACACACACACACACGTGGAGGCAGGGTCTCACTTTGTAGTCCTGCCTGTCCTGAACATGCTCGCAAACCAGGCTGGCCTCAAACTGTGTGGGGCCCTCTAGCCTCAGCTTCCAAAGTGCTGGAGATCCAGGAGGCCTTCAGCTCCTGCTTTCTACAGTGTCCTCTGCTGTGTGTGTATCAGGCCTGCTGCCTCCTTTGATCCTCCGTCTTCACTCAGGCACCACCCCATCTAAAGCAGGACCCGGCCCCTCAGACAGCACCTGCTTCTGGAGAGCCCCCATTTCCTAAGATAAGAATGCCTGTCAGCATTCTGTCTGCCTCCTGCCCTGAGGATACAAGCTGCCCAAGGAAAGCGTCCCCAACGCTCCAGTCCACCGTGAGCACCGGATAATGCTGGGCAGGTAAACACACAGGCAGGGAACGGATCTCAGCACCGCCCGCCGCACCATCCCGAAGCCCCGAGTTCATCACCGCTCCTCCTTACAATGATTTGTTCTTTTCATCAAGGAGGACAAAAGAATAACTATTATTGCTTGCTATAAAAAGTACCGTTGTTCAAGTCTCACTGAATACTGCTAGATAAAGACTCCAAGCCCCAGGCAGACGACAGCAGAGGAAGATGATGAGGACGTCGCCCAGGGGTGGATCCCTGGAGCATCTCAATCCTGGGAGGGTGAGCCCACCGTCTTCGGTTGCTCAGATTCTCTAAACCCCCACGTTCCCAGAACATGCTGCCCGGCTGTCTCTCCTCGGCCAGTGAAGCCAGACAGGCCACACAGGAGCTGGCCCTGCGTAGCAGTACCCACAGCAGGGGCAATGTGACACCAGGCCACTGAAGCTATGGTTATTATCAGTGTGTGTGCACTGTACATGTGTATGAGGGTGTAGGCACGTGTGTGCAAGGGTGCTCCCACAAAGGCCAGGGGGCTACTTTCTGGGGGTTGGTTCTCTCCTTCTGCTGTGGGTTCTAGTCATCAAACTCAGGCTCCCAAGCTTGTCTAAGTAAATCATTCTGCTGCCCCAGTTGTTTTTTTTTTTAAAACTTCAAAAGTTACTATGTAGGGGGTATGGTGTGTGTGTGTGTGTGTGTGTGTGTGTGTGTGTGTGTGTATGTGGTGTGGTGTGTATTGGCTCTGTATATTAATAAATTACAATATCACCATGCCCAGTTTATGAAAGGCTGGAGCTCTAACCCAGGGCCTCAGGCTATGCCCTCACAGAGCACTTTTATTTTCTGAGACCAGGCTCACCATGTAACTCTGGCTATTCTGTAACCAGTTCCATAGACCAGGCTGGCCTCAAACTCATTAAGATCTGCCTTCCTCTGCCTCCAGAGTGCTAGGATTAAAGGGGTATGTCACTACACCCAGGCTGACTTTGATTGATTGGTTGGTTGGATTGGCATTCTATTTTTAAAGATTTATTTATTTGATTGTATCATATACACACTCTAGCTGTCTTTAGACACACTAGAAGAGGGCACCAGGTCCCATTACAGATGGTTGTGAGCCACCATTTGGTTGCTGGGAATTGAACTCGGGACCTCTGGAAGAGCAGTCAGTGCTCTAAACTGCTGAGTCATCTCTCCAGCCCTGGTTTGGTTTTTTGAGATGGGGTTTCTCTGTGTAGTCCTGGTTATCCTGGAACTTGAACTGTAGACCAGGATAGCTTAGAACTCAGAGAGATCCTCCTGCCTCTAACTCCCAAGTTCTGGGACTAAAGGCATCTACTACCACCACCCACAGACTGACTTGGAACCTCAGGATACCTGACGCTAGAGAAGTGGCTCTCAACCTGTGGGTTCAATCAGACATCCTACATATAGGATATGTACGGTCTGCTACAGTTCATAACAGTAGCAAAATGACAGTTATGAAGTAGCAACACAAGTAAATTTATGGCTGGGGGGGGGGTCACCACAGCATGAGGAACTCACTGTATTAAAGGGCCTCCTTGGTAGGAAGGGTGGGAGCCACTGCTGGCGAGCCTGTGTTTGTGAGCCCTGTGGTGTCCAGCCACTCGATGCATGATGGGAAGAAGTGCAGAGCAGCCCCTCTTCTCTGGCACAGGGGCCCCCCTTCACACAGACATCCATACAACCTGCAGGAAAGATCTATGAGTGGCGGTTGGGAGGATGAAGTGTTATATGGCGGCGCGAGCATGCTTCTATTCCCAGTCACAGAATGAAAAACAGTCTTAGATGCTGGGGCCGCCGGCCACTTCCTTTTCTGTACCTCTATAATGGCGTCTGAGAAGAGAGCTGAATCCCACCCTGTCCCAAGCAACACGGGAGCAAGTGTTTGGCGACAGTTAATACAATAGCCATGATATCACCTGCATGGTAAGTAAGAGGTGTGCATGCTGCGGAGGCTGGGAGAAACTCTCCTCTTTGTTACTTGTAATTTCCTGACAAGATCACAACTGTTATTAAGGGGAAAAAATGATGGACTTTATCAAACCAATTCAGGCCTGAGTCTAATCAGAGCCCCAGCGTGGCTCAGACATAGAAGACGTGTGCGCCCCTGAAGGAGGCTTATAAAAAAGCCTTCTGGGAGCTCGCCTTGGACCAGAGCGTGTATCTACACATCTTTCTCTGTATGTGTACATCCATCTATATGTAAGAGCATGCACGTGTGTGTGCACACGCACACATGTGTGTAATTACCTAGGCTAGTTTATGTATCTACATAGCTATCTATGTTCCTATGTCTAAGTCTATGTCTATATCTGTGTCTATATCTCTGATGGTTTGAATACACCTGGGCCGGGGAGTGGCACTATTAGAAGATGTGGCCCTGTTGAAGTAGGTGTGTCATTGTTAGCGTGGGCTTTAAGACCCTCATCCTAGCTGCCTGGAAGCCCGTCTTCTGCTAGCAGCCTTCAGATGAAGATGTAGAACTCTTAGCTCCTAACTAAGACAGTATCTCTCTATGTCTATGTATACATACACGCATGTATGTGTGTATGTATGTATGTATGTATGTATCATGTGTCCATCCTTCCATCCCTCCATCTCTTGTCTCTGCATTTCTTGTCTCTGAACACTACAGGTGTTCTCTGAAGGCCTTAGCGGGTGGCCTCTTCCCATAGCCTATCTGCATGACTGTGGCCACCAAGGCACCACCATTCCTGTTCATCAGGGACCTCACTCTCCTCACAAATCTACATCTCAGCCATCAATCAATGCAGGGATGGCAGAGGCAGGGTCCTCTAACTGGGAAAGTTAGAGCCAAGAAGGCTCTGCCTAGTGCCTGGGAGATGACAATGAAGGCTGGGGCAGCAGCCTCTGTCATTTGTTCAGGGAAGCAATTCCAGGTCACACTGGGCAGAGAATCCATTCATTAAAGAATTGCTAAATGTTTGGGCCATGCAGCATAGGGCTATCCCACAAGATTGGAAGGGATTGGTGTCATCTGTACTAAAAGATGGACAACCATGACAATGGTTGTCCTGGTGGAGGCATGAAGCCACAAAAATAGAACCATGCATGCAATTTAGCAAGAGGGATAAATGTTACCAAAGGCCAGCTATTGGGTGAAGGGCATTATATTGACTTATAAGAACAAATCTGATTTGATGATGTTATTATTGAACAATGTTGTCTTGCAGCTTTAAGAGTTTGGGATATGATTAAGGAACCTGGGGCAAATCCACGTCATTAACTAAGATAATACAGGGTTCTGCAGAAGTCTTTACAGACTTCTTACAGGGGTGGTTTCAACTGTAGATAGAGCCATCATATCAGGCTCTGAAATCAGTCATTGGTAGAAATATTAGCATTTGAAAATGCAAATACTAAAGGTAAGAGAAAATCAGACCACTAAAGGCATGAGGAGCCCCAATAGAGGAATGGATAAGAGAGACAAGTGGTATTGGTATACAGGAACATCATGCTAATATCATAGGGCAAGCCATAGCTAGAAGTCTCAGAGATCAAAATACCCAATGTTTTCATTGTGGTGATTTTGGCTATTTCCAAAAATATTGTAAGGCTAAAAAGATTCATTCAGAGCTCAAAATAGCAGGTATATTGATTCTAGAGAACATAGTATTTGTAGACAAGAAGAAGAAGGTCTGGTTGTTCTGAGCTACAAAGGCTCCCAGGGAACTGCAGGTGCTGGGGAAAGGGGAAACACTGGTCTAAGGATTGTTGGCCCAAGAGAGACATAAGAGGTAACCTCTTGCCATTGGGAAATGAACCAAAGGGCCTGTCAGCCTGAGGCCCTATAGCAAACAATATGGGCCATCCTCCTTTGGATACCCAGCTGGTACCAAGCAGGCAAGAACATTTCAACTGAGTATTTCTGGTCTTACATAAGCTACAGAAGGAAATGCAGCCTTGGAGCTGGCCACTGAAACTCTTCTTACATTAACCCCAAAGTTGAATGTTACAAGTTAACTGGTGAGATTTATGGTCCCATACCCTCAGGGACAGTGGGAATAATTTTGGGAAGGAGTGGGTTAACTTCTCAAGGATTTATTGTGCATCCTGGTGTAGTAAGTGGGGATAGCAAGGAAGAGATTCGGATTATGGCACATGTGAGAAAGGAGATGCAAATTGCGGATAGAATTGCTCAACTGTTGTTTCCTTACATCCAGGGCCAGGGCCTTCCAGTAGAGAGGACAGGGGCTTATGGGAGTACTGGAAAAATGTGTGCTCTAGCAGAGGTCAATGATCAGAGACCCAAATTAATGGTGCAAATGAATGTTGTTGACATAGAAGGTTTGGCGGATACAGGGGTTCATCTTAGTATACCTTCCCAAGGGTCTTGGAATCCAGGTTGGCCTCTTCAGAAGGTTTACACACAGTTCATAGAAATTGGTAAATTATCTTGTGTAAGGCAAAGTAAGGATGGATTCCTTGAGAGGGGCCAGAAGAGCAAACGTCCCCGTTGAGACCTTATGTGGCTGACATACCCATCAGCCTCTGGGGAAGGGATCTTTTACAATGGGGTACTCAAATGAATATTCCTGCCATTCCAGGGACAGAAGATGAGGAAATTGGGGGCGACATGCTAATTGACACAGGTGATTGAGAACAACCATAAACTGTGCCCACTGTCCTGGCACAGGGCATCACAGTGATGGCATTTGCACATTTATAAGAGGGGCCGCTGCTGATACTGACAGCCTTGCCCCTGAAAGGGTTAGCAATGTGTGGCAAGAGCGGTAGCTCATAACAAAAGAGAAACCGCAGTTAGTTAAACAGCGGGTTCAAGAGCAGCTAGAGGCTCAACATGGAGAAGAGTCTGCCCGCCGGAGGAATTCCTCTGTGTTTCATTGTGAAAAAAGAAATCAGGCAAATTGAGGATGCTATGGATTTAAGAACCGTTAATAAAGCAATTCAACCAATGGGTCCTTTACAGCCTGGACTCCTTTTACCATCTTTGTCACTGAGATCATGCCTATAATAATAACTAACTTGAAAGATTGCTTTTTTCACAACAGGGAAAGGTTTGCATTCTTAGTACCTACTGGGAACAACAGTGTCCAATGAAAAGATACCGCTGGAGGGCACTTCCACAGGGAAGGTTAAACAGTCCAACTTTATGTCGATATTTTGTGCAACAATCATTAGAAATAATTCATAATTCATAAGCAATCTACCATTTATCATTATATGAATGACATTTTGTCTGCTGGTTCTGACAAAGATGTTTTAGAGAATATATTTAAAGTCGCACAAAGAATTCTGCCATGCTGAGGGTTATAGATTACTCCAGAAAAAATTACAAAGAGGAGATTCACTTAGTTATTTGGGTTACAGAGTCAGTCAACAGAAAATTGGACACAAAAAGTACAGATGCAGCCGGACGGTGGTGGCGCACGCCTTTAGTCTCAGCACTTGGGAGGCAGAGGCAGGTGGATTTCTGAGTCCGAGGCCAGCCTAGTCTACAGAGTGAGTTCCAGGACAGCCAGGGCTACACAGAGAAACCCTGTCTTGAAAATAACAAAAACAAAAATGCCAAAACAACAACAACAAAGCACAGATCTGTAGAGACCAATTCCAAACTCTTAATGATTTTCAAAAACTAATGGGAGATGCTAGCTAATCTACAACTGAATTAAGTATATATGAGTTAAGTAAGTTGTTTCAAACATTATGAGGAAATTCAAATTTCAACAGTCCAAGATGTCTAACAGCTGAAGCGGAAAAAGAGTTAACTTATAGAACAAAGACTACAAGAAGCATATGTGAATCAATTGATCCTAAACTTGATTGCATTTTGGTCATTTTGCTTTCAACTCATCATCCCAGTAGGCTCATTATGCAAAGGGAAGATAGTATTGTGGAATGGATTTTTTTTAGCTCATAAACAGAGTGAAAAAATTGAAGGCATATATAGAAAACGTTTCTGAATTAATTATGAAAAGTAGAATAAGACTACATCAATTGTCAGGAACAGACCTGGCCCATATTGTGGTACCTCTCACAAATGCTGAGATTATGCCATCGTGGGTGATCAATGAAGACTGGCAAAGAGCTTGTAATAACTATGTGGGGGAAATTAATAACAAATATCCGAAAAGCAAACGTAGATAGTTTTTTAAAAGGAACGAATTGGATTCTTCCACATATTTATAGTAAACAGAACATCAATTCCAGAGGCACCAACAATTTACACGAATGCAAACAAGATGGGGATGGTAGGCTATAAATCAGATAAAATAAGCAAGGCAGCCAAAAGTCCAGTTCAAAAATCAGAATTGTATACAATCCTTACGGTATTATTAGATTATCCTGAATCTCTTAACATAATTACTGATTCTTTATATGCAGAAGAAGCTGTTTTGCATATAGAGACTGCTGAATTTCTATCTGATAACTCAGAATTAACATTGTTATTTATACAATTGCAACAGGCCATTAGAAGGAGAATCCATCCATTATATATTACTCGCATTCAATCTCGCACAGGTTTGCACGGTCTATTAGCTTAAGGAAATGGTGAAATTGACCAATTACTAATAGGAAATGTCTTAGAAGCCTCAACATTTCATGAGAAACATCATGTTAATGGGAAAAGTTTAAAGAAAAAAATTTTCTATCACTTGGCAACCAGCAAAAGAAATAATAAAAAAAAATGTCCTATGTGTTCTCTATGCACCCAAACTCTGTTACCTGCTGGTAGTAACCCTTGGGGTGCCAGAAGAAATGACACTTGGCAGAGGGGTGTCCTCTGCTTTGCAGAATTTGCAAAACAAAGGTATATACACCATACCACTGACATGGACCCAGTGTTTCGGCGGGCAATTGCTTTAAATTCTGAATTGCACACTTATTGGAAACAATGGCAAACATGGAGATGCCTGCACAAATTAAAACTGACAGTGTTCCCGCACATGTGTCCAATAAGATAAAACAATTCTTTGTATATTACAATATAAAGCATCTTACTGATACATCACACAATCCCACAGGACAAGTAATTACAGAAAGAGCCATTTGAACCTTAAAAGAGATGCTTATTAAACAAAAAGGGGGAGGAAAAAGCCTGAGGGACAGACTAAATAATGCTTCGTTAACTCTCAGTTTTCTTAGCATTGGTGAAAAGGAACCACAGCAGCTGAGAGTCACCAGGTTACCAAAAACAAACAAACAAACAAACAAACAAACAAACAAACTTTAGGAACTAAGCCAACCAATACACTATAAGGCTGTGCTGACGTTAGAATGGAAACCTGCAATATTTTTAAGATGGGAATGTGGTTATGATTATGCATCTACAGGGAATGAAAAAAATATGGCTATCAACAAAACTTATAAAGATTAGATATGACCAGGGAAAACCTCTCAACAGCTGAGACATGAAAGTCCTCACAAAGCAAATAAACTTGAGTGATCCACTCTCAACTTCAAAAGGGCTAGACAAAGGATCGATCATACAACACAGAGACTGCACGGACCACACGCAGACAGGATGGACCATACAGAGACTAGAGACTGGACGGACCACACAGAGACTGGGAGGACCACACAGAGACTGGACGGACCACACAGAGACTGGATGGACCACACAGAGACTGGGCGGACCACACAGAGACTGGATGGACCACACAGAGACTGGACAAAAACAGAGACTGAGCAACAAACGCTACAGCTACCAGGACAGTTTAAGGATAAAACTCAATACATCTGATTAAGACCAAATCTCAGATAAACAATAAATTGTTTTAAAGTGTGAGTTTACACCATATGTCTCACAGGCCACATTTATCTAGAAAGCTCGGTCACTGCTAATCTGAAATTCGTACTTAACTGCAGATTTTATGCTTTGTCAAACCTAGGAACTAGTGTTATGTAAGACAGACCATCTGCAGACACACACATCTGGCTTCTGTTTGGAATTTTCCATGCCCAAAGCCCTTAAAGATGCTCTAAACCACGAAGGATTCCCACCTAGTACCTCTGCAGACCCTGTATCACCCTAGCTGCCTTCCTGGCATCTTCCCTGCGTGGCCTCTGCTAACTCTGGAGATTACAGCAAACTCAATACTAGCATCGTGAACCTAGTTTGCAAGGAAGGTGAGTGAGCCACTTCATTGGCTGAAGACAAATCTTGTCACTAGTATTTGACCAAAGCGCCTGTTTCTGGGGCAGAGATCTTGACCATGGATCCAGGAACCCAGCGGTGGGCACCTGAGCGTCCATCTTCCATCTCTAAAGGCTCAAATCTTTTTTTTTTTAAAGACTTATTTATTTATGTTTGTGCTCAGTTTTCATGCACACAAGGAGAGATAATTGGATTCCATTCAGATGGTCATGAGCCACCATGTGGATGCTGGGAATTGAACTCAGGACCTCTAGAAGAGCAGTCAGTCAGTCCTCTTAACCGCTAAGCCATCTCTCCAGCCGCTAAAGGCTTAAATCTTTTCAGCTCAGGTGCTGCTGAAGTTTCTCCTGTAGAAGTCTATTTCTGTGACTGAGCAATATGCTTCCCAAGGTAACTGTCACTCTATCTGGAACCACAGCTCATCAAAATGGTCCCTGTGCCCACACAGGTGTACTGGCTACTTTTCTGTCACTGTGACAGAACACCCCACAAAAACAACTTAAGGAAGGGTGTTTTGTGGGTCGCAGTTTGAGAGACCAGTACATCGTGAGAGAAGGCATGGTAGCTGGAGGTGAGGTGAAAGGTCACAGGGTGTTGAGGGTCAGGAACCAGAAAGAGATTAACGCTGGATAAATTCTATCTGGAATCGGGGACGGTGCACCCACATTCAGGGTGGGTCTTCGGTTCTCCGTTAAATCTCTCTGAGAAGATCTTCCCAGATATTCCCAGAGGTATGTTTCCATGGTGATTCTGAATCCTGTCACACCAATGATGGCTACTAAGCACCAAACAAAATGTCTTTAACCTCAGAGGATCACTGTGGAGTGAAGGCTTCCCCGTGCCCACGGTTCAGATTGGGTTTGAGTGTCCCCCAACGTGTTTGTGCTGTAAGCCTGACCCCTGGGGAAGGAGGGTGCTAGGGTAGGGAACTTTAAGCTGTAGAGCCAGTGTTCCAGGTGTGCCAGCACATGCTTTTAATCC
The DNA here is from genome assembly GCF_947179515.1 of Apodemus sylvaticus. Lineage (NCBI taxonomy): Eukaryota > Metazoa > Chordata > Mammalia > Rodentia > Muridae > Apodemus > Apodemus sylvaticus. The sequence goes on from NC_067490.1 coordinate 25,965,621, forward strand.
CAGCACTTGGGGAGGCAAAGGCAGGCAGATCTCTATGAGTTTGAGTCTACAGAGTGAGTCCCAGGCCAGGCAAGACTATGGGGAGACCCCGTCTCAAAAAGCGGGTGGGGGGCACCAAGTACAAGGTGTTTATCATGGGGAGGGGAGTTCTGGGTGTGGGGCTGTGAATCAAGGGACCCATGCCCTCTTTGCAGGGTGGAATAGTTCTCAAGAGTGTGAGTCACTTTACACTGACTCCTCTCTGCACACGGTCAGTTCCCTTTCTGCCCCTTAGCTACACTGTGATGCAGCCAGACACCCTAACCGGTACACCAGATTCTGTTAGGGGACACGAAAGGCTGGCCTTGTATGTATGCAGCTGCTCTGAAGGCCACGTGCCAGCCACACACACCTAGGTTTCTATATGCTTGTCCCAGGGACTGGTACTATTAGGAGGTGTGGCCTTGTTGAAAGACGTGTGTCACTGTGGGTATGGGCTTTAAGACCCTCATCCTAGCTGTCTGGAAGTGAGTCTTTTTGTTAGCAGCCTTCAGATGACGATGTAGAACTCTCAGCTCCTTCTGCCCCATGCCTGCTGGGATGCTGCCATGCTCCCGCCTTGATGATAATGGACTGACCCTCTGAACCTGTAAGCCAGCCCCAGTTAAATGTTGTCCCTATGAGTCTTCTTGGACATGGTGTCTGTTCACAGCAGTAAAAGCCTAACTAAGGCAGCCTCAGAAGGTAGTTTTGTTAGTGCTGTTCCCATGTCATATGGCCCAGGAGAGATTCATAGGCCCTAGGCAGCAATGGGTGGCTTTGAACTCTTGGCTCTTGAGCCTGTATTTTCCAAGTGCTACTACTACAGGTATACACTACCAGGCCAGGTTTAGGCGGTGCTGGAGAACGAAACCCTGGGCTTTGTGCACACTGCAGGGACATTTCACTGAAGGAGCTACACTCCTCACTAGACCAGAATCAAGACCCTGAGTTAAAGAAGTAACTGTGACTGATCCTTTTCTAGTGAATGGTCTCAGCCCCACCCTCTTGCTGTGTGACCTTGGGCAAGTTCCTTGTGCTCTCTGAGAGAAAGGAAGGATGTCCAGAGGGCTAGAGACACAGGGAGGGGGAGAGGAGGAGGCAGAGGAAGGGAAGAGGTGAGAGAGCTGTAAAGATTTGAAGCAATTTATACTTGGAAGGGGTTCACAACGGTGTCTGCTCTGGGACACTGCAAACGTTACGAAGACGAGATGAATTTCTATTTCATGGGCCAGCAACATCTCTAGAGCTGGCAGAGACAGCTGCTGCTGGGCAGGGAATTAGATTTCTGGGGGAGGAGAGAGACTTATTTCCCCCTATTATTCCCTTTGACTGGACCACTGCATTGTGTGTCTATTGCTTATTCAAAAATAAACAGGCCGTCAGGCCCCGTTCTTTGAAAGGATGTGGTGGAGCGGTGCAGGTGTGGTGGGGCTCTGAGCGGACTAGAGGGAAATGGAAGGTGGGGGAGGAGGGCGCAGAACACAAGGGCCTGGAGCACAGCAACAAAGGAAATCTGTGCAGAGAGCTTGGGGAAACGGGGGTGGGGATAAATACAAAGTCCTTTGTCACTCAGGGCTTGGAAAATGTGAGCTTGGGAACTGAGCTGGAAGACAGAGAATTCAGTCACACTGGCCCTGTGTCCTGGGTGTGCCCCGCCCCTGTGTACCAGCACACCATCCCTGTGTTCCAGGTATGCCCCACCCCATGTGTACCAGCACACTGGCCCTGGCTAGAGAACTAGAGAGCAGACTGGAGGTGCGAGAGTGGCAGAAGGCACTAGCTCCCTTGCGAGGGGAACTGAACTGAATTTCTTTCAGCTCTACGGGTCTGTTTGCCTCTGACAGACAATCTTCCTGTCTCATAGCAATTATCACAAGCGTTTAAACTTGGATTCTGTTGCATGACCAAGGATCAGACACCATGAGGACAGAAAGCACAAGCTGAAGCCAGAGGCCGCCGGCCATACCTCTGCCACCTCCTCCGTTCCTGGTAGAATCCTTAGGGACAGCAATGATGGCTGCCTCATGGAGATGGGCCCTTCTGGGCTCCATGACTCTAACTGGGCTCTAACTGCTGAAGAAGTGGAAAATGTATACCCTGGCAGTAACTCTGACTAATCCCCGGAAACAGCTAAGATATGGACACCTCACTTCATCGGTGCTCCTGGGTCTGGTCAGCTGGCCCCACCCGGTTCTCTATCCTTGCCTCTTCCCTTTGCTAAAGGACATGAGTTGAGGAAAAGTTGGTACAGGAGGCCATGTAGAGCATGAAGGGGAGGCCCAGGGTCCTGCGACTTTGGTCACACTTGGTCCTGCCATCTGACTATGTGTCTATGCCATCTGACAGTCTATGTGAGGATGGCTCAATCCATCCCCAGCTCGGGAGATTTACCAGGCTACGGAGAACCACGTGGGGGAGGATGGAGAGAACCCGCCCCGCCCCCAGCCTCCTATTTCTAGAACACCAGGAAACAAGCCATACTAGGACACTTTCCACATTGTCCCAGTCCCCCCAAACCCTTAAGCCTCCTGCTCCATCATGTGCAGGACAGTGCAGTTCTCTCATACCGAAGGGCAGCTTGCCAGAGAGAAAGGACAGAGCTCCCCACGCACCTATCTGCCTAGCTGAGGCAATGAGGTAAATTGCAATTTTCTCTGGCAATAAGCAAAGGAGTTGCCTGTGGTGAGAACAATGGCAGCCTGCAGCCCGCGCAGGAGTGCACTGTAGCACTGCTTCACGGGGTGCCGGCTACCTAGAGGTCTTCCTGTCAACTGGAGGGCTCAGAGAACACCCTCTTAGGGAAGGACACAGAAAGAGACGAGAAAGAACAATGTCCTTCATTCCATCTGGGTGCAGCGGTGCACACCTTCAAGCCAGCTCAGAGGAAGTGAGGGCAGGGAGATTGGGAATCAAAGGTCCCATCCTTGGATACATAGAGAGTTAGAGGTCAGCTTGGGTTACCTGTGAGGATCTTGATTCATCACCATAGAAATCATAAGACATCCCAGTGTCACACTGTAAGGATTAGGTGTCACACTACCCTTCACCCCACTCCCATGACACTTAATCCAGACAGAGCCTTGTCCCTGAGCCCAGCTCTGCCAAGCCTGTTTTCCCTATAATAGAGACTTTGGGTTATCTTAGCCTTTACAGAGGCTCCCAGGCTGGTTGACCAGATAGCTCAAACCTCCTGGCCCAACTTTGTCCATAAAGTATACTCTCAGCTGGCTCCAGCCCTACTGCCCCTGCCTGAAGGGAGGAGATCCATTACCTCAGAGGCTCCTTAGGACCTTGCTGAAGGTCAACTTATTCAAAGCCAGTCTCATCGCCTGCATCTGCAGGCTTCATACTTTGCCTGATGATGCCTCTCCTGTCCTCAAGGTCCCTTACTGGGTTTTCTAGCCCCGATTCGTCCTGCTGGAACCCTTCTGGAATGTTCCTGCTTAGGCAGCTGGCTCCCTCAGGCCAGTCCCTGAGGACATGCTTCCTCCTGCTCTGCACAATTTGGTCTTGTATTATTTTTAACAGTCATTTGCCAAATATACCTTTCATCTACTGAAGGCTGCTACAGAAACTCCACCTTATTTATCAGGCACACACCTCCTCATCAATCAATCCCCACTTTAGATCATTTTTCTAAGGCTTCCAGAGATCCCACCCACGCCTTGGAGTCTTTCACTGGCAACCCATCAGCAGACAACTCCATAAGTTTTGATGTTGCTGGCTAGTACATCTGCCTGCCTCCGTCAAACAGTGAGGTCCTTAGGGGCTAGCTCTGTGTAGTTCTAAGCTTTGTCATTCCCAAATGATGCTGGCCTTACTATGATGACAAATCACGGGCAAAGGGGTGGGGAGCTGGAGAGATGGCTCAGAGGTTAAGATCACTGTCTTCTATAGCACTGTCTCCTCTTCCAGGGAACCTACTGCCCTATGGCTGCTCACAACTGTCTGTAACTATAGTTCCAGAGGATCCAAAACCCTCTTTTGGCCTCTTTGGGCACCAGGTATATATATACAAGTGTTGCACAGATATATATGCTGGCTAAACACTCCCACACATGAAATAATAAAATGAAATTTAAAGAAGAAAAAGAAATCCATATACCCAGAGCCAGGATAAATAATGAGTTAAGACAGGCTCCCATTTAACCCAGGCTAGCCTCACACTAATAATGTAGCTGAGGCTGGCTTCTTCTGCCTCTACCTCCCAAGTATTGGGATTACAGGCTTGAGCTATCACACCTGGGAAAGCTTCCCTGATTTTTGTCTCCATATCCAACTATGGATCATGAGGAGAAAGCTCTACCTACCTCTCTATTCAACTCTAGAGCATCACCAAAGATGCCTGCTCTTAGCAAGCCATTAGCAGTTGCCCAAGGAGTCGCTCAGACTAAAACTCTTGCTTTTGTTCCATTATGAAGCATTCCTAGTCCTCTGCCTGCTCTGCAGCCTCTCCAAGTGCACATGATGGGGTTGGCTTCCTGCTCTATAGCAGATTACAAGGACAGGGATCTCTAAGTATCTCAGGTGGGGGTGGGATGGGGTGGGGCACACATGTGTATCTCCTAGGTATGTCTTAGGGATACCTCACACTACCTCCTACCTAGCAGGTCCAGGAAATCAATCAAGAGAGCAGACAGGCACAGGGAAGAGCCACGCCCAGACACTGAGGTCCTTTCCCGGGGCCCACTTGACATTCACACCGGCTCTCTCTGATCCCTTCCCTAAAGCAGGTCATGCTATTTTGTTTTTAAGACATGCTATCATATCTCAAGTTGGCCTCCAACCGGCCAGGTGGCAGAAGATGCCTTTGAACTCCTGATCTTCTTGCCTCTAACCCGGGAGTTCTGGGATCCCAGGTATATGTCACCACAACTGGTGAATGTACTTCTAGGGACTGAACCTAAGGTGTCCTAGATGCTCGACATCCAGCCAACCAGCTGAGCCTCAGACACTGCAGGCGAGATCCTGCCTTTTCATTTCATACAAGATGACTGAGGGACACAGGAAGGGAGACTCAAAGATGCCCCGACCCTGGGAAGCCCAGAGCCTTGTGGAGAGGTTCCCCCCACCCCAGGGGTCCCCTTGGGAGCCTGTGAGGCAGGCAGGGGGCAAGTGACATGGAAGCTGCTCTGTCAAGAGCCCAGAAGATGGCACAGGAGTCTTGTCAACAACACTGCTACCTCCTCCTTCTCCACACACATAAAACACGGTGTGAGTGTGTGCGTTGTTGAAAGAGAAATCACAACAAAGCCGTGGGCTCGGAGCTATCTCTGTGTAAGAGCCGAATGTACCATGGCTCAAGCACTCACTCTCCCCCTCCCCCAGCCCCCAGCTCCTGGCCACTACAGCCTACAATCCACGGGGCGAAATCCAATTAGCAGAGCGGGCTTTCCCTTTGAAACTCCAAGCTGAGGGATAGAGTTGTCAGGAGCTGATGAGGGCAGAAACAAGAGTTCAAACGGCATCCTTCAGCAGGCGCCTAATTCAATGGTAGCGGGGAGAGCGAGCGGAGAGAGCGCAGTGGTGCGGGGTACCCCTGAGCAACATTTCTCCCAAGCTGCTGCTGAGTGCTCTCTAAAATCTCCTCCTCCAGCTCGGGGGAAGAAGTATCAGTTCCTCTCCCCAGCAGTCCACCCTCCTGCAGTCTGCCCTTGCCTAAGTCTGAGCCCTCGGGGTACAGGGTGGTGGTAAGGATGACCCAGGGCTCCTTCAAGGAGACACGTGGCTTACAGTCCACCTTTGTTCTCCCACCTCTACACCCAGGTCTGGAAGACCGCAGGTGCCTAAGTGTTAGACTAATGATAAGAAAAGCACACAGGATATCCCTCTGCCCAAGTGATCTTTCTGGGACCCTGACTTCTCTACCACCAGTCTCTAGAAAGCCAACACCCAGGACTGAGGGTGTGGCTTACCTAGTAAGCCCTGGTGTTTGACCTGCAGCACCACAGAAGATGGATGGATATAATCTCAACACTTAGAAGACAGAGGCAGAAGGATCGGAAGGCTAAAGAAAGGTCTTCTTCAACCAAATAGAGAGTTGGGTCAGCCTGGTCTGCATGAGACTTTGTTGGGGTGTGGTGGGGCTTACTGCTGGGCATAACATTACAAGGTCTTTGATCTAATAAGGTGGAGCAGCCCACTTGGGTCTATGCCTCAAAGATTCTGCTCTGGGACCTTAGCCAAGTCCTTCTGTGGTGCTCTGAATGCCTGGCCCACAGAAAGTGGCACTATTAGGAGGTGTGGCCTTGTTGGAATAGGTGTGGCCTTGTTGGAGGAAGGGTATCACTGTGTAGGCGGGCTTTAAGGACTCCTAGTGCTCAAGCACCACCCACTGCAGGATAGATTCCCTCCTCCTGGCTGCTGCTTTTGATTCAAGAGGTAGAACCCTGGGACCTTCCAGCATGATGTCTGCCTGGATTCCGCCATGCTTCCCACCAAGATGATAATGGACTGAACCTTTGAACTGTAAGCCAGACGCAGTGAAATGTTGTCCTTATAAGAGCTGTTTTGATCAGGGTGTCTCTTCACAGCAATGAAACCGAAACTAAGACACCTTCCTTCCTTGATTCTTCGTCCTCTTCCATGAAATAGGATGCTAGAGATCATGCCAGTATTTTCCAAGCCAAATCTACATTGCAAATGCATCCCCCCTGGCTTTCATGTAACATGACGCTTGGGAAAACTCTTGCAAACTGCTTATTTAATAATCGCTTATTAAGTAATCTTCAGGAGCCAGCCATGGGAGTGTATGGCTATCATCCCAGTGCTTGGAAGGTAGAGAGGAAGATGGAAAGCTCAACACCATCTCTGGCTCTATGGTGAGTTTGACAACAGTTTTGGCTACAAGAGACCCTGTCTCAGGAAAACCAAGCTGGATAAATGATCAGAAGAACAGATGCCACCAGCCCATCGTCTCTGTGGCAACCCAGCTGACAGACATACTAGTGGTCGGTGGGTGAGTCCCCGTTACTCCCTACGGCCACGTCACCTGCTCAGTACAAGCCCACTCCTTACTCTCGAGCTAGTCTCTTAGCCATTTGTGCTGATAGGTCCTGAACTGTGTGGGTCTCAACTCCAGCTGTCAGCACTTCAGAACGGTCTGTGTCGATGATGCCGAGGCCTAGATTCACACTCAGATGGTCCAATTCATCTCGTCTTGGGGTGATTTTGTGTACAGAGAAGCTCCTAGGATGGTTCTGAGTTCAGCTAGGGATGTGAGCTGACAGGCTGAGAAGCCTACTGGCTGTGAGGTCCCACCTCACCTATGGAAAGAAGCACACACCGGAAAGGATGGAAAAGAGAAACCAGCTCGGTCAAAGTACACACCACACACACACACACACACACACACACACACACACACGCACATGTGCTTCTGGGGAAACAAGCCCCTACCCTAGGTCCCTCTCACTCTCTAGTCACAAGCACTGGGGCTTTTCACAGACAGCCCACTGGCCTCTGTAACCTCCACTCAGAAGGATCCAGCCAGACTACTCCCGCCTCCTTGCTCATCCATGTGCACCGCGACGCTCTTGTCTGCCTCCCCCTGAGCCACCACACCAGTCTTTCCTGCTTGCTGGACCAAGCTTTGCCCATCCGCATCTGCCTCTGCTTCCTGGCCTCCCTCCAGCACCCATGGCCCCCTGAGGAAGCCTGTCCTGCTGAGATCAGGGGTCTGAGATTTGCCTGCCCATGCCTCGTGCAGGAGCAGTGGTTTATGGTCGTTTCTCTAATCAGAATCATGGACTCTTCATACCCCCAACAGACAGAGAGCCCTAGGAGGCTGAATCTGCCTTACTCAGGTATCCTGTGCCTTCTCTGCCCTCTCCTACCGAGCATCCTACTGTTACACAAATGTCTAGGCTACAGTCCTGCTCCATGGGCCAGAAGGACAGGGGCGAGGAATACCACGGTAGCACAGTTTCAGCACATCATGCTCAGCCACCAGAGACACCACTGCAAGTCTACAATGGCCACCTGCTGGCTTCCTGCCTAACACCCTCCACGAACCATTTCCACTCTGTGTGTGTGCCAGAGAGATAAGTCAACATTGCTGGCACCTGTCACAAACTGCACTGAGAAAGGAAAATGAGAGAGAAAGAGAGAGATGCTAGGGATGAGAAGGGTATCTATCAGTCATTCATGTCCTTGGGCCTGCTGGTCTTGTCAGATCAGAAGTCCAGCCAGGACTGTCTTAGTCAGGGTTTCTATTCCTGCACAAACATCATGACCAAGAAGCAAGTTGGGGAGGAAAGGGTTTATTGAGCTTACACTTCTACATTGCAGTTCATCACTAAAGGAAGTCAGGACTGGAACTCAAGCATGTCAGGAGGCAGGAGCTGATGCAGAGGCCATGGAGGGATGTTTCTTACTGGCTTGCTTCCCCTGGCTTGCTCAGCTTGCTCTCTTATAGAACCCAAGAGCACCAGCCCAAAGGTAGTACCACCCACAAGGGGCCCTCCCCACTTGATCACTAATTGAGAAAATGCCCCACAGCTGGATCTCATGGAGGCACTTCCCCAACTAAAGCTCCTTTCTCTGTGATAACTCCAGCCTGTGTCAAGTTGACACACAAAACAAGCCAGTACACAGGACTGACCTTCTTGTCTTCCGTCAATCTTACATTCAGCCAGCTGCAAACAGAATCTGACCCAGAGACTTCCAGGCACACGTCTATCTTCAAAAGCTACCTCTGGGAATGACTTTATAGGTCTGCTTGAACCAAGGCTAGCTCTGGGGACATTCCCCAGATGGGGTGAGACCCTGAAGGTCAGTCAGGGGCTGGCTGGTGATACTCTCCTTGCCTGGGCTAACCCGTGGCCTACCTCGAAGCTGATGGAAGGTGGTCATGAACTTGCTGGTGAGGGACTTGAGTTCATTGTTAGCCAGCGTGATGAGGTGGATCTGGTCAGAGACGTTCCTCAGGACCTTGTAGATGCAGATGGGGAAAGAAACAAGCTTGCAGTCGGCCAAGTCTGCAGCAAAAAGGACAAAGACAGATCAGAGCCATGAGACACAGCTGCCCAAGAACCTGCCCCCGCCCCGTGTGGACCCGACCCATCCCCTCTCCAGCTTCGGTGCTTTCCTGCCTGAGCCACACCCCTATCAGCGGTCCTGCTCTCTTGTCCATTTTCCATACTCTGAACCTTGGGTTTGCCTCCATCTCTATTACCACAGCCTTGTAGCTGGACTCCAAACGGCAAAAGAACCTTCAAGTCACAATGATGATGTCCTTCAAGGTGGCATTGTTTCTGAATTTTCCCTGACAGAAGCGATTCCTTGGAATCAAACACTTGACTATGAGGCAGCCTCTTAACAGTACTTGACAATCGCTCGCTTTGGATGCACACAATGCTCAGACTCTGTGGTTTTGACCATCTTCCCAAACAAGCAGCAGCAGAGAACCCGCTGAGCCGAACAGGCTAGCACTCCGCTAATGGCTAGCCACAGTCACTATATGACCGAGGGATGCCACCTGTCCTAGATAGGGCTTCTATTGCTGTGACAAGAAAGTATGACCAAACAGAAAGTTGAGGAGGGAAAAGGTTTATTCAATTTACACTTCCACATCACCAAAGGAAGTCAGGGCAGGAACCCACACGGGGCAGGAACCTGGAAGCAGGAGCTGATGCAGAGGCCATGGAGGGTGCTGCTGACTGACTTCTTGTTCCCTATGGCTTGCTCAACCAGATTTCTTTCTTTTCTTTCTTTTTTTTTCTTTTTTCTTTTTGGTTTAGAACTCAGGACCACCAGCCCAGGGCTAGCTCCAATTGAGAAACTGCCTTATGGCTGCTTCTCATGGAGGAATTTCCTCACCCGAGGCGCCTTCCTCTCCGATGACTCTAGCTTGCATCGAGTTGACATAAAACCAGCCAGTACACACCCTTCCTACACATATACCCAGAAGCCACAAAGACAAGTGGCTCTATGCAAAAAGAGAAAGAATGAAAAAAAGAGGGAGAGGGAGAAGGAGAAAGGGAGAGGGAGAGAGGGAGGGAGAGGGAGAAAGAGAGGGAGAGAGGGAAGGGAACGAGGGAGGGAGAGAGGAAGGAAGGAAAGGCTATAGGGGCTGGGGAGGTGGTGTGGTTAGAAGAATTGTTTGCCTTGCAACTGCAAGGGCCTATGTGCGATCCCCAAAGCCCATGCGGTGTGGGGAAGGCAGTTAGGTGGTGGTGCGTGTGTGTGATTCCTGTGCTAGGGAGGTAGAGACAGGGTTAGCTCTGGGGCTCACAGGTCAGCCTAGCTTGCTTCCTGAGTTAAAGGCCAGGAAGAGACCCCATCTCAAAAAAAAAAAAAAAAGGAAAAATAAATGGGTGGTACCTGAGAAATGACAGTAGGGGTTGTCCTCTGACCGCCACACACAGGCAGTGCATGCGTGCTGAAGAACATGGCCCTGCCCACAGAGAAACACCATAACATGGGAGAACCATGAAAACACCGTCCCGAGCCAAAGAAGTCAGCCGTGAACACCACACATACTCCACTCCGCATACATGAAACGTTCAGAAGAGCCAGACCCACTCAGACAACAAGTAGACTGATGAGAGTCTCCACAGCAGGGGCTGCTGGAGAGAGTCTGTGAGGTGTGGGGGAGGGGAGCGGGGAGGGGGCCTGCGCAATGCTCTGAAATTGAATTGTGGCTGGCGGCAGCAGCGGCATCATACCACAGAAAGGATTTCTTTCTTTTCCTCTCCTTCCTTCTTCCATTTTCTTCACTGTCTCATTCATGCAGCACACGTAGCCTAGCCTCAAACTCCCTACGTGGCCAAAGATGACTTCCAACTTCTGATCCTCCCGTGTCCGCGTCCTAAGGGGCTGGGGGCACAGGTGGAGCCTTACCACCACCCAGTCTCACAAAATATTGGGGATCAAATCCAGAGCCCTGCGTAGGCTGGGGAAGTGCTCCACCCACTTAGCCCCGTGGCCAGGCTTGGGTGGTTCCCCTCACATGGATCAACTAGACAGGCCTGTGGAGGATTCCGGCCTGCTCTATACAGCTCTGCACTCACACAGGGAGACGCGCATGAAGCACAGAGACTCTGCTATTAGGCCATCTAGCTCTCCCGAGTCACGTAAGCTCCCGGTGCCTCAGTTTCCACATCTGTATAAAATGATAGCAGTGGTGTTTGACTGGCAGCTGCCAAGAGACGAACTGTGATAAAATCATCAGTCACAAAGACAGACAGCTGTTTCTGTGACGTCCCGCCCCCTTCTACCGTCCCCTCCTCACTCTGCTCAAGGCTGGCTCCCTCCGCTCCTCTCCTGGGAATCTTTCTGGAGCTTACTTAATGCTGGCGATTGCTTTCTGAGCCCTTGGAGCGCTCAGGGACTGTGGCAGCAAAACCCCATTTCTTCTCTGTAGAAGAGATGACCATTCTGCGGATGGTCCCAGAATAAATATACACAGTGCACCAGTAATCCCAAGTGCCAGCGATAAAGTGTATGAGTTTTCATACACTGCTGTTGGTCTGCTGTGCAGCCCTGGGAGCTGACCCTGCAGCCTTGGCTTGCTAGGCAAACGCTCTACCACTGTGCTGTACTCCCAGTAGGTAAACGTGGCTTTTAAAGGTCCTGTTCCTAAGTGTGACAATACTACAAAGTGCATGGACATCATCATATCATAGCCATGATTACTTATCATTCAACTAAGCAACTTAAGCAACTGCCCACGGGATTGCTACTCTTGTTCCCACTCCAAGTCCAACGGCAAATGCTTCATGAAGCCTTCTCGCAGCCCTGAGCAGATGTTTAAACAGCTGGAGTCTCATGCAGTGTCACTGAGACCACTTAATCCTAGGTTTTGTTAGCACCTTTCTGTGCCTGTGCTCAGATATATTTAGAATAGGCTTCTATGTGAAAACAGACAATATGTTCACTGATGAAAAGATAAAATAAAGTGGTGCTGCTTTTTAAAAAGGAATTTTATTTCACTTTTTTTTGGGGGGGGGGGGTTGAGACAGGGTTTCTCTGTATAGCCCTGGTTGGCCTGGAACTCACTCTGTAGACCAGGCTGGCCTCGAACTCAGAAATCCGCCTGCCTCTGCCTCCCAAGTTCTGGGATTAAAGGCGTGCACCACCACTGTCCGGTTTATTTCACTTCTACAGTAGGCATATGTGTGTGTGTTTGTGTATATACATACATGGCTGTGCAGGGGCCAGAGAAGATCAGAAGAGGGGATTGGATCCCTGGAAGTTGGAGCTTCAGGCAGACGTGACCCACCCAACCTGGCTGTGGGTAACTGAACTTGGGTCCTCTGCAAGAGCAGTAAGAATGCAGAATCATTCATTGAGACATCTTTCTAGCCCATGTGGCCTTTTTGTCTGTTTGGTTTTGGGACAGGGTCTCTCTATGAAGCCCCTGCTGTCCTGGAACTCAATTCTGTAGACCAGGCTGGCTTTGAACTCACAGAGATCCACCTGCCTCTGCCTCCCGAGTGCTGGAATTAAAAGTGTGTCCGCCACCACTGCTCAGGACCATGTTGCTGCGTTTAAAAGAATGTCTGCTGTGTTTTCTACACAAATCCCATCTCTCAGTGAGTAAACAGAATGATCTGAGAAACAAGGCAGGGTTACAGTCATTCTCAAAGTCACACTAATTAAGAGAAGGCAAAAGGACAAGTATCGTACAAAGAAAACATTGAGCCCAGACGTTTAACCCAAAAGAAAACATGTCATAATTTAATAATGCCAATGGGAGTCTCACAAATGAATCGGAGGAAGAGAGTACTCCTCAGCTTGAGTGCTAAAAAGCTGGGGGAAGACAAAAGAGACTCACCTAAGACTCAAAATCTTTTATCTCTTAACAGAAAATCAGTAGAGTTAATATCTATGTAAATGCTTAGCCAAAGGTGTCTTTCCGAACCTACAAAGTATATAAGGCAAAAACTGTTGTAATAGACAGACCACTGACCATTAAAACAAAAAAGAAAAAGAAAAAAAGAAAACAAGCAGGGGCTGGCAAAGAGGCAAAGCGGCTACCAGAGCTGCTCTTCCAGAGGAGCCACTGCTAACTCTCTGCACCTACACGGCAGCTCCTGTCTGCCTGCAACTCCAACTCCAACTCCAAGAGATCCAATACCCTCATTGGCCTCCAAGAACACTGCACACATATAGCACATGCAAACACACACACACACACACACACACGCAAATCTTTTTTAGAAAAGTAAGTCAAACATGCAAAAAAAAAAGTCCATAAAATAAATAAAATAAAAATGCTTAGATAATAGTCTAAAGAAAAATGATAGGCCGGGCAGTAGTAGTGCATGCCTTTAATCCCAACACTTGGGAGGCAGAGGCAAGTGGATTTCTGAGTTTGAAGCCAGCCTGGTCTACAGAGTGAGTTCCAGGACAGCCAGGGCTACACAGAGAAAACCTGTCTTGAAAACAAAAACAAAAACAAAAACAAAAACAAAGAAAGAAAAATAAAAAGAAAAATGAAGACTAATCTATAACTAGAACGTAAGATAGTTTCAAAGGGGAAAAAAAAATATAAACCAGAAACAAATACACAGCCCTCCCATGGACTGCAAGCTGCTCTCTAGAACTTTTTGTTAGTGTATAAATCTAGTCAACAATGGGTTTGTGCTTTAAAAACATACTTTAGTCATATGACCAGGAGAAGTAGTACCTCTGGGTCTAATCTGCGGTGCTTTGGCTAATGAGACCAAATCTATTTCATGCTCAATTAGCCATGGGATCTTCTGCTCACTTCTTATGTTATTTTGTATGCCACTCCTGAGGTCTTTCTCTGAAAGCAGAGGAAAGCCCCTTCGCCAGAGGCTCTCGGCCCTCAGCTGTCGGTAACGTTCGCAGTTAACAGTTCACGCTTTCCAAATGTTGTAGTTTACATTATAGAGGTTATATATTTGTTTCTGCTCTTTCCTTTTCTTTTTCTGTACAGGGCTGGGCCTCTACCACACTGTATGGCAACTGAGCGCATCCTTGAATTTTTGATCCTCCTACGACGTAGCGACTGCTGGGACAGGTGGCTGGCACTGTGCCCTGTTTTATGCTATGCTAGGGATGGAACCCAGGGTTTCTTTCAGACCTGCTGGGCAGGATTCTCCATCTCTAGCCCCAGGGTCAGCGATTTTTTTTTTTTTTGAAACAACAACAACAACAACAAAATAATATTAAGCTGGGTGTGAAGGTGTGCGCCTGGAGTCTCAGCTACTTGAGAGACTGATGCAGGAAGACCTTTTGAGCCCAGCAGTTCAAGGCCAGACAGGATCTCAAAAGAAAAAAAAAATTCTATGTACACAGTAGTTCCAACTAGATACAAAGTATATAGGCTTTGGAAAGACAATGAGAAAAAATAACCAGAATTCTACCAGCAATTATTTGAGAGGCTTTAATTGTTTGTTACCATAAACAGTCACAATGTTTTACAGAAGCAAATTGTTACTATATAGAACAATTTGTCAAATTCAGGTGTATATGGTAATACTTTCAGACAGAAACACACATGTCAGGGGATACATTCATGACAGAAAAAAAAATACATGTATCACAAAATGAACTGTCATGGGGGAGAAAGGCTAGCAAATCTGAAGATAAACTAGGCAGTCTCTTTCTTCTTGGTAAAATTAAGCTAAGTGGAGGACTGGCACAGCGGGAGAAGGGCGTGTGCGGCTGATAGGCCAGAACAATCAGTCCTGTCTCCAAAGCACACTGGTAATCACTACTCCAGTGTCTGTAACTGCTGCTGTGTTTAGCCTTGTTCCTGCCCTTTAGGTGGCTTTCTCAATTGGCACAGACTTGAAATCCTACTTAAGAAAACTTGAGTGATTTGAGAAATCCATCTAGGGAGATGTCAATGCTAAGGCAGACAGAATGGCATATAATGAGGCACTTTCCCCGATACAATGTCACCGAAGAGTTACAGGGCCAGCCCATTACTATATCCAAAACCACACACCAGTCTGCGCCTCCAGAAAGCACACGCCATTTGATATGATTACAAAAGTGCACCATTCAGAGAGGAGTTTGTTGAGGGTGGGAACCATGAGTGGAATTGATCAACTTTGGATCTATAGCACAGGAACTGGGTGCTAGTGGCAAGTAGAGCTCTTGGGCATCAGACATAGGGCACCGGGGCCATCAAGATGGCTCAATGGGTAAAGGTGATTGCTGTACAAGTCTGCCTGTCTGAATTAGAACCTGGAACCTAGGCAAAGGTGGGAAGAACTGACTCTTACCAAGCTGTTCTGAGATCTCCACCTCTGTTCTGTGATATAGTCTTTTATTTGAGGCATATTTTTATTAATCTGTCTATGGTGGGGGTTTGAAAGAAAAATGTCTGCTGTGGTGGTTTGACTAGGGATGGCCCCATACACTCGTGTTTGAATGCTTGGCCCATAGGGAGTGGTACTATAGGAAGTGTGGCTTTGTTGTAGGAAGTATGTCACTGTGGGGGCAGGCTTTGAAGTCTCCTATGCTCAAGCTAAGCCCAGTGTGGTACGTAGTCTCCTTTCGCTACCCAAGGATCAAGATACAGAACTCTCGGCTCCTTCTCCAGTGCCACATCTGTCTGCATGATGCCATGTCCTGCTGTAACAGTAATGCACTACGAAGCCTCTGAACCTGTAAGCCAGCCACAATCAAATGTTTTGCTTTGTAAGAGCTGCTGCGGTCACGACGTCTTTTCACGGCAACAGAAACCCTAATTAAGACATCTATAAACCCTAACCCCACACTCCACCACTGTTTCAGTCCATCTTGACTGTGAACTTGATTAGCTTGCTAGGTGCCTAGGATTAGTAAAGCATTCTGAGCGTGTGGGTGGGGATCCAGAGAGGATCTACTAGGGAAAGACATGCTCTGTACTTGATGCTGGATGCCTGCATGGGATAAAAGCAAGGAGAAGGAGAAAGCCTCCTAGCACAGCTTGCAGTGCCCTGCTCCCCCTTCCCAGAATCAGCGGCTCTGCCATGCTCTCCCACCAGGATGGTCAGAAACCATAAACCACAATAAGTATTTCCTCCATGTATTTATTTAGGCCAGGTAATTTTCTCACTAAAAATGGTAGGTAGGCCCCAGCTGTGATCAGAGCTGGCAGTCAGGCACAAAATTGGAAAGTGGGTGGGGTTTGCACATGTGTGCTGGGGCAGAATGGAGAGGGGAGAAGCTAACCCACCCTCCTCTATTCATTTTGTCTACTTCTGTTACCACAGCCAGAGCCCTAAGGGGTCTGAGTGGCAGCTGTAATTGAGAATCTCCCCGGGCTGGGCCAGCTTCCCACTGACCCAATGATTGCTCCTTGGGTTTTTTTTTCCCTCTAATTTGAAGACACTCAGCCAGTGAGAAGCCACCTGAGCCTATATCAATGCTTGGGTACAGCTTTGGGGGAGAGATGCTTCTGTTTTCAAACAACCGATTCATTCTGGCATTCCGCCAGGAGGCTCACTCCAGTTCCCTGATGGCAACCTGTTGGTGACTCACTCCCAGCTGCCAGCTCAAGGCCAGTGGCTGTCTCCTTCACTTTTCTTCCCTGTCAGTCAGCCGGTGAGAGCTCAAAGCTGTCACCTACGCTGGCAATACAGCATTCTGTCAGCCCCGCCACAGTGCCCCACCCCCACCTTCAAGCTGTCACTCCCACACAAATGAAACTTTTTTTTTTTTCATTCACCCTTTGTGGAAGGTCCATTAACTCTCCAGGGCGAGACAATTACCCCACAGGAAGGGGAGGGGATTCTATCTCCCTCTACTCTTCAGAGCAACACACACACACACACACACACACACACACACACACACACACAGAGAGTCTCTGAAGCTTCCGGAAGCTGCCTGTGGATAACTTGTGGAAGTCACTGGGCCACCCATCCTGACCCTGCAGGGATGCCAGGGACTAGGAATGTCACCCTAACACCTGCCTCCTTCATCTTCCCTCCATTAACGACTCAGGCTCCTCTAAGTGCCAGCCCCTCACTTAGTGGCTTCGTAACTTGTCCCCTTCCTGTGATTTTGTCACATCTGCTCCCAGCATCCTGTAACCCCAAACTGCCTACCAGAGGCACAGGTCCTTGGGCTGCTACTGAAGGCAGAGGTCAGGAAGGCTTCCTTTAACACGTCCACCCCACCGGATGCAAACATGTGTCGTTCTGGCTGTGTCACCAGCCACTCAGCACAGAGCATCATCTCCCAGGGGAGGAAGTCATGTTCTCAGGACAAGAACATGAACATTTGGATACCCGGCTATCCTGGAACAAACCTCTACCTCGTCCAGTCATCTTCCTGTCAGTACACAGGAAGAAATATTGAGTTTATGCACTTAGGGACAGAGACCATATGGTCATCTATCATTTATTTCTTCACACACATCAATACTCCATACACACCCACACAAGGTAACTACTATCAAGTGACTTTTAAATATCTTTTTAAAAATTTATTTACTTATTATATGTAAGATCTCATTACGGATGGTCGTGAGCCACCATGTGGTTGCTGGGATTTGAACTCAGGACCTTTGGAAGAGCAGTCAGTGCTCTTAACTGCTGAGCCATCTCTCCAGCCCAAGTGACTTTTAAAAGGCTGGAAAACTGCTTAGTGGGAGCATGCTTGCCTAACATGGTTCGATCTCCACGACTCTCTTTCTCTTTCTCTCTGTCTCTGTCTCTCCCTCCACCCCATTCCTTAGCTTGAGGTACAGAGCTGGGAGTTGGGGGTCAGGAATTTGGACCCAGATTAAGTAGACAGAGTTTCGGTTCTTTCTCCTCCTCCTCCTCCTCCTCCTCCTCCTCCTCCTCCTCCTCCTCCTCCTCCTCCTCCTCCTCCTCCTCCTCCTCTTCCTCCTCCTCCTCCCTCTTCCTCTTCTTCCTCCTCCTTTCTTTTTTAAGATTTTACTAGATTTTATTTTGGTTTGATTTGGCTTTTTGAGACAGGGTCTCTCTCTATGTAGCCTTGGCTGGCCTGCAACTCCATATATAGACAAGGCTGGCCTTAAACTCACAAAGGGCCACCTGCCTCTTCCCCCACCCCCAGCGCTGGAATTAAAGCTAAGTGCCACCAGGCGGTAGTGGCACACACCTGTGATCTCAGCACTCTGGGAGGCAGAGGCAGATGGATTTCTGAGTTCGAGGCCAGCCTGGTCTACAGAGTGAGTTCCAGGACAGTCAGGGCTACACAGAGAAACCCTGTCTCAAAAAATACCAAATCCAAAAAAAAACCAAAAAACCAAAAAACCAAAAAAAAAAAAAAAAGGCAAGTGCCACTAGGCCTGGCTGTTACATTTATATTTGAGGGGAGGTAGGAACCTATGTGGAGATCAGAGGACAATTTGTGGGAGTTGGTTCTCTTGTTCCACTTTGGGGGTTCTGGGGATCAAACTGAGACCCATCATTGGCTTGATGACTTTACCAGCTATGCAGGCTTGCCGGTCTAGTAAGTCTTCCTCTCAAGCCCTCTGCTAGACTACCTGCTTGGGTCAAGGCTGTGCCTTGGTAGCTACCTCTAGGTCAGGCAGATCAAAGAGAAATCGATGTTGCACTTCAGTGAGAGGCTGTGGCTACCAACAAACCTGGAGGCTTTCCCATTTCAAAGCCTGAGATCCCAAGACCCCCCCCCCCCTCAGCGTATCTCAGGCACGACTGGAAGGTTCCCCTGCTTTCTGCTCTCTCTGAGTTCCTCTGAGGTCTTAATTCAGAAGCTGAACACACTCTCTGCCCACCACGGTTTCCTGTAGAATTAAAGGTCCCCATAACCTAAGCTCAATTCAACGTTGGGTCTTTGGTTATGCAAACATGGGGCATTGCTTCCAGAAGAGAAGGATACAGGAGGTGATCTGGTTCACCTAAGAACAAAGAAAAGGGTCCTCAACCAAAGAAGGGACAATCTAGGCTGCAGATAGGATGGCACCCTCAGGAGGGGGTGCCAATGCCGGGGAATGTAGCTCAGATGTCGAGTACTTGACCAGCATGCATGAGACACTCGCTAATCTCCAGTTAGCAGAAACAAAGAAAAACAACCCTGCAAACACCGAGTTATCAGTGCGCAGTGGCTGAGGAGATGGCTCAGCTGACAAAGGCACCTGCCACCAGACCCAATGACCCAAGTGCAATCCCCAGGACCCACATGTTGGAAAGGGAAATTCAAAGGGAGAACTGCCCACTGGCTTTCATGTGCACGTTGTCCTTTCCCCCAATACAAGATAGAGAAATAAATGATACAATTTAAATCTTTTAACAAAAGGAAGAGGATCCCTTTCTTGGGGAGGGAGGGAAGGGGCGGGCAGGTCTCGAATCAGACAGATTGGGTTAAGAGGTCACTAAGTAATGAAGAAAGCGAGGAAGGGTGTACCGCATAATACAAGGCCCTGGGCGGGGTCGGCAGAGATGTCTATAGCCGATAGGGACTGAGCTCATAGGTCACATGCAACCCAGAACCAGGGGGACACAAGGGTTGCATGCAACCCAGTACTCAGTGGGACACATGCTGCCAACAGCAATGAGCCCATGCACTGCACTGCGATCCATGAACTCCATTCCCAGAATCGCCTAGGAGGTTTCCCTCAACAGGAAGATCAGGGCTGCGCTGGCAGCAAGTTATCCACTATCACTCTGGTAAGACAACGGGCTAATAAATCAGCATAAAGATTCCAGACCAGAGACTCAAGCAGGGCAACCGTTTGCAGCTGTTTTGGGCTCAAGACTTCCCCAATATTGGTATGGAGAGTCCCGTGTCCCCTCAAACTGGGATGCTTAGAGTCACCCTAAATTCAGGCTAATCGGAGGAGGCTAACACAGACAGACGAGGGAAAGGCAAAGGAAGGCAAGAAAAGAGAAAAGTCGTGTGCAAAGGCCCTGAGGGCTCTCTCCATGAGGTCTCTGCCTTCCTGGTCTGCCTTCTCTGGTCTCCCAGGCTCCATCTTGATCCAGACATGAAGGCTCCTGCCATTCGAAGCCTGTCCTACCTGGTGGCATTTATCCACAGAGGGCTACCAGGCATCTGGGCTCCAGTGTCCTTCCCCGCAAGCCCTGCTGCACCTAGCTGAGCCTCAAGAGAGAAGTTCCTTGGAAGGCAGTACCGGTGACCATCAGACATAATTATCCTTGTAATTATGTCCTACTGCAAGAAGGCTGAGCTGCACCTCCCCTCCTCTCCCCAAACTTCTAATTAAAGCAGTACTTAGCGTTAATAAGGAGGCCTTCTATTCTGAAAGTCCTGGTACTTTATGAAAGGCTGTCCAACATATTCATCCCAGTAAGGACTTGGTGACATATATCCTTGGGCAGAAATGGGTCCCAATGAACAAAACCCAAGAAGCAGGTAGGGTGGCTAGCTGGAAGTCAGGTGTGCTGGGGAAGTGTGCCCTGGGGTACAGGGGGGCAGCTGATTGGTACACTACTTGCTAAGATGCAGAAGGCCATGACTGCATTCCTCAGCATGCATAAGCTCAATTCCAACGCTCAGTAGGTAGAGGCAGGAAGATTAGGGTCATCCTCGGGTATATAGCGAATATGAATCCTGCCTGGGCTACATGAGACTATCTCAAAAACAAACAAAGAAACAAAAACAGAAAAGAGAAAGTGTTTCAACAAGGTTGAGGAAGAAGCCCTGAAAGAGGGCTCCTGAAAGTTGTCCTCTCCCGCACACCACACCAAACAGCGCTTCCCCAAGATCGTGCGTGTGTGCACGCACCTGTTAAGTTTAAACTTCTTTTAACTAAAACTAAAATGAAAATATGCACACACACATCTGTTAAATTTAAAACTTAAAGCAGCAAAGGGCTGGGGTGGGGGTGGGGGTAGCCAGGCAGAGCACAGAGGGTGTTCAAAGCAGGGCACGCACTGCCTGGTACTGCAGTGGTGACGACATGCCAGATCGAACCTCCCAAAGCTACAGCATGCACTGTACTTTGAGTGACCCGTGTGTGGGACATGGAGAGAGTGCAGGGACGCAGGGTCAGCAGTTAACCCCACGACAGTTGTGACAATTAAGGCTCTCCACTTGACAGGCTTTCCGTCCACTTAGGAGACAAACTTCGGGCTGTGTCTGTGGGAGCTGCTTGTAGGCTGGGTTAATGAAGGCGGGAAGGCCTACCCTTAACCGTGGGCCAGGGTTCTGGGCTGAATGAGAAGCAAGCTTCGAACCAGCGTTCATGTTCTGCTTCTTGTCTGTGGATACAATGTGGTCAGTGGCCTCCAGCCATGACGGGCCATAAACCCTCTCTTCCGGTTGGGGTATGTCTCTCAACAATCAGAAAGGCAGCTTAACAGTGGACCACTCCGGTGACCAGGTGGACCAGGGAGGAGGTTTGGTGAGAAGGTTTGTGGGAAGTCTACTTCCCTCTCCATTTTGCTAAAAACTTAAAACTGCACAGAAAAAAAATAAATAAGTCCCCCCCCCCTTTTTTTTGGCTTGCTGTTCCGTGGCCGTGAGTAAGGCCACGTGCTGTGTAATCAAACTCTAGAATGCCTGAACCTAGCAAAACTGAAGCTATGTGCTTATTAGACACCCCCCCCCCCTTCTACCAGCTGCTGGCTCTGGAGAAAATGAGAAAATCAGAAACTTTTGTCTAAGCAGAAGCATTGCCAGGGTCCCCGCCGCCACACTCGGACTTCTGCTCCTCTCCTGCAGGGTTCTGTCCAATGTCAACTAATGCCATGGCTCGCTGAATTAGAGCACCATGCTGGCCCGTTGTCACCTCAGTAACCAGCTCTCCGCCCTCAGAACAGCTGTGAGCTTACTTCTCCTCAAACAGAAGAGGAAACGGCCTGCTCAGATCATCAGATCACGTGACTTATTAAACGGCTTTTAAAAAGGTCATCCAGGTGGCTCATCGAGTTAGGGGGCCCACTGCCAAGTCTGGGGACCCGAGTTCAATCCCCAAGACACACACACACACACACACACACACACACACACACACACGGCAGAAGAAAAAAGAAAAGAACCAACTTGTCCTCTGACTGGCACACACACAGCCGTCCGCTGCTATTTAAAAAGTGAAATAAGGTCCAGGAGACCAGCTCGCCTTGTAGACATGACAATGATGACAGTGTCTAGGGAATGACACTAAGCTTTCCCTCTGACCTGAACATGTGCACACACCTCAACAGGTACATACACAGAGACACACTAAATAAATAACTAAATAAATCACTCGGGCTGGAGAGATGGCTCAGCGGTTAAGAGCACTGACTGCTCTTCTGAAGGTCCTGAGTTCAAATCCCAGCAACCACATGGTGGCTCACAACCATCCGTAATGAGATCTGACTCCCTCTTCTGGTGTGTCTGAAGACAGCTACAGTGTACTTAGATATGATAATAAATAAATCTAAAAAAAAAAAATCACACACAGAGATGCACAATCAATCAATCAATCAATTAAGCCAGATGCACATCTTTAATTCCAATCCTCAGGAAACAGGCAGGTGGATCTCTGAGTTCAAGCCCAACCTGGTCTACATAGGGAGTTCCAGGCCAGCCAGGGCTAGCCAGAGAAACCACCCAGCCAGTCTGAAGGCAGTGACATCATCACCCCTGCCCCTGCCCTGCAGCACTGCGCACACTCGCAGACCCGGAAGTTACAGGACAGCAATGAGTCTGTTTCTACTGAGCAGGCTCCAGGACTGTCGTGAGAATCGAGTACCAAAGTGGGGAATCCCAGATCCACGCTATCATCCCAGAACTTGTTAGCAAAGCAAATTCCCAGGACCCTCTCCTGACCTAAAGGGGCTGGGGCACCTCTCTGCCTTCAGGAGCCTCGAGGGGTGTCTGGTGCCCAGTTTGAGAATCATAGAGAACAGGTCTCCCTCCAGCTGTGGTGACTTTACCTTGGTGGATTCAAACAGGGCAGTTAGACTGAATATACTGAAACCTTTTTTTCCCCCTGAGACCGGGTCTAGCTGAGGCTGGCCTTGAACTTCGATCTCCCTGCTTCTGGTTGTTGCGTCTGGGAGTAGATAAGCCAACACACTCAGCTCTGTGCAGTGGCAGGAATCAAACTCAGAGCCTCCCACATGCTGGGCATTTGCTCTCCCACCAGAGCTGCGTCCCCTGGAAAGAACTTCTGAGTGTTGGCTCCTCTGTGCCAGTGGATGACCTTTGGATTCATTCATGTTAATTTCTGGTCTCATGCTGAACCCTTAAACCAGACCATTTCAAGAGGGAGACACCATCTCCTCCTTCTTTTCTGTCTCTCAAAGAGCCCATGCATAGCTCTTGGCATGGAAGCCGCCCTGGGCTGGCATTCAGGAGGCCTAATCTGTGGCCTGGGTGACACCTAGATTTTCCCGTTGGCGTCTCTAAGGTCAGCCACTGAGCCTCAGAGACTTGGAGCCTTAGCTCTGTCTATCTTTCTCAGCCCCTACCTATGAAATGGGGCCTGGGCGTGCGCATGCGCTCACGAGCACATACCATGGTACATGTGTGGCGGGCAGAGGCCAACCTTTGGAGTCAGGTCCCTCCTTCCACCATGGTGGGTTTCAGTGGCTGAACTCAGGTTGTCAGCCTGACAGCAAGCAAGGGCCACTGAGCCATCTCCCCAGCCCAAACAGGGCTTGGACTACAACTCATGGGTGTCACCCAGGCCTAACATTTTATGATCCTGTGATTCTTCTATGCAAAGACTGTCTTGTCTATCTTTAGTTCAAGCTAGAACATGGATCTTGTTAGAGATGTGATGAGCATCTCCACATCTCACTGATGGAGAGCACAGAACTGGGACTTGCGCCAAGCCTAAGAGCTTTCCATAAAGCCTATTAGTCCACACCATACTGTCATGATCAGAAGGCAGTTCTGAAAGGGTTTTAAAAAGTAAGAAAATAGCCGGAGAGATGGCTCTGTGGTTAAGAGCACTGACTGTTCTTCTGGAGGTCCTGAGTTCAAATCCCAGCAACCACATGGTGTCTCACAACCATCTGTAATGAGATCGGAAACCCTCTCCTTTAGACAGCTACAGTGTACTTACATATAATAAATAAATAAATAAATAAATAAATCTTTTTTAAAAAAGTAATGAAATGATAGTCTCTTACATGGCCTGAGTCTTTGAGGGGAGGAGGGGAACCAGAGTCTCATGTAGCTCAGGCTAGCCTCAAATTCCATAGATAGTCAAGGATGACTCACTCTCCATCGTCGGTTGATACATTCACTCCAGGGCCTGGGGAGATGGCTCAGCTACTGTTTCTGTAGAGGGCCCAGATTTGGTTTCTAGCATCCACATGGTGGCTTACAACCTTCTGTAATTCCATTTCCAATGGATCCACCTCTCTTCAGACCTCCAAGGGCACCAGGTAAGCATGTGGTACACATACATGCACATAAGCAACCACTCATATTCATAAAATAAAAGTACTAAATGTAACTCCAATGTAGGGGCATACACCTTTAATCCTAGCACTCAGAGACAGAGGCAGATGGATCTCTGTGAATTTGAGGCCAACCTGGTCTACATAGTGAGTTCCAGGACAGCCAAGGCTGTATAGTGAGACCCTACCTCAAAGCTAAATAATGTATAAAGAAATAAATCTAAACTTATAGCATTTTAATTACTTAATTAAGAAAGAATGCCCTAACAGCATGTCCCAAGGGGAAGATGTTCCCTCCAGTGCTAAGAAGACTGGCTTGGCAGAAAATGCTGTCAAAGGAGATATGGGAGAGCTCCACTCTGAGTAGGGCAAAGGTCAGAGCATCACTGTGGAGCACAACCGCCAGCCCAGAGTGGTGCTGATGACCACGCATCCTGAACTGCGTGAGCACCTTCTCAGCAACCAATGCAACGTTCCCTCCTCACTGCGGGGCAAGGTGGCAGTAGGTGTCTTCCTCAAAGGCTTAGCTGTGGATTCAGGCCAAGAGCCTTCATCCTCATCAGGATGCTCTCCAGACAGCAGGGTGTCGTGACAAAGGCCCAAGAAGGGCGATCTCAGGTCTAAACCAAACCTTTCCTGAAGCCAACAACTCTTTCTGGCTGCGGAACCTGGGTCAGATTCTTAACGCTGACATGGGTTCTGATAAGGACACTTCTGTGATACATGAGGACAAGGGCCACACAGAGCCTGTTTGGAAATGTCCACAGCTGAAGCATTTACTACTGTTGAGAGTAGAAAGCGGCCAAACTGGCATCCCGGGAACAAGTTACAGTGTATCTATGCAGTGGAATAACATTCATCCATCAACAGGGACAGAATTTCGGCTACAATGTGGCTCAACTGTGAAAACATTCTAAGAGGTGAAAGAAGCCGGTCACAAAAGGATAAACAGTATATGATGTCCCATATACACGCGAATGCCCAGAAAAATCCAGTCTACAGAGACAGAGCAGATTAGTGGTGACCAGAGGACAGGGACAAATAGGGAGGGGCATGAGGGCTTGCAGCTAATGGTAAAAAGCTCATATAGAGGGTGATGGAAATGTTTTAGAATTAGACAGTGGTAATGGCTTTACAATCTTGTAATTATACTAAAAACCATCAATTTATGGCCATGGAATGAAATGTGCCTGTCGCAAGGTGTTTGGCACAGTGCCTACCAGGCAGTCTGCATACAAGAAGCCGGATTCACTGCTATGGAATGAAAAGATACAGCCATGAATGTGTGTGTGTGTGTGTATGTGTGTGTGTATGTGTGTGTCTGTGTGTGTATGTGTGTGTATCTGTGTGTTTGTATGTCTATGTGTCTGTGTGTGTATGTCTGTGTGTACGTGTATCGGTGTGTGTATGTTTGTGTATGTCTGTATATATATATATCTGTGTGCCTGTGTTTATGCATGTCTGTGTCTGTGTGTGTCTTGTGTGTACATCTTGTGTATGTCTCTCTGTGTGTGCATTCACGTGTTTCTCTGTGTATCTGTCTGTGTGTGTCTTGTGTATGTGTACATCCCTGTGTGTGCATACACATGTTTCTCTGTGTATCTGTCTGTCTTGTATGTCTATGTGTGTCTTGTGCATGTGTCTCTGTGTGTATGTATGTGTGTGTTGGGGCTGATCTACATTGGCTTGGTTTCCTTTTTATTTTGCCTTCGATTTCCTTTTCTTTTTCTTTTTTTTTTTGGATTTGTTTTTTTTCGAGACAGGGTTTCTCTGTATAGCCCTGGCTGTCCTGGAACTCTGTACACCAGGCTGTCCTCGAACTCAGAAATCTGCCCACCTCTGCCTCTCAGAGTGTTGGGATTACAGGCGTGCGCCACCACCGTCCGGCTTCAATTTCCTTTCCTTGTCTGTGTGTGCAGGTATGGATACACGCTAATATGTGTAAGGAGATATGCGTGAGTGAGTAAAAGTGCAAATCCAAAGTTGATAGTAGGGATACTTAACCTCCACTGCTTTCCACTTCATCTTCTGAGGCAGGGTCTCCTGCTGAGCGTGGAGATCACCAGCCATGGTGAATCTAAGACAGGCATATGCCTAAGCAGCCAGCCGGCCAGCCTAGCTGAAGTAGAGCTTCAGGGTCTTAGCACTTGCTCAGATCCCCAGAACCCATTTAATGTTGAGTAGGTGTGGCTACTTCTAGTGCTAACATTCACGAGACAGAGTCAGTGTATGGGGAGGGGGGAGGTGTGGGTGTGTATGGGTGTGTGTGTGTGTGGGTGTGGGGGCGGGTTGGGGGTGTATGTGTGGGTGTTCCCTGGGGCAAACGCTTGTCCACTGAGTCACCTTCCCAGCTCCTTGTGTTTTTCACACTGGGTCTCTGTGGCCTGGCTCGGGCAGGCCTCCATGTTGATCCTCCTGGGTCCACTTCCTGCGTGCTAAGAGGGGGGTGTTCAGGAGTATGTCTTCTCCAGCTGTTCTCCAGGGCTATCTTGAAGCCAGGGCCCCTCACTGACCCTGGAGCTCACTACTTCAGCTAGGCTGACCCGCCGGCTGCTCAGGCATATGCCTGTCTCTGCCTCCGACCCTAAGACGTACAAGCAAAGTGCCATCACAGCCGGCATTTTCCTAGACTTCTGAGCATTGAACCCAGGTCCTCTCATGCTTGTCCAGCAGACTCCGCCCCCTGAGTTACCTCCCCCAGGCCCAGAGATATAGGACTTCTAGGAAAAACGGAACAAAACCAAACCCTATTCCTGGCTGGAAAGAATCATCCTGGGTGAAGTAGCTCAGGCCTAGAAAGACGAACACTGCAAGTTTTCTCTCATGTGTGATGTTAGCATTTTATGTATGGGGCTGGAGAGATGGCTCGGCTGTTAAAGAGCACTAGCTGTTTTTCCAGAGGTCCTAAGTTCAATTCCCAGCATCCACACGGCAGCTCATAACAATCTATAACTGTAGCCCAGGGGATAGCATGCCCTCTTCTAGTGCATAGACGTATATGCAGATAAACAACATATCTACATTTTATACACACACACACACACACACACACACACACACGTCTTTTAAAAAATAAAAATAAGCCGGGCAGTGGTGGCACATGCCTTTAATCCCAGCACTTGGGAGACAGAGGCAGACGGATTACTGAGTTCGAGACCAGCCTGGTCTACAGACTGAGTTAGTTCTAGGAAAGCCAGGGCTACACAGAGAAGCCCTGTCTTGAAAAACATAAATAAATAAATAAATAAATAAATAAATAAATAAATAAATAAATAAATAAAAGTTGTAGACATATGTGTTTCATTTGGAACCCACAGAAGTCAGGTAAGCAGTAAGAAAGCGAAAAGGGAACACAGTGCTGTAAGAGATAAAGGAGAACTGGAAAGATGAAATGGGGGCGGGGGAGGGAGCGGGAGAGCGGGGTGGAGGAGGGAAACTGGGGATGGGTAATGAACATTGAAGACCTTTTGAAAAAGCCATACCAAGGGCTCAGTGCTTTAGAGCACTTGTTCTTGTAGAAGACTCAGGTTGAAATCCCAGCACCCACGTAATAGCTCCCCACCTTCCAGGTCCAGGGGATCCATTGCTGACCTCTGACCTCTAGGAGCACCAGGCACTCATGGGTTGGACATATGTCCACATAAAAGCAAACGTGTCTTAACAACTTTAAAAAGAAAAGAAAACCCAGAGGAACCTACTATGAAAATAGACACATACATAAAGAATTTAAATGGAGTTGCCCATCATGGGGGTCAACACCCCAACTGGACACTATACACTACCCAATAGAAACCATGTCACCAGGAATGGGTTATTCCTTTCTGAGTTGCTGGCCAACTTGATCCACATACGACCTCCCCAAACAATAGAAGCTATTGCCAGTGCTTGATGACCCTCCAGAATTCGACGGTGAGAAGGCCCTGCTGCTGAGGAGATCACATACTTGAGTCATACACAGAACATGGAGTATCGAGCTGGCACTGACAGGAAGCGTCACCTCTATTTGGTAGCTCTCACAGGGCTGGAGAGTGCTGTGTGCACCACCAGAGAAGAAGTTATCGTGAACATCATCCACTGTGCACCTCGCCTACTATGAACCTCACCACTCTATGACCCTCACCCCCCTATGAACCCTATAAGCAAGATACCCCAACCAGCGCAAGAATGGCGCAATTGTTCTCTGAAGTAACCAACCACTTTGTGACCCAACTCTACAAGACAAAACTCATACCTGACACTGGCTGACCAGGCCGAGAGCCCGCGGCCAGACAGATCATGGCTCTAGGGGAGACCCTACTACCACTATTCTGTTAAATGGACATAATACTAAAAACAACTTTGAATAACATCCTGCTATATCCATAGATTGGGGCATCTCTCAAGCCTCATGGGAAGTTCCTTTTTGCTATAAATGGCAGTTAACATAGAAAACCAACAACTGGTCAACATGTAGAGAGTAAGAGACTTTGGAGCGGGCAGCCCTAGATGGGACGTCTGGTTTATACAAGGCTCAGGGATCGGTTCAAGGAAAACAGCCTTTTCTGGGCACAGTGGGGCAGATGGATGGATGGGTTCGCAGCTATTGTGACAGCATACGTGAGATGTCATATATGCCCACGCCAGGAAAATGCCAGCATAAAGGGAAGTGGCCTTGGTGCCGCCCCCCCAGCTGCGGAGATGCCGGAGCCTGACTCCTGCTGGGGAAGAGTCATTTTCCTTTAATGATGTGACACCTGCCTTATTGCTCATACTTCAGAGCAGACCCCACACTCAGAAACAGTCAGCCAACACAGACAGGACCTGACGGGTTTGAGAGAGAAATCTGAACAGAGAATATGAGGTTGGCTTGCTAGAAAGGTGCAGGATCTGGGAGGCGGCAGCGCAGAGTGATAAATATAATCCACTGGATAAGATCCCCAAAGAATTAATAAAAACAACAAAAAAAACCCACAAACCCCTAGCTGCTTGCTGACAAGCCCGTTTGCTATTTTAAGCAAGAAAAAAAATCACCGATATTCAATTAAGAATTAAAAATAAAGTTTCCTTTTGAAAACACAGAATACATAAATGACACATCGGTTATGACTTGAGACAGTCGTTTTAATTTAGTCAGTGACTCATCCCAGCCTCGGTTAGGAGTCAGAGCAGAAGCCAAGATGCTCCTTACAGAAGAAACATCAACAGCTCTGCAGGGGCCCTCGGCTGGCCTGGGCAGAAACCTCTCAAGTCTTGGAATGGAATGCACAGGACCTTGGGGGGGAGGGGGTGGGGGAGGTAGTGGTTCTCAACCTATGGGTTCATGATCTCTTTGGGAGTCAAACTATTCTTTCATAGGAGTCACAGGGCAGATATCCTGCAGATCAGATATTTACAATGCGTAACAGTAGCAAAATTACAATTATGAAATAGCAACAAAATAATTTTATAGTCGAGGTTCACCATAACATGAGGAATTGTATTAAAGGATGGCAGCCTGCCTTAGGAAGGTTGAAAGGTGGAGGTGGGGGGTGAGGCTGGAGAGATGGCTCAGTGGTTAAGAGCACCAACTGTTCTTCCAGAGGTCCTGAGTTCAATTCCCAGCACCCACATGGTGGCTCACAACCATCTGTAATAGGATCCGATGCCCTCTTCTGGTGTGTCTGAAGACAGCTACAGTGTTCTCATAAACATAAAATAAATAACTCTCTAATTTAAAAAAAAGGAAGGTTGAAACCCACCATCCTAGGGTCTTCTATAAGGGCACAGCAGTCTGAATATCCTTGGACTAAGCTTGACAACCGTATCCAAGACAGGGAATACTGACATCCCCTTTTGCAGATGAGGCTAAGATCAGAGGAGTTAATATTTTTCTCAAAATCATACTTTAAATAGAGAACGGGCACAGTTTGCCTTCTCTTGAGGTCATTGTCCTACAGGATCTGGGGACACGGATCAAGATCTGCTGCTACTCTTCACAAGCGAACAAGGGCAGGTCTCTCTTCAGTTCTCATCTCAAGCTCTGTATATAAATGCTCGTGTCCCTCCCCTTTGAGACTCTTACACTGTGTGTGTACGCGTGCACGTGCATGTGTGTGTGTGTGCACGTTTGCACATGGATGTGCATATGCATGTGTACTTACCTGGCACACATATGCTCCCATATCCTCTATCACATGTCACCTTATTTTACGGATATCATTGTCTATAAAACTAAGTAGACACCACTGGACTCACTAAACATGGAGTTCCTTCAGTTTGCCAGACTGACTGGGCAGTGAGCCCCGCAATGCACCTGTCGCCCCACAACCCGCCAGCAATGGGACTGCACATGTGTTCTCCTATACCAGACTCTTTTCAAGGGTTTGATCTGTATTTGCATGCATATATGTCTGTCTGTGTATCGATCGGTGTGTGCACGGGAGTCAAAGTGCCCTCAGAAGGCGGTATGTGCTCTGAACCGCGAAGCCATCTCTCCATCCTCATACCCAGCTGCCTGGCATGTGCCAGGCTCTGGGTTTAAACTCTTGTACTGCACAAAGGAGAGAGGAAGTAGGGGAGACTACAGTAGTGCGAGCTTCAGGGGTTGCTTTTGTGTGCGTTGGCGATATGGAAACAAGTCTTCATGTTCTTACAGCAAGCACTTTACTCTCGGGGCCAACTCCCCACGTCCCGTAGTACCTTAGGTAAGCATTTCTTTTTTCTTTTCTAACTTTCCCCCAAAAATGATCAAAAGGGCATTATTAATGTACCTGTCTCTTCCTGGTGAGGCAGAGAAATCCTTGAGGATAAGGATTGGGTCCCACTGAGGCAGATAGCATGTTAAAACAGTGCATCGGAGGCCAACAGATTCTAGTTCAAATCCTAGCTCCAGATTTGCTGACTACAAGAGTCAGACCCAACCTCTACTTCCATTTCCTTTTTGTATTGCTAGAATTTGAACCCAGAGCCCGGCAAATGCCAGGCAACTGTCTGATAAGCTGCATTCCCAACTTTTGGAAGCTTTCGGGGGGGGGGGGTGTTTCTGATATAGTTCTCTCTACATAACCCAGGCTGGCCTTGAACTGGCAACCTTCATGCCCCAGTCTCCTGAATGCTGGACTTAGATACACAGCCACATCTGGCCCTCTTTCCTTGTGTGATACAAAAGTACCACCTGTTGAAAGCCATTATTAACATATTTGACTCAGCCATGAGAAGTCTCTCCTGGGTACCCACTATGTCAATATTGTCTAAGGACAGAGTCAAGGGGAAGCTAGACCCAACATGAGGGGTCTAGGTTATGCTCCAGAAGACACAGATCCGAGAGGCTGGCCAATTGCACCTATCTGCAGGAAACAGAAGGGTATGGGGGACAGCAGGCCATAGAGGCAGGGGTTAGGCAAGCCTCAGGCAGCAACAATGAAGTAGTGCAGCAGCAGTGCGATGGGACAGCTGCCGGACTCCTTAATTAGCTCCTCCCTCCAGCATCTTCACAGGGCCATCCTTGGCAGGGCGTCGCCCACAGACACCGCACAGGGTCAGATACTGTTTGGAAGCAAGGACTTGACAAAATTGAGATTCCTCCCAGGGAAGACCAGAGCATGACAGAAAGGTGCATCTTGGCAATCCATGGTCAACTGAGGCAGGACAATTCCAATGCTCTTAATCTCATCCTCTCCTTCCAGGGTAAGTCTGGACAGCATCACCTTCTCCTCAAACAAATGCAGTTCTCAACCCTACCAAGCAAGACATCACCTCTGGCACCTTCAGGATTGTTATTTAGAGCCCAGAGGAGGCTCTGATTCCAGAACCTCTGGCGTGGCCAGTCCACTGCCAGTCCACTCCCATCTGCACCTCCACCCCCCCACCCCCTACCCCCACCCCCTTGATAGCCAGAGTCGCATGTATATTTGTAGAGAAATCTGGTTGTTAATAAACTCCGCAGCCTCCTCATTAAGCTGACTGCCCAAGGCTAATGCTGTCGTGCCTGAGCGTGAGCTTTTGAGGCTGTGAAATGATCTATTTGCTGATTTCTGGAGATGGGCATCCGCCTCGATCTTCCGCCTGCACTCATTCTTTGAAGCTGCACCATTAACCCTGCAACCCCGAAGATCTGCACAGGTCTATGGGATTGAGGGAGGGAACAACCTGAAGTGGGGCGGGCTCCTGGGCCAGTGGTTCTTCTGCAGAAATCCCCAGCGCCAGCTGGCCGAGCCATCTGTCCAGTTCCTTGCTGTCAGCTTCCCCAGAGTGTCCCGCAAGGTCCCCACCCTCCTCACAACTCCCCATCATCACCACCTACCCCAAATAACCCAGGCTTCCCTGTTTGTTAACGCATAACCAGGTTCCACAGAGCACGCCTAAATGCCTACTCGTCCCCTGGGTTCAAGAAGGTGGCTCCACGCGTGCGCTATAGCCAGCAGTGACCTTTCCAGACCCGAGCAGGTCATGCAGCTTCTCTTGCCCGGAAGCCACCAGGGACCTCTGTTACCACCCAGACCAGGAACAGCAGAGGCAGCTCACGCAATCATTTAGCTCATTTCAGAGGCAGTACGTGACTCTGACATGGAAGTTTCATATTTCCTTACAACATGGACATGCTGGCCACAAACCAGAGACCTCAAGCGCTCCCAAACTCGGGAACAGCAGTCTCCTCGGAGGTACCACTGTGTGCTCCACCCTGGAGAGAACTCTGGCTGGGAGGTACCACTGTGTGCTCCACCCTGGAGAGAACTCTGGCTGGGTTTCAATCCCTCTCCTCCTCCTTCCCTGGAAGGTGTGGCCTGGGGAAGTTGCCTAGTGTCCCTGTGCCTCAGTTTTCTCATCTGCTAACACAGAATCCGGGGCTAGAATGTAGCCCTGTTGGTACAGTGTTCTTCAAGGATACAGGAAACCAAACTGGGCATTCCGGCACTCTCCTCAGCTGTGGAAGGAGCTGGAGGCTTAGCAGGCACTCTATAAGGTTAATCAGATCTGTAAGGTTAATCTGCAGTGGTATGGATGAAATGGGAGGCTGAGACAGCCTGGTCCATCCAGAGCAGGAAGTGGAGGCCAGTTCTGATCTACAAGCCATTTT
Organism: Apodemus sylvaticus; assembly: GCF_947179515.1. Lineage (NCBI taxonomy): Eukaryota > Metazoa > Chordata > Mammalia > Rodentia > Muridae > Apodemus > Apodemus sylvaticus. Next base: position 25,998,936 of record NC_067490.1, read on the forward strand.
GATTCTAAGTGACCTTCTTCTGTGGTGGTTTGTATATGCTTGGCCCAGGGAATGGTGCTATTAGGACACTGTGGCCTTTTTGGAGTTAGGTGTGTCACATCCAGGGTAGGCTTTGAGACCCTCCTCCTACCTGCCTGGAAATCATTCTTCTCCTGTTTGTGTTCTGAACAAGATGGAGAACTCTCAGCTCCTCCAGAGCCATGCCTGCCTGGACGCTGCCATGCTTCCTGCCTTAATGACAATGGACGGAACCTCTGAGCCTATAAGCCCAATTAAATATCGTCTTTTATAAGAGTTACCCTGGATGGGCTGGAGAGATGGCTCAGTGGTTAAGAGCACTGACTGCGAGCAGTGGCTGCTCCAGCTGAAGGGCCATCAGCAGTGGAACCAAGGCGACACAGGGTCCAGTTAGGCCCTGCGCCCACGACCACTGACCTTCGCTGACCAGCCGGGCGGCAAGCAACTGCGGTTCTGCGGAGCCTTTCGCTGCACGGAAGCCACTTCAGAACTCGGCTGCCCGCCAGTCAGGAGAGACTCACCGCCATCTTGATCCCGGGCTCCAGAGATCGGTCAGACTGAGGTACACAAACATAATCCTAGGCCCAACACCGCAGGGGTCTGAGCCAGACGGGCGTTGGCCTGCACCCAGGCCCTGGGCTGTTCGAGTGGCCATCGGGGCGCCAACCCAGCCAGGAGTTTTTTTTTTTGCCCCGGCCGGTGCACGCGCCGCCACTTTGCCTACAGGAGCCAGAGTGCTCGGGAGGGCAGAGACTGCTAACAAGCGTAGCCTGAGGCTAACAAAACGGGGGTCTAGGCCCCAAAAGGCACAGGACTGACCCCAAGAACTGGGCGGCTTGGTGGGCCATCTGTGTGTCAACCAGCCCAGGAGGTTATTAGCACAACAGACTCTCCCGGTGCTTTCGCGGAGCGCGGACGCGCACGCCCGCCATCCGGGTCACCTGGCGGACCCAAATAACAGACATAGCCCTAGGGGAACTTTGCTCGGACCTTGGCCTCCCAGGCGTTTGCCTGGACTCAGGGCCCAGGCGACAAGGCTAACCTAGTGTGCGCCAGCCCGGTTGGGGAAATCGGCTGCCCAGCGGAGTGAGCGGAGCACAGGGGAGGTCACAGCAACATTCACCTTCGGAGCTCCCTGGGGGTGCGCACGGGTTCCACCTGGTCCACAGACACAATCTGGGGCAAGGCCTCAGGCAGAAGCCCCCAGCTCAACTCTCTCCGCTTCAGATCAGCCTGGGTGGCCGCCACATCTCCAGGTCCCTCAAGAGGCTAGTGGGGGCTTCCGGGCGGCCAGCTGGGAGAAGTCGGTGTGCTCCAATAAATCCTGCGGGCCCCAGCGGGAGCCTTCAGGTGCCTGCTTCGGGATCTGAACAGCCTGGACAACAGCACCCTGTCTATAGGCAGTGCAGAGTGTAAGCTGTGCACCTGAGGCCAACGGGGAAGGGGCAGCTTGCACTGGTGAGTCCAGCACTGACAAGACCAAGTAACACCAGTGAGAGCTAGATGGCAAAAGGCAAACGCAGAAACGTCACTAACAGAAATCAAGGCAATATGGCAACATCTGAACCAAATTCTCCTCTACCAGCAAGTCCTGGATACCCCATCACACCAGTAAAACAAGATTTGGATTTAAAATCACTGGTCATGATGCTGGTACAGGAACACATGAAGGACATTGAGGAGAAAATGGATCAAAAGTTAGAAGCCCTTGCAAGGGAAACACAAAAATCATTGAAAGAAATCCAGGAGAATACAAAAGCCAACAAGGAGGAAATGCAAAAAACACTTAAAGAAATACAGGAGAACTTTGCTCAACAGGCTGAGGTCATGAAAGACGAAACACAAAAATCTCTTAAAGAAATACAGGAGAACTTTGGTCAACAGGCTGAGCTCATGAAAGAGGAAACACAAAAATCTCTTAAAGAATTACAGGAAAACACAAACATGCAAGGGAAGGAGCTAAGCAAAACCATCCAGGATCTAAAATCAGAAGTAGAAACAACTAAGAAAACTCAAAGGGAGACAACTTTGGAGATAGAAAGCCTTGGGAAGAAATCAGGGGACAGAGATGCAAATATCAACAACAGAATACAAGAGATAGAAGAAAGAATCTCAGATGCTGAAGATTCCATAGAAACCATGGACTCAACAGTTAAAGAAAATGCAAAGTGCAAAAAGCTTGTAACCCAAAATATCCAGGAAATCCAGGACACAATGAGAAGACCAAACCTAAGGATTATAGGCATAGATGAGAGTGAAGATTTACAACTTAAAGGGCCAGCAAATATCTTCAATAAAATTATGGAAGAAAACTTCCCTAACCTAAAGAGAGAGATGCCCATGAATATACAAGAAGCCTACAGAACTCCAAACAGACTGGACCAGAACAGAAATACTTCCCGTCACATAATAATCAAAACACCAAATGTTCTAAACAAAGAAAGAATACTAAAGGCAGTAAGAGAAAAAGGCCAAGTAACATATAAAGGAAGACCTATCAGAATCACAGCAGACTTTTCACCTGAGACTATGAAGGCTAGAAGGTCCTGGGCAGATCTCATGCAGACTCTAAGAGAACACAAATGCCAACCAAAACTACTATATCCAGCAAAACTCTCAATCACCATAGATGGAGAAACTAAGATATTTCACGACAAAACCAAGTTCACCCAATATCTATCCACAAACCCAGCCCTAAAAAGGATAATAGGAGGACAACACCAATACAAGGAGGGAAACTCCACCCTGAAAAAAGCAAGATAGTAACCTTTCATCAAACCCAAATAAGTTAAGCAATCAAATTTAAAAAATAACGTCAAAAATGATAGGAAGTAACAATCACTATTCCTTAATATCTCTTAACATCAATGGACTCAATGCCCCAATAAAAAGACACAGACTAACTGACTGGATACGTAAACAGGACCCTACATTTTGCTGCTTACAGGAAACACACCTCAGGGTCAAAGACAAACACTACCTTAGAGTAAAAGGCTGGAAGACAATTTTACAAGCAAATGGTCTCAGGAAACAAGCTGGAGTAGCCATTTTAATATCAGATAAAATTGACTTTCAACCCAAAGTCATCAAAAGAGACTCTGAGGGACACTTCTTGCTGGTCAAAGGAAAAATACAACAAGAAGAACTCTCAATCCTGAACATCTATGCTCCAAATGCAAGGGCACCCTCTTTCATAAAAGAAACTTTATTAAAACTCAAAGCACACATTGCACCTAACACAATAATTGTGGGTGACTTCAACACTGCACTTTCCTCAATGGACCGATCAGGAAAACAGAAACTAAACAAGGACACAATGAAACTAATTGAAGCTTTGGACCAATTAGATTTAACTGATATATATAGAACATTCTATCCTAAAACAAAAGAATATACCTTTTTTTCAGCACCTCATGGTACCTTCTCCAAAATCGACCATATAATTGGTCACAAGACAGACCTCAACAAATATAAAAAGATAGAACTAATCCCATGCCTCCTATCTGATCACTATGGAATAAAAGTGGTCTTCAATAGCAACAGAAACAACAGAAAACCCACAAACACGTGGAGATTGAACAATACTCTACTCAATGACACCTTGGTCAAGGAAGAAATAAAGAAAGAAATTAAAGACTTTTTAGAACACAATGAAAATGAAAACACAACATACCCAAATCTATGGGACACAATGAAAGCAGTGCTAAGAGGAAAACTCATAGCCCTGAGTGCCTCCAAAAAGAAAATGGAGAGAGCATACATTACCAACTTAATGACACACCTGAAAGCCCTAGAACAAAAAGAAGCTATTTCACCCAGGAGGAGTAGAAGGCAGGAAATCATCAAACTCAGGGCCGAAATCAATCAAGTAGAAACAAAGAGAACCATACAAAAAATCAACAAAACTAGGAGCTGGTTCTTTGAGAAAATCAACAAGATAGATAAACCCTTAGCCAGACTGACCAAAGGGCACAGAGAAAGTATCCAAATTAACAAACTTAGAAATGAAAAGGGAGACATAACAACGGAAACTGAGGAAATCCAAAAAATCATCAGATCCTACTACAAGAGCCTGTACTCAACACAACTGGAGAATCTGGAGGAAATGGACAATTTCCTTGACAGATACCAAATACCAAAATTAAATCAGGACCAACTAGACCATCTAAACAGTCCCATAAAGCCTAAAGAAATAGAAGGAGTCATAGAAAGTCTTCCAACCAAAAAAAGCACAGGACCAGATGGTTTCAGTGCAGAATTCTACCAGACCTTCAAAGAAGAGTTAACACCAATACTCTTCAAACTATTCCACAAAATAGAAACAGAAGGAACACTACCCAATTCCTTCTACGAAGCCACAATTACGCTGATACCAAAGCCACACAAAGATCCAACAAAGAAAGAGAACTTCAGACCAATTTCCCTTATGAACATCGATGCAAAAATACTCAACAAAATTCTTGCCAACCGAATCCAAGAACACATCAAAACGATCATCCACCATGATCAAGTAGGCTTTATCCCGGGAATGCAGGGTTGGTTCAATATACGGAAATCCATCAATACAATCCACTACATAAACAAACTCAAAGAACAAAACCACATGGTCATTTCATTGGATGCTGAAAAAGCATTTGACAAAATTCAGCAGCCTTTCATGCTTAAAGTCTTGGAGAGAACAGGAATTCAAGGCCCATACCTAAACATAGTAAAAGCAATATACAGCAAACCGGTAGCCAGCATCAAACTAAACGGAGAGAAACTTGAAGCAATCCCACTGAAATCAGGGACCAGACAAGGCTGCCCCCTTTCTCCTTATCTTTTCAATATTGTACTTGAGGTACTAGCTCGGGCAATTCGACAACATAAGGAGGTCAAAGGGATACAAATTGGAAAGGAGGAAGTCAAACTATCATTATTTGCAGACGACATGATCGTCTACCTAAGTGACCCAAAGAACTCCACTAGAGAGCTCCTACAGCTGATAAACAACTTCAGCAAAGTGGCAGGTTACAAAATCAACTCAAGCAAATCAGTGGCCTTCCTATACTCAAAGGATAAGCAGGCTGAGAAAGAAATTAGGGAAATGACCCCCTTCACAATAGCCACAAACAGTATAAAGTATCTTGGGGTGACTCTTACCAAACATGCGAAAGATCTGTATGGCAAGAACTTCAAGACTCTGAAGAAGGAAATGGAAGAAGACCTCAAAAAATGGGAAAACCTCCCATGCTCATGGATCGGTAGAATCAATATAGTTAAAATGGCCATTTTGCCTAAAGCACTATACAGATTCAATGCAATACCCATCAAAATCCCAACTCAATTCTTCACAGAGTTAGAAAGAGCAATTATCAAATTCATCTGGAACAACAAAAAACCCAGGATAGCTAAAACTATTCTCAGCAACAAAAGAAAATCTGGGGGAATCAGTATCCCTGACCTCAAGCAATACTACAGAGCAATAGTGTTAAAAACTGCATGGTATTGGTACAGTGACAGGCAGGAGGATCAATGGAACAGGATTGAAGATCCAGAAATGAACCCACACACCTATGGCCACTTGATCCTCGACAAAGAGGCTGAAAACATCCAATGGAAAAAAGATAGCCTTTTCAACAAATGGTGCTGGTTCAACTGGAGGTCAGCATGCAGAAGAATGCGAATTGATCCATCCTTGTCTCCTTGTACTAAGCTCAAATCCAAATGGATCAAGGACCTCCACATAAAGCCAGACACTCTGAAGCTAATAGAAAAGAAACTGGGGAAGACCCTTGAGGACATCGGTACAGGGAGAAAGTTTCTGAACAGAACACCAATAGCGTATGCTCTAAGAGCAAGAATTGACAAATGGGACCTCATAAGGTTACAGAGTTTCTGTAAGGCAAAGGACACCATCAAGAGGACAGATCGGCAACCAACAAATTGGGAAAAGATCTTCACCAATCCTACATCAGATAGAGGGCTAATATCCAATATATATAAAGAACTCAAGAAGTTAGACTCCAGAAAACCGAACAACCCTATTAAAAAATGGGGTACAGAGTTAAACAAAGAATTCTCACCTGAAGAACTTCGGATGGCGGAGAAGCATCTTAAAAAATGCTCCACTTCATTAGTCATTAGGGAAATGCAAATCAAAACAACCCTAAGATTTCATCTTACACCAGTCAGAATGGCTAAGATTAAAAATTCAGGAGACAGCAGGTGTTGGAGAGGATGCGGAGAAAGAGGAACACTCCTCCACTGCTGGTGGGGTTGCAAATTGGTACAACCACTCTGGAAAGCAGTCTGGCGGTTCCTCCGAAAACTGGGCACCTCACTTCCAGAAGATCCTGCTATACCACTCCTGGGCATATACCCAGAGGATTCCCCACCATGTAATAAGGATACATGCTCTACTATGTTCATAGCAGCCCTATTTATAATTGCCAGATGCTGGAAAGAACCCAGGTATCCCTCAACAGAAGAGTGGATACAAAAAATGTGGTATATCTACACAATGGAGTACTATTCAGCCATTAGAAACAATGAATTTATGAAATTCTTAGGCAAATGGATGGAGCTAGAGAACATCATACTAAGTGAGGTAACCCAGACTCAAAAGGTGAATCATGGTATGCACTCACTAATAAGTGGTTATTAACCTAGAAAACTGGAATACCCAAAACATAATCCACACATCAAATGAGATACAAGAAGAAAGCAGGAGTGGTCCCTGGTTCTGGAAAGACTCAATGAAACAGTATTTGGCAAAACCAGAACGGGGAACTGGGAAGGGGTGGGAGGGAGGACAGGGGAAGAGAAGGGGGCTTACGGGACTTTCGGGGAGTGGGGGGGGGCTAGAAAAGGGGAAATCATTTGAAATGTAAATAAATTATATCAAATAAAAAAAAAAGAGACAAAAAAAAATACAACACCAAGCGCAAAAAAAAAAAAAAAAAAAAAAAAAAGAGCACTGACTGCTCTTCCAAAGGTCCTGAGTTCAAATCCCAGCAACCACATGGTGGCTCACAACCATCTGTAATGAGATCTGATGCCCTTTTCTGGTGTGTCTGAAGACAGCTATAGTGTACTAATAATAATAAATAAATCTTTAGACCAGAGTGAACCGGCTGACCCTCTTGAGCAGACGTTCTGAATTCAAATTCCCTGCAACCACATGATGGCTCACAACCATCAGTACAGCTACAGTGTACTCATGTATACATAAAATAAATAAATAAATCTTAAAAAAAAAAGAGTTACCCTGGTCATGGTGTCTCTTCACAGCAATGAAATCCTAAGACATCGTTAGATCCTGGCCGAGATCTACCACCCATGGGTACCTCATTTTTTTTTATTTATTCATTTATTTTTATTTAATATGCATTGGTGTTTTGCCTTCACCTATGTCTGTGTTGTGCCAGGGTGTCAGATCCTGGAGTTATAGAAAGTTGTGAACCAACATGTGGGTGCTGGGAATTGAACCCGGGTCCTCTGGAAGAGCAGTCAGTGAGTGCACTCTTCCTCGAACCCCAGCCAGCGCCCTGCACCTGACTCACTCCTAAGATTCAGAAGCTTCTACGCAAAGCCCAAAATGCAGCTGTGCAGCTGCAGCCCTCTGTGTGTGTGTGTATGCGCGAAGTGTGGCGTCTAAAAGCGGTGTTCATCTACATTACGTTCACTTTCTCTTCAACCCTCAGGTCCACCTCTCCATCCGGTGCTGTCTCCACTGATAGCAGCATTTCTACGACTCACTGCCACACCTGGGCCTAATCATCCTTGCAGTAGAGGGACCACGCCCATCCACCTGCATCTCATATTAACAACACAGAGGAAGGAGGACCACGGGAGTGGGAGGCTGGAGAGGAGGGAGCACGTGAGCGGAGCTTTATGCATTTCTCCAGTGCAGGCTCTGGTGTGGAACAAGTCCTCTGACTGGGCGACGCGGTAGCGAGCTGGAGCCAGGGGAACAGGCAATAAGACACCTGGGCTGGAGGTCCTTGGAGCACCGACCTCCTTTCCTGGAATCCGGAAGTCTGCGGTCCTCCGCCCTCAGGGAAACCAAAGCAGGGGTGAATGAGCCTCACTCACCGATGCTTTCAAAGTTCCAAAAGGATCCAGAACTCACTCGGAGCGAGGGAGGGACTGGGACCCATCCGCAGAGCTGGGGGGTCTCTCTCACCACTACCACGGACTCCGGGTGACCACTCTCTGTCCCAGCAATCCCACGGCCAGCCAGTCTGACCCCAATACCTTCATAACTGCTCTTCTGGTCCCGCAAAACGGTGCCAGGAGGAAGGGACTGGGTGGTGGGGCCAGGGCGAGATCGCCCAGCCTTGGAATCAGCACCCACGGCCTACCCACGGCTTCTTTTTGTGCTTGGATTTTGATTTTTGGGTTTTTTTTTTTTCCTGGTTGGGGTGGGGGTGGGGTGGAGGGTTGGTTTTCTTAAGACAAGTACCGCCTAAACTAGCCTGGAACTCACGATCGCCACCTCCAGGTACAGGGAGGTACTACCCTGCCTGACTCCTGTCTCGTTTTGTTACGTTTCTTTTGAGTCAGGGTCTCACGCGCCTTGAGCTTACGACATAGCTGAGGATGGCCTCGAACTTGGGTCCTTCTGTCTCCCCCCCAACCCCCTTCAAGTGGTGGGATCGCAACCTGGTACACCACCAGGCTCGAATTACTAGGCGAACTCTCTCCGGACTGAGCTACAGCCCAGCGCATCTGCTGCTGTTTTATCGACCATCTGCCTGTTTTCAGTTTTCCTCTGGGTGTGAAGGCCAGGGCGGCGACCTCTGGGGAGTAGAAATAACCCTTTCAACAGGGGTCACGTATCAGATACACAACGGTAGTAGATTTAGTTGTAACGTAACAATAAAAATATTTGTATCGTTGGGGGTCACGACAACATAAGGATCTGCACTAAAGGATCGTAGCATTAGGAAAGTTGAGAAGGTCTCAGAGCAAGGCCATGCTCTCTCTCAAACCCCAGAGTGGCTCCCTTTCCCGGGCCAGGACCTGAGGCTGAGGAGGATCTAGGCAGGCCCCACGACCACCTAGGCACAGAGACACGGTACACAAAGGATAGAGGTTTTCTGGAAGCTTCCCGACCTTCCCCTGCCTCCCACCGCCTGGACGTGACACTCTGCATTCCCCGGTTCAGGCTCCAGGGAGCTTGCTTCTGAAACAAGTGCTGCCCCGAGCCCGGGCCCTGCACTGCCGAGCGGCAGGCTAGGCGCCAGGCCAATTTGCTGGTGGTAAAGCCAAGTTCTGCTTCTCCGAGTCCATTGATTTTCCTTTTCAAGGCGGCTATTTGCTTCTGAGCCGGTTATTTGCTTCTGAGTTATGCCCTCACATCCTACCAGGGTTCCGCCTACGCTGCTCTCCCTGCACGGGCACATCCTGCCACAGCACACAGTCTCTGACCCTCCGAGGCCTATCGACAGCTGTTGCAGCCACAGCCAGCCCACACAGCCTGCTTTCCCAGACCCCGGTGATCTGAGAATCTACATGCTCAAAGAAAGCGTCTCGGAGAGGAGGCTGGTTCCTCGGAACCTGTAGAACATGCTCAGGCCAGGGTTGGGAAGTGATGGCCAAGGTCACTAAGCTAGGACAGAACTGAGCTAAGGTTCAAGCCTTGGAACTCTGTCTTGCTACCAACAGGTCTGTCCCGTGAGGGATGAAAGGGTCCACAGATACCCTGGTTATGTCCCACTTGCTGGCTCTACCTGTCGGCCAGTGCTACAACCAGTCATTACCCAAGCCAGCCTGGACGATGTCTCTCCTACTATTAGGTTTTAAGCCCTGGGACAAATGTTTGCAGGGCCTGTTTAACACATCAGAGCCAGCCGACACTGGCAGCCAGGTTCTCTCTGTATCCCTCTGTCCCAGCCTGATGCAGGGCCCACCTGGCTGGCATACCAAGCGCGCGCGCAGCCCAAGGGCTGGGCTGTCCTTCCCCCAGATCCCCTTCCCTATAAAAATCCAACCATTTCGTCTACCTCGTCCTTTGGGCCTCCTGGCTGCCAGTAGGCCCTCTCTCCTCTCCTTCCCTTACCCCTCCTCACAAGACTGAGCATCCTCCTGTTCAATCTGGACTCTTCCAGATGTGTCCTGCCTCTAGCTCTGCTCTCCCACATATATATATATATATATATATATATATATATATATATATATATATATATATATATATGTATGTATGTATAATAAGCTTTCTCCTCCACCATACCTAGGAGCGGTCACGGCCTTTCCTTCCTATTTCTTTTTCTCATTAAACTGCCTCCAGGCTGGGTCTCCCCTTACAGAACTCTATGCATATGAGACCTGCTGGGCAGCCCCGAGTCTGTGAACAGTGCCGCAGGTGAACGCACAGGGGCTCATGTATGCCCATGAAATATATAACACGGTGATGGCCAGAACCAACTCTGGTTATGAGCAACCTCAGGGAAGATTCTGAACAGCCAAGAAAAATGGTTTGTGTGGTAAAACTTAGAGAGAGAAAGAGAAAGGGAAAGAGAGAGAGAGAGAACGTTTATGTTTGTCAGGTGATTTTACCCCCGTGTTTGGTTCCTGCAGATTACGCCAGAAATGCAGTTTTTAAAATATTAACTTGCTCACCCGCCATATGGAAATTCCCTTAGCTCGATGTAACTGTTAGGATTCTGTCTAAGCTCCACCCCACAGTTACCTGGCAACAGCCAGGTAGGCCTGGCCCACTATAAAAGGGGCTGCTTGCCCCTCCTCTCTCTCTTCTCTTGCCCCCTTAGGCTCTTCCGTCCCCCCTCTCTCCACATGGTCATGGTCAGCCTCTCCTTCTCTACTCCCTCCCTCTCTCTGCCTCTACTACCCTCTCAACCTGCCTCCCCAAGTCCTGAATAAACTCTATTCTATACTATACAGTCATGTGGCTGGTCGCTCAGGGGGAAGGGATGCCTCTGCATGGGCCCGATGAGGCACCCCTCCCCCCACACCTCACCACATCCCCATAGAATGTATCTTAATAGCTCTTTATCGGCTTACAATCACAACAGTAACCACAATAAACACCCTACCACTAGGTTCTCACTTCTGACCCACAGCGATGACCGCGAAAGTCCTTGCTCTCAGCTTGTGATAAAGACCCTTACATGTTCACATCAGGATTGGCTCCTCGGAGGTCTTTGGGGTCCCTGCAACATGGGCGTTAACACTTCCGCACCGGTCTTGCTATTTACCGACGCGCCCACCACCAGGCCACCTGGCCTTCGAGCTCCCAGGTATCCTAGCTCTCTACCTCCAGCCTGTGCTACAACGTCCAGCTTTGTGTGGATTCTGGGAATCCAGACTCAGGTCCTCATGCTTACACAGCAAGCATCGTGACCACGGAGTCCTCTCCCCAGCATTTGTGCTGCTAAAGCCATCTGGGCGGTGGTGTTCTGTCACAGCAGCCTGAATGGACAGGGGCATTAGACTCTGTGGGTCAGGCCCAGGGAGGGTCCTAAACTACAGGGGGCGGGGCGTATACAGCACAGGGTGCGAGGGAAGGCACACTCTAGAGAAACAGCTCAGCTCAGCTCAGAAGTGACCAGTGTGGACTGAGGATGCCCAATCCGTGTCACAAAGCTTTCCTTTCAAAGGTTCTTAGCCCCAGAGACTGTCTAGATGCAGTTCACTTCTCCTCCACCTCATGTCTCACAGAGGCAGAGCTGGGAGGGGGTCCCCATCACACAGGGACTCAGGGTCCCCGAGGAGAGCAGCAGAGGGCTCTGTGGCAGACAGGGTCAGCATGCAGTCTGTCGTCCCCATAAGAGGCAGGACTCAGGACAGTGGGACAAAGGCTTTGTCATTCTCAGGGAGCAGAGACGGGAGGTTGAGGGAGGCTTCAGGAGCCTGTCCTGTCTTCCCACCCTCAGAAAAGCCATACCTGGCAGACCCTGGGGACGCCACAGGCTAGAAACATACAACCCCCAGACCCACAGGTTGCTCCAGGAGTCGTAGACTAACAAAGCTCAACCAAGGCCCTGGTTTGCCACCCAGCCAGGACAGTGATCAACCCAGCTATAGTCTTGGAAGCTCCCCTTGACCCCAAAGTGTGTGTGTACAGTGAGGGGGTAGGGGCAGAGACCTGCCTCAGTTTCCACATCAGACACCCCTAGAGCAGGTAGTTTTTCCGAGCACACAGTCGGTGCTCAGGGTATATTCGTCAGGAAAAGAGCCAATAGATTTCATTTTCATGGGGGCTAGAGAAGATGGCTCAGCAGTTAAGAGCACAGACTGCTTTTCCAGAGGCTCTGAGTTCAATTCCCAGCAACTACATGATAGCTCACAGCCATCTGTAATGGGATCGGATGCCCTCTTCTGGTGTGTCTGAAGATAGCTACAGTGTACTGAAAATAAATAAATAAATCTTTAAAAAAAGAGAGAGAGATTTCATTTTCAGTGAGACTCATACTAAGTGCATAGTAAATACTGTCGTTCAATAAAGGAGTTTCTGCTGGGCGTGGTGGCACACACCTGTGATCCCAGCACTCGGGAGGCAGAGGCAGGTGGATTTCTGAGTTTGAGGCCAGCCTGGTCTACAGAGTGAGTTGGGGCTACACTGAAAAACCCTGTCTCAAAAAACAAAAACAAAACAAAAAAGAAAAAAAAAAAAAAAGAAAGGAGTTTCTGCCAGGTTGGGTATACATGGGAGCTGGAGGAAAGAGAGTCTCTGTTGAGTCTGAGGCCAGCCTGGTCTGCAGAGTGAGTTCCAGGATAGTCAGGGCTATACAGAGAAACCCTGTCTCAAAAAAAACCACACACACATACACACACACACACACACACACAAAGAGATAGGGAGGAAAAAAAGGGAGGGGGGAGGAAGCAAGGAGTTTCTAGATCACGTGGTCCCTACAAGGGTTAGACAAGTACACACAGGAAATGAGCTCGCCAGGACTAAACCCAGCAACAGCCAGGCCAGCTGGTGACAGGGCGCCATCTGCTGTATGTGTGAGGGAGAGCAGCTAACAACAGGTGATACTGAAAAGGGGAGGGGAGGCCACGCCCCTTCCCCCCCCCCCACTCTTGATCTCACCCTCGGGCTTGGCCTCTCCCATACGCATCGAGAGGCTTCCCAGACAACCCACTTGGCATGACCTTAGAAACTTAAGGGACAGCGGACTTTGGTGCGAGCCTCTTGTCCAGGCGCTGCTTGGGAGAGCCTTGCACTTTCAGAGACATGGGGCCCCATTTGCCCAGCTTCCAGACAGTTCCAAAAAGATGCATGGGACTGGGTGTGGCGTGGACCGCCGAGGGGACGGTCTGGGGCGGTGGAGGGGGGGGGGATGATAAACGGGACTTCATCAAGATCACAAACATCTGTCTTTCAAAAGACACAGTTAGAAGGCTGAAAGACAATACAGAGCCCGGAAACGGAACTAGCAAAACAACTCTGGCTGGATATGATAGAGAACACCTAGGACCCCAGCACTCAGGAGGCTGAGGCAGAAGGAGCTGCGGTCTAGCCTGGACTACGTAGCCAGACCTAAAGTCTTATGTCAAACTTAAAAATAATAAAATTGTGAAACAACTTGGATGCAGAATAAAGGACTGGGAACCAGCAAGATGGCTCAGCAGATAAAGGCACTCGCCACCAAGCCCGACGAACTGAATTCTGACCCCAGGATCCTTGGGGAGAAGGAGAGAAGTTGTTCTCTGACTTCGATATAAATACTATGGCATGCATGTGCCCTATCCAATAAATAAACAGAGAATAAATGTAACCGTTAAAGAATATCTAGTTGTAGATCTGGGCAGGATGGTGCACGCCTTTAGTCCTAGCACTCAGAAGGCAGAAGCAAATAGAGCTCACTGAGTTCCAGAGTATTCAGGGCTACGTAGAAAGACACTACCTCAAAAGGGAAAAAGGAAATCAAGCATATCTACACACACTCACGCGCACACACACATACACAAACACACAACCAAAAAAAAAAAAAAACACTAACATATTTTCAAAACGTAGAGAAAGCTCACTTATTTAAAAAGGGTGACAGTGGAAGTGAGGAACACAGACTTCATCAGAGGTGAACAGGCAGTGACGGGGCCCAAGAAAAGAGTCTCGAGATCTTTTTTCATCAATATAGGACTGTAAATAAAGCCACAAGAGGTGTCATCTCACCTCTGAACTGAAAACTGTACGAAGTGCAGAAGAGAGATATGGCTTGAAAAGGACTATTCCATAGCCAAACCTCACTCACCCCTACACTCACCCCTGCCTAGCCAAAGCTCACTCACCCCTGCCTAGCCAAAGCTCACTCACCCCTGCCTAGCCAAACCTCACTCACCTCTCACAGCCCAGCAACTGCTTACAGCACTAACCCATAGAAACCTTCACATCAGCATCGACGGGCTCATTAATGATGCGGAGAAACCCAGAAATCATCCATATCTCCTCCAGCCCAGACGCACACCACTGACCCTACTAAGGGAGAGGGAAGCTAGGTACTGATTCTCACAAGCCAGGACACAAACCACACGGGCTACTACGGAAAGGCAGCCAGGCTCTGCTGAGCGTGGGTTGGCCAGCGCTGGGGCCGGCTAAAGCAATAGGGTTGGTTTCAAGTTCAGGACCAGGCTAGACAACCTGATGAAACTGTCACAAAACAGAAATTCAAAGTGCTAAGGATGGGGGCTGGAAGGATGGCTCAGTGGCTAAGAGCACTTGGCTGGCCCCTGGCAACGGGCAAAGAGGCATCTTGGTGGTGGTGGTGTGTGTGTGTGTGTGTGTGTGTAGGAGGGGGTTCTTACACCAGTCGGGCAGAGCAGGTGGCAGTCCTTTCTTCATGCTAGTCTGACACCTGGCTTGGTGACCAAAGCTGTTTTATGCCTAGGACTCGTAAAAATCAAATCAGATCAGATCTAGGCAACCAAGTGCGAGAGAAGGAAGACAGACAGGACCTGTGTTCCACCATGCCATGAAGTTCAGGGGGTGGGGAGGTGGACACAGACATGTCCTCTGCTCCACAGCACAAGCAGGCCACAGACACACAGACCCCACCTACTACAACTACACTGTGCAGCGCAGGAGGAGAAAGACAGACAGACAGGACTGTTGTGGGAAATATTAAAAATATCAAACTGGCCTGTTCCCGTGCTTGTGCTGGCAACACTCTGCCCCATCAGGCTGGCCACGCACTGGCGGGCAATGGCTGACCTGTTTTTATCTCCTGGAGACTGAGACTCAGGGCTCCAAACTCTCTCCACCCAGCTCGCTAAATTCCTACTGGTGGGTCGCTACCACGCCAGCCCCAGCTTCTAAAACCCCAAGACCTTTGCGATGTACCCCAGGCAAACCCACGCTTTGCTACCTTTCTGTCTTGAACCCAGACAAGCTACTGTGTGAAGGAAGACAGGAACAATGGTAATTCAATCTCTGGGTGCAACAACTAAAATCCTAATCTCATAAGCCTTATTAAGTTTAAAACCTCCAGTGGCCAATCCTGACAGATTGGCCACTGAGACCAGGAGACACTCATAATTACATCTTGTCCTCACACTATCCCCGTCCAGAAAGACCTAACTCTCTCCTGCTTCCTCTCTTCCGCTCTCCAACCCGGAAGTCCCGCCTACTCACCCAGTGATTGGCTCCTTTATTCATTAGGCGATTGGTTCAAAAAAAGTCACCAGAGATACCAGCAGTGGTGGCGCAGGCCTGTAATCCCAGCACTTGGGAGGCAGAGGCAGGTAGAATTCTGAGTTCGAGGCCAGCCTGGTCTACAGGGTGAGCTCCAGGACAGTTAGGTCTATACAGAGAAACCCTGTCTCGAAGAAAAAAAAAAAAGTCACGTGAGTATGACTCACTCCTTGTCTGCAGCCCCTCCCAGGAGAACAGAATTAGCATCAACATACAAACAGCACCAGGCCCGTCCACAACACAAGACACCTGTGGTCCACCATACCACACACAGACCTGCCCTCCAGTGCACTGCACAGGTGGGCCATAGACACAGCTTGCCAGAGGATGTCACCCAGGGGCTGGCCAGGCTGCAACGGGAGCCACCACATGTGTGAAGGTGTAGTGGACAGATGGAACAGAGAGAGATGCAGCGGTTTGAGCATTATGAAGAGATGGAACCGGAGATGCAAGGGGGGAGAAGGTTAGCCTGTTCTGAGCCACGCCACCTAAGGCTATGGAGAGGTCGCACGCAGCCTGAGCTGCTGCTGAGTACCACATCTGGGTCACTGGCCACGCTGCAGCAGGGGTCGGTGTCCATGTTCATAGCTCATGTTACCACTAGACAACAAGGGAACATCCCTGGTTGGGGCGGCTGCCCAGGGACCATGTGATGTCCAGGAGCTGTACAGAACGGGCTGCACCCCTCGCTGGCTGCAGGGCTCTGGAAAGCTAGCCCTACCTTTACCGGCTGGCTATAGCTCTCAGGAGAGCAGTCCCTGCATCTTGCCCAGGCAGCACAGTAGAACTGGCCCTGGTGGGTGGGGTTGTGGGTGAGAGGACCCTAAAGGTGTGAGCAAGAGAGAGAGAGCTGGCCCTGCCACACCTCTACCATGAGGTGGCGTGGGGTCAAGGGGGATGACAGTGCCCTCTCATCCTTCTCCCTCACCACCTGAGGTAGTCCAGAGAGCTGGCCTAGTCCCTCACAGGCTGCAGCCAGCACTGGGGAGAATGGACCCTATGCCTTGACTAGGTAGCACAGTGGAGCTGGCTCTGGAGGCGTGGGTGCGGGGGCAGGGGCGGGACAGCCCCAAAGACATGCCGATGGCGGCATTGGGTGGGCTAGCCTGAGCAGTGCTGGGTGCTCACCCTGGTGCCCAGTGACCACCCAGGCCCAGATCCAGGCCTCTGAGTCGGCCCACCCTAAAATCTGTATCATCTGCGGATGGTTGGGATGCAGGAATGGGCCGGTCCTGATCCAAAGCTGCGGGATCCCATGACACAGGGCTGCAGAGTAACTGGAAGGAAGCCCGGGGAAGAACCCAATGTTGATGGTGTCACAGAACCCCGATATCTCGGATCGGACCAATGACTCATTACAGTTAACCTTTGCAAGGGAAGACGTGCGGACAGAGGGGTGTACTGTGGGACACACTGTGACACACTGCAGTGTCCAGGAAGAGATGTTCTCTATGTTTTGTTTTTGATGGTTTGCCTGTGTGTTGTTTATTTGGGGGGGGGGGGGTTACAAGGGTAAAAGGCAAACCTGAAGGGATGGGGAGATGGGGGGACTGGGGTGCCTGATGTGAAACTCAGAAAAAAAAATATTTAATAAAAAGTTTGAGAGCCGGGCGGTGGTGGCTCATGCCTGTAATCCCAGCACTTGGGAGGCAGAGGCAGGCGGATTTCTGAGTTCGAGACTACCCTGGTCTACAGAGTGAGTTCCAGGACAGCCAGGGCTACACAGAGAAACCCTGTCTCAGAAAAACAAACAACAAATAAATAAATAAATAAATAAAAAGTTTTTTTAAGAGCACTTGCTGCTTTCTCAGAAAGCAATTGTCTATAACTCCAGCTCCAGAGAACCCAACGCTCTCTTCTGACTTTTGAATCTGTATGTGTGTGCACACACAAGTACACATAATTAAAACTATACGCCGAATATGGTGCTGCACTTTGGGAGGCAGAGGCAGAAGGCAAAAGGATCTCTGCAAGTTCAAGGTCAGCTTGGTTTATGCAGCAAGTTCCAGGCTGGTTAGGACTACATAGTGAGGGTGGAGAGACGGCTCGGCGGTTAAGAGCACAAGTCTGTTCCTCCAGAGGTCCTGAGTCCAATCCCTAGAAACCAAATGATGGCTCATTACCATCTATACTGTGATCTAGCGCCCTCTTCTGGCATGCGGGTGTACATGCAGATAAAGCATCTATACATAAATAAGAATTTTTAAAAAAGACTACATTGTGATTCCTTGAAAAGGAATAAAAGCAAAGAAAAAGGCAGCTCACGGGCTGTTTCTGAGACATAAAGGGAGACCGGCTAGGGCAGACTCCAGCTCCTCAGCTCTTGATCCACCTCTTCATCTCCTGCCCCCTCACAGGGCGTCAGGGTGTTTGCCATGTCAGGCTCTGAACCACGCAGGGCTGGAAGAGCTGCGGTTTGACCTCCACTCACCTGGATCAACAGCAAGTCACCCCTACACTGTGCCTAGCTCTGGGTCTGTAATATTCCCACAGCGCGATGTGATATACGCCTGTATTCCCGGCGTTAGAGAGGCTGAGGTGGGAAGTACGTTCAAGACCAGCTTGGGCCATCAGTGAGGTCAAAGCTAGCCTAGGCTATAGGATGAGTTTGGGGTTCAGTGTGCTGATGTGGTAAGTCTGAGTTACATGTGACATCTTGTCACAAAACTAAAAAAAAAAAAAAAAAACCAAAAAGCAGTCTCACAAAGGGAACAGATTGCCCTTTTAAAACACTCCCGTCCGTTTCCTCATCTTTACAACGGGATTTTAACATCATAAAGTTCTCAAGACAGTTAAATGAGTCAGGATTGGCAAAGTACTCACACACGTACCTGGGGAGTAGAGAGTCTGGGGAGGCAGAATGGTGGGCAGGGCAGATACTTCTCCACCCTGGACGGGAGCTTGGGGCCTATCAGGTACCAATCTGAGAGGCCACGTCCCTGCAGAGGGCTGGGGGGGGGTTAAAGTATGTGACCCTCAGCAAAGGCTGTGTTAGGAGGAAAGATACTTTTTAAAAATATCTGTCTTATCTGTCTTTGCCTCTACACTGAGAGAAAATTCCTCAAAGATTCTGAAATCATAGATGTGTATGTGTGTATGTCTGTGTATGTGTGTGTATATATATATATGTGTATTGTGTATGTGTATATGTGTGTACATGTGTGTACATATGTATGTGTATATATATGTGTTTATGTGTGTGTACATGTGTATGTGTATATATATGTGTGTATGTATGTGTGTATGCGTGTAGATGTGTGTACATGTGTGTGTATGTGTGTATGTATATCTATATTATGTATATGTGTGTATATGTGTGTATGTAAATGTGTATTATGTGTATGTGTGTGTATGTATGTGTGTGCGCATGCATGCACGTGAAAATGTGTATTATGTGTATGTGTGTGTGTGTGTATGTATGTGTGTGTATGTATGTGTGTGTGCATGTGTGTGTGTGTGTGTGTGTGTGTGCGCGCGCGTTCGCGCACGCCGGCGAGCACGTGGACTTGCCCAGGAGTATGCATGTAGACGCCAGAAGACTATATTGGATTGTCTACCTCAACCACTTTTCAACATTTTTTTCTGGAGACGATATATCCCTGGCTAGCCTGAACTGGCTATGCAGACCAGGCTAGACACCAGCTCACAGGGATCAGCCTGCTTTGGTCTCACTAGTGCTGAGATTAAAGGTGTGCCCCACCATTCCCGGCATCCACCTTGCTTTTGCAGACTCAGCTTGGAACTCACCATCATTTGGATGGAATTGGATGGCCTAGCCCCAGATCTTTAAAAATCTCACTTCCGGAATGGAAGCCAGGTGACATGATGTGATTGTGCTTGCACTGAGCCCCGCCAGTCATGAGATTAGAGACAAGCAATACCATAGTGCTTTGTGGTCTTACAGCAAGCGCTTCACCAGCTGAACTATCCCAAGTCTAACCTTTGTTTTGTTTTTTGTTTGACTATTTATTTATTTATTTAACTACTTATCTATCTATCTATTTATTTATTTGTTTGTTTATCTGGTTGGTTGGTTGGTTTTTAGAGACAGGGTTTCTCTGAGTAGTCCTGGCTGTCCTGGGATTCACTCTGTAGCCTCAAACTCAAGAGATCTGCCATCTGCCTGGCTCTGCCCCTGGAGTGCTGGGATCAAAGGCATGCACCACCACTGCTCTAAAAGGCCTGTTCACACCTGGGGTTTCCACGGTCATTCTCCCTAATGCCCAGAAACCCTTAAGGCAGAGAAGTAAAGAGAAGATGGTTATCCAGGTATTTGACAGGGGCCAGGGCAACCCCTGACAGGACACAGCGCCAGGCTCTAAAACTGCACAGAACCCACCCAGAACAGGCACTGCAGTAGAGCATCAGAGGACAACAGGCTTGCACCTGAGAACAGCCTGGCCCAGAAAACGCAGTAGAGATCAAAACATCAGAATGAAGCCAGGCCCGGGTGCTACTTTAAAGCCTGATGCAGGAGAACTTCAAGTTCGAGACCTGCTGTGGATTTCTGCAAAAACCACAGAGCTCAGCTTCCCTTCCAGAGAGAGTCTGGAGTGTGTGTGCGTGTGTGTGATTTATTTATTTTGTTTTTTTTTTAAGATTTATTATTATATGTAAATACATAAATTATTATATGTAAATACTTACATTACTACATGTAAGTATTACATGTAGGTATGTAAGTATATGTAAGAAAGGAATGTAGCCGTCTTCAGATGTACCAGAAGAGGGCATCAGATCTCTTTATGATGGTTTGAGACATCACGTGGTTGCTGGGATTTGAATTCAGGACTTTTGGAAGAGCAGTCAGTGCTCTTAATTGTTGAGCCATCTCTCCAGCTCCTGATTTACTTATTTATTTAATGTACATGAGTACATGATAGTTGTCTTCAGACACCCCAGAAGAGGTTATCAGATCCCATTACAGATGGTTGTGAGCCACCATGTGGGTGCTGGGATTTGAACTCAGGACCTCTGGAAGAGCAGTCAGTGTTCTTAACTGCTCTGGAGAGTTAAGAGCAGCCTGGAGAGTCATCTCTCCAACCGAAAAATATATTTTTGGATTTTGTTTTTTTTGTTTTTTTTTGTTTTTTTGTTTTCTGAGACAGGGTTTCTCTGTGTAGCCCTGGCTGTACTGGAACTCACTCTGTAGACCAGGCTGGCCTCGAACTCAGAAATCCTCCTGCCTCTGCTCCCAGAGTGCTGGGATTACAAGCGTGCACCACCACCGCCCGGCTGAAAAATATATTTTTAAAAAAGCGCAATATATACTTCATCAAAGAACATCTTTTTAAAAGGTGTGTGTGTGTATGTGTGTGCGTGTGCATGTGCATGTGTGCACCCAAATGTCATAGGACCCATGTAGAGGTCTGAGGACAACCTATAGGACTTGGTTCTCTCCAGCTGTGTAGGTTCTGAGGATTAAGCTTCCAGACAGGTGACACACAGTAGGTGCTCAATATATGGATACTTCTTAAAGTCCAGATCCTTCAGACTGTCTGAGCCTTACGGGGAGCTCAGTGTAGCCAGGTCTCAGTTTGCTTCTACGGTCACTAAAGGGATGATAAGGCGTGCACAGTCCAAGCTTGACTTTAAAGGCCCAGCTCGCACCACAGGAAAGTCTCCAGCCTCAGCAGGACCTTCATGGTCGCAGGCTCTCCCACACGGACTGGAGCTTTGCCGCCCTCAGAATCCCAGCGATCACTAGCTGCCACCTTACAGAGAAGACATCTCAGCTCCGGTGCCCAAGCACCGATCCCAGGTGTTGCAGGGGTCTGGCAGGGTGGCTGGAGGCCTGCCTTGGGTTCCTCAGCAGGCACGGGCCCTAGCTGGTGCAGAAGTTGGTGCACCATGTTCTACCTTACCCAACACCCACGTTACCCAGACAGACCCCACTCACGCACGCTCGCTCGCTCGCTCGTTTGCTGACCTCTACACCTGACCAATGGATGCATGCATTCGCACCTGCTGGTCTTTGGAGTTCCAGATGTCACAACATGCTGTTTGGGGGGACTCACCCCTCAACACCTCCTGGAGGTTGAGGAGAGTATGCTAACTCAGCAGGGGACTCTCCCAGGTCAGCTGCACCCAGCCCCTTCCTTCTGTCCTTTCACAGCAACTGCTTCCACCTAGAAGCATCTGGGGTCAGAGTTCAGTTCTCCCTCTTTGGCTCTCCCGCCTCCCTCATGGGAGCACTCCCACGTCCAACTCTGTCCCGCACATCCAGTTCTGGATGAGAAGGAGCTGCCGGGGTCCCTCAAGCCCTGTCACCTTAGAGACACGTGCCGATTTGTACTGAACTGGTCCTCTCAGAGGGAATGTGGAGCGGGTCTGTGTCACCTGGATGATTGGCACCTGTGTGCCAGTGTCACCCGGATGATTGGCACCTGTGGAGGTACGTTTGTGCCACTGAGGACTTAACCTCCACCTCAGGGTGTGAGAGAAAAATTAAAAATAATAGCTGCTGATTATCGAGCTTCCTGCATCTCAAGTTAGTGACAGATGTAATTGTCCCTAACCACCCTGTGAGGAGGAGGACACAATTGTCCCTAACCACCCTGTGGGGAGGATGCAACCACTATCCCCACTTTAGGGTAGGTGACCTGCCAAGATGCCAAGCTGGTGGGTGGCCCAGTGCAGATTCACATCCGGGACACAACAGCCCAAAGCCAAGCAGAGAGTCTTCTGGGGTGGGGGTGACTCACATGCCTTCACCAGCGGCACTCAGGGTGGAGACAGGCACATCGCTCTGAGTTTGAGGCCAGTCTGGTCCCTATAGCATTGCATTCCACTCCAGTCAGATACTCAGTGAAAAGGGGCGTGGTGTATCTGCCCTCCAAGAATGGCAAACGGAGGACCACAGAGGAGGAAAGGAGGAAGGGAGGGAGGGAGGGAGGGAGGATGGGGTAAAACTGAGGGCTTCCTGGAAGAGGAAAAGACCAAGCCCATAGGAAGGCTGACTGCCTCTCTAGTCCCTGTCATCCTCTGACTCGGAGCCTGCATTCCAGACACGACTGAAGGGGAGCTCACAGCTGGGTCTCTGCTCCAACAATAAACACCACCAAAACACCTCCTTGTTACAAACCCCCACATGTACACACAAACCCCCACATGCCTGGAAAATCCCTCTCCACAGCCCAGGTCCATCTCAGCCGCATGCACCGTCATCCCCAAGGGTTCCCATATGGTGCCAACATGCCTGAGTCTCTTCAGTGGCACAGATATTCCTGTGAATTCATACGCGTGTGCATACATGCACACGCACACACAGAGGCACATATGCACCCATGATATGTACAGAACACACAAGTACTATTCAAACACAAGTTATTCACGTTCACACAGGCTCACACGAACTCATACCTACACAGAGATAATTGGTTGGTCTCCCTGGCCCCTCCTGTCAATCACATCTACAGAACTGGACTAGATGGACGGCTGGCTTAAATGCTTGGCGTCTCCGTGTAAGGAAAAGGCTAAAACGCTATGATCAATTCAAATTTTTAAAAATGCATGTGACAACAGTGGTGCATGAAGGTGCCTTCCAGGTGGGTGAACCCCAAAGCCCCCCCCCAGGCTAGCCACTCAAGAGGTGCCCAACATGGGGTGACTCATGCATGTTCAGATCGATGTTCTGAGGCAGTTCAAGGGAACACACACACACACACACACACACACACACACACACACACGTCACTGAATTTGTCCAAGCAGGCACGCAGGACCCACAGCTCAGCACTCTCCCAGTTTCTTTGACTAGGACCCAAAACAAAAACAAAGTATAGGGTAGGCTGGGCAGTGGTGGCACACACCTTTAATCCCTCTCCACAGCCCAGGTCCATCTCAGCCGCATGCACCGTCATCCCCAAGGGTTCCCATATGGTGCCAACATGCCTGAGTCTCTTCAGTGGCACAGATATTCCTGTGAATTCATACGCATAGGCAGGTGGATCTCTTGTGAGTTCAAGGCCAGCCTGGTCTTGAACACTAGTTCCAGAGCAGCCAGGACTACACAGAGAAATCCTGTCTCAAAAAACCAAAAACACAAATGGAAACAAACACCCAAGACCAAAGTGTAAGACGGAACGCACACTGACACACTGCCCACAGCTACAACAACTGCACGAACGTTCTGTGAGGCATTTGTCCCCTTGGCCACACACTTATGCCCCCTCTATCTTTCTGAGCCATCTCTGAGTTCACCAGCCAGCTGCAGCATAGAGGAGCCAGGCCTCACTCACCCAGGGTATCTGAGCTGCTTTCCACGGTCTCGTTGACTTTCCTCGCGACTCTGGCCACGGCCTCACCCATCTTCCTCAGCATGCAGACGTGGGTGTTCAGATCCCAGCCTCCAGGCCGGTCTGCTACTCACAAAGGGGGTCTGTGCCTGGGGAAGACACAAGACCATGAAGCACCCACCTGCCAGGGTCCCGTGAACAATATTCTCCCCCCGCCCCCCAGGGACCCAGGCTGTAAGGAAGCCACAAGGAAGGCCCCGGGCTTCTCATCACCTCCTTCTGCTCCTCCTCTTCTTCCTCCTGAGCCCAGGCTACACCCAGCTTAGCCTGTGCAGGGGCTGCTCTGATCTGGCACCCAGAGGGTGAGCACCACTGGGTTTACCATTTTCCTGAGAGGATCAACCCAAGTGACCTCACCATACACAGAACTTAAACCAATGGCCAGGCAGATGTGAGGACTTAAGTGGCCTATGATTCAATGGGTGGGGCAGGGTGTTGGGGAAGACGCCAGGTCCAGCTAACTACTGAGGGAAGACACCAGTCTAGTCCTGCAGCCTCCTAGTCAGGGCTCAATCAACATGAGGCCAGTTCTACTGCTCACCACCCCCACCTACCAGCTTCCTACCTCACAGCAGGAAACACGGTGCCAGGGCAAACGGACCTTGGCGCCTGAAGGTGGGTGGTCTCTAGGAAGACCCTACCTGTATGCCAGATGAGAAGAAAGGTCAGGAGTTGGGCGTGGTGGCACATGCCTGTAATCCCAGCACTTGGGAGGCAGAGGCAGGCAGATCTCTGAGTTCGAGGCCAGCCTGGTCTACAGAGTGAGTTCCAGGACAGCCAGGGCTACACAGAGAAACCCTGTCTCGAAAACACCAAAGAGAGAGAGAGAGAGAGAGAGAGAGAGAGAGAGAGAGAGAGAGAGAGAGAGGGAGGGAGGAAAGGTCAGTTACCTCATTCTCAGCTTGCTTCCGGGTTTATCCGCAAGCAAAGAAGAGGGCTGGAAGAAGATGCACTGGCAGGTTTTGTGTGTCAACTTGACACATGTAAGAGTTACCAGAGAGCAAAGAGCCTCAGCTGAGGAAAACCTCCATGAGATCCAGCTGTAAGGCATTTTCTAAATTAGGGAGAGAGCCCAGCCCAGGGGTGGGTGCTACCAGCTCTCAGCTGGTGGTCCTAAGTTCTTTAAAGAAAGCAGGCTGGTGACTGGAGAGATAGCTCAGTGACTGCTCTTCCGAAGGTCCTGAGTTCAAATCCCAGCAACCACATGGTGGCTCACAACCATCTGTAATGAAGTTGGATGCCCTCTTCTGGTGTGTCTGAAGACAGCTACAGTGTACTTACATATAATAAATAAATAAACAAATCTTTAGAAAAAGAAAAAAGAAAGCAGGCTGAGCAAGCCAGTAAGCAGCACCCCTCCATGGCCTCTGCATCAGCTCCTGCCTCCAGGTGCCTGCCCTGCTTGGGTTCCTGCCCTGACTTCCTCCAGTGATCTGGAAGTATACGTCAAATAAACCCTTTCTTCCCTAATTTGCTTTTTAGCCCTGGTGTTTTGTCGCAGCAATAGAAACCCTAAGACAGCCGGGTGGTGGTGGCGCACACCTTTAATCCCAGCACTCTGGGAGGCAGAGGCAGGCGGATTTCTGAGTTCGAGGCCAGCCGGGTCTACAGAGTGAGTTCCAGGATGGCCAGAGCTGTACAGAGAAACCCTGTCTCGGGAAAAAAAAAACCAAATCCAAAACACGAGAGAGAGAGAGAGAGAGAGAGAGAGAGAGAGAGAGAGAGAAGAAACCCTAAGCATCTTTAAAGAAGGTGGAGCAAGTGGCTGGGGGAGGGCCCAGCAGTTACGAGCACTAACTGCTCTTCTACAAGACCTGGGTCCAATTCCCTGTGCTTGCGCGGCAGTTCACAGGCAGATTCTTTTGGCTTCTGAAGGCACCAGGCGCCAGGCATGCATGTGGCACACAGACACACATGCAGGCAAAACACCATATACATTTTTTTTAATGGAAAAATAGGCTGGGGATGCAGCTTAGCTGGTAAAATGCTTACCAAGCATTCACAAAAGCCCAGGGTTCGATTCCTAGCACAGGATAAACCAGACATGCTGAGATATGCCTGTTATCCCAGTATTAGGAAGTTTGAGATTAGAATTTCAAGGCCGGACTGGAGAGATGGCTCAGCGGTTAAGAGCACTGACTGCTCTTCCAGAGGTCCTGAGTTCAAATCCCAGCAACCACATGGTGGCTCACAACCATATGTAATGGGATCCGATGCCCTCTTCTGGTGTGTCTGAAGACAGCTACAATGTATTCACATAAAATAAATTAATAAATCTTTAAAAAAAAAAAGAGAGAGAGAGAATTTCAAGGTCATCCTTGGCTACAGAATAAATGCAAGGCCAGCCTGGGCTAACATGACACCGTGTTTCAATTAAATAAATAGATAAATAAATAAGAAAATGAAAAAGACATAATAGTAACCAAGACTCTGTTATTACAGGGGAAGAAACCAAGGCACAAAGAAAGGCCATAATCAGGTCTATGTTGCTCCACACTTGGTGTTCTGGTGTCTGCCTCTTAAACTCACCTAAATCACCACAAGCAGTACCACACAGAAGAAGAAGAAGAGGCAATGTCAGGGGCCCTCTTCTCTCCTGGCCCTGTCCCCAGTCCTGAACTTAGTAGCCACTATAGGAGTGTCAGCAAATCCACCCTAGACAGGGATACGGAGGCAAAAGCGTGGGGACAGAAAGAAGAGGTGTGGGGACAGCGTTCAGAGCTGGCTGATCAGGGCCAAGCCCAGGACGCCAAAGGTGCTCAGCCCGTGTCCCACTGAGAGGCTGACACAGAAGGGTCAGAACACACTGGCGATGGGAAAGACCAGAAACCCAACTCTACCGCGGGGCAGGGTGGGAGGAGATCTCCTAAACTGAACCTAGTAGCATCTCTCTTAATGAGTGTACTTGACTGTGCCAAGAACACGAGCCTGCCTCCCTCTGAGTCTAGAACTCAGAAACCCTCCACAAAAGCCAGCAGAGAGGATACAGTGGCACGTGCTGGGGTGACAACAGCAATGAGTCTCTCACGGATGGCTCACAGGACTCTGAACAAACACCTCCGGAGAACTCATCCTTGAGGGGTGAGTAAGGATCCCAGCTCTCCACTCCCAGGAAGTGTCCCCTGATTGCTCCTGCCTCGCCTTGGCAGCCCCTCCTCCCTCTGAGCCTCAATGGTACTTAATGACTAAGCCAAGTCACTTGGGTTGTCTGGGAGCTTCTGAATGTCTCTCTCCAGCTGGGCATGGTGGCACACACACTTACATGCCAGCACTGGGAAGCCCAAGGCCTGCCTGGTCTGGTCCACACAGTGAGTTTCAGGACAGCTAGAGCTACCTAATAGAGAGACCCTGTCTCAAAAACAAACAAAAGAAAATAAAAATCTTTCTAGCACCTCCTGCCCCTCTCCCACTGGCCATGAGCACATCCACCTGATGTTTCTCTTTATGGTCAACACACACCACCATTTAGGTTTCAAATCTGCACGCAAGTCCAAGTTTCAACATATCTAAGACAAGAGTCCAACTTGAATAGGATCCTACCTTCATATGCCTACATAGTCTGCAGAGCATGGGCCAGTGAGTGATGTGGGGCCACGGCACATGGGATCCCGCCACGCCCAATATGCACCCTCTTAGCCCAAACCCCCAGATTTGATTAGTGCTGTCAAAATTGAAGCGACTCATTTGCCTTTCTTTTTTTTCATTTTACTTATTACTACTTGCACGTGTGTGCGTGTCACATGCACGTGCACATGTATGAATTCAGGCACAAGCATGCGTATGTGTATTACATGAGAGTGCGTGCACATGTGCGTGTGCATTGTGTGCACATGTGTGTGAGTGAATGCAGGCACAAGTGTGCATACATGTATGTGTGAGAGAGAGAAAATTAGTACATGTGTACACGTGTGTGCATGTACGAGTGTGTGAATGTAGGCATGAGCATGCGTGTATATGTGCTCGTGAGAGTGCATGTGCGTGCGTGTGTGCACGTGCACGAATGCAGGCAGGAGTGTGTGGTGAGGCACATTTAGAGGGAAGAGGACAACTTTCCAGAATGTGTTCTCTCTACTGTAGATTCTTGGATCAAACTCAGCTCATCATGTTTAGCAGCAACTACTTTTACCCAGAGAGCCAGCTCACTGGCCCTCAGGGGAATTATATTAACTGCTTCACAAACTGGGAAACTGCAGAGACAAGAAGGCAGACCAACCAGCTAGATAGAAACAGAGCCCCCTCCATCCCCCACCCCCCACTTCCCAACTCTCTGAATTCTTAACCAGGGACTTTTCCTGCTATTCCATCTCCTTCCAACTCTGCAAGGAAACGGTGCACTCTGTACAGGGACCAGAGAGGGTAGCAAGGCTCCAGAGTTGAGGGGTCTCCTGGCTCCACCAAAGGCCATAGAGAAAACTATCCAAGCATATTTGGTGGCTCCTTTGGCCCCAAAAGCTGGCCTGTTTGGGATCTAACCAGCCGATTAACCTACGAGGACTTATTTAATATCTAATAGAAGCTCGGAGAGAGGGGCTGGGGAGAAAAGCAGGAGCTGATCTTGCTGGGCCTGGTGGCCTGTCATTCTGAAGCAAGAGAATCCGAAGTTTACAACCTGTCCGGACTATAGAAGTGACCTCAAGGACAACTTAACGAGAGCTTTCCCCGGGCCCCGCATTTAATCCCAGTACTGGTGGGGTGTGGGAAGGATGAGATGAGACACGTGGTATTCTCTTTCCTTTTCTACGTTTTCAAAAGAGGAACAGACAACTGTCTGTCCATGTCAAACGAGAGTCAGGGCTGGGGGCTGCCCCCGCCTCTCCATAAACAATCCGAGTCCATTCACAATCTGCCCCGCACATCAGCACAATTGGAACAATCATGGCACGGGGCACCCCTCTGCCCCGCACATCAGCACAATTGGAACAATCATGGCACGGGGCACCCCTCTGGACAACCAGAACAATCCACAGGTCCCAGGCCGGCCCCACAGGAATCCAGTCACATTAGGATGATGGTGAGAGAGTTAGGGAGAAACAGGAGCTCTGGGTCCACATGAGACTGAGCTGCTCCTGTCCAACCAGTGCCACTTATCCCAGACTCTGGGTGGTGGAGACTCACTGGACACAGTGGCAGGGAACCCCATAACCCCATAACCAGCACAGGGAAAGCTGAAACCAGGAGGACCCTGAGTCTCAGGTCAGCCTGGGCTACAGAATAAGACTGCTCACCTGCAACCTGCCCCCAACACACCATTTGGAAACACAGCCCCAGGACAAGTTTAAATTTGAAATCTTCTGGTCGCCATCTATAAAAACCACGCCGGACAATAAAAAGACGGAAATGGGGTATGGACTAGAGGTGGCCCCACTTTCTGACACTGCAGCATGGCATTATTAACCTGCATTCATTAGCTCTCCTGGGATGAACTGGGCCCACAGGCCACAGGTTGGACATGCCTGATGGTACAAGCTTCCCACTGGGAGACAGAATGAGCACAGCCTGGGGGTGAGGGGCATGTGGCCTGTGGCCTGACCCCAGAGGGAGGACCCACAGAACGCCAGCAACAGGTAGACAAAGACGAGCCTCGGGGAAGGCCTGCAGTCTATTCCAGATCTCTGGAGGCCTTCCCAGAAGGCAGTCCTCTGAGGAGCATAACTAACCCAAGCAGAATTCTGGAACATTCTTAATGCTTTAGGGCAGCCCCAGTTGTGAGACGGAAACGTCACCTTCCTCAATGGAACTGTTAATAAAAATTAACTGAGGATAAATCACTCCTAAGGAAAGACTCTGCAAACCATTAAAGGCTTCCTACATTAAGGCATGACCAATCAATAGGTTATCAAACAAGGATAGACCGGAAGTTTGCATATAATAAATTGCAGGTGAGTGTGCTATTCTGCTTTGAGGGAGCTACGATTGTGAGCACGGTATAATTTCACTGGCACATCTGAAACTGGTCTCGCCTGAATTCCAGACTTGGGGCTGGGGTATTTAAACCTTGACCGTGGCACTGACGGACAGATTAAGGCTCAGAATTCAACTTAATTAAGGCTCAGAACTCAACTTCGTTATCTGCACCCCTAAGATCTCTGCAAAGGAGCCACTGCGACACTCCGGCCGCACCAGCTGGCCCTATATTTAGTTACTGTTGTGGTCAACTGGGAACTTTAGAGCCTGGCAGTCGCTTCTGAGCTGCAACCGGAGCCTCCGGAGCCATGCGCACGAGCTGTCCCACCGCTGGCTCCAGACAGACTTCAGGACCCTATCAAGGCCAAGAGCTGATGTGGGGAGGTAAGGGGCACAGTGCTAATCGCGCCCTAACAGTCCCAAAAGTCCACTCGAGACCAGAGCAGAGCTGACCCACTTTCTCACCCAGGGGAAAGAGCCCGCTGGGGCAATGAGCCGGACTCGTTGGCGCCTGGTTTCTCATCTCAGCTTTAGAGTTGGGGAGCCCCGCGTGAGCATCCTTAGATTGTACTTGCCCATGACTGTTCACAGTGGCCAGGGGCAGGATCCCCGGACCCTATGCCCGCAGCCAGTGGCTGCTCGTCTCCAGCCCCGAGCTAGCCTGGCAGACAGGGACTGGGGCAAATGGAGCAAGCAGAGGAGGAGATGCTGGTGATCGCCGAGGCCAGGGGCGTCCCACGCTGCCAGGGGCGGAGAGGCACATTCCCGAGTGACATGCGCAGCTGCCTCTCCCTGTGGGCACGGGCGTCTCACTAGGGAGGCGGAAGCTGGGCCGTCCGGGAGCTCTAACCACGAGCCTCCCACTACCGCAAGCGATCTCCAGCAGGCGAGTCCATGACCCCTGGGCACCGCCCGAGCCAGGACTCGGTGCTACCAGGTGTACTGGGGGAGGGGACACGGCCAAGCCCAGTGCTTTCCCTTCTGCCCCTGCCACTTTCGGCCTCTGGCCACCGTTACTCAGCGCGGCGCGAAGCCTGTGGGCCGCTGGAGGCAGCACTTACGGCGACAATGCGTCCTAGAGCCCTGCGCCCAGCACTCACGCTCCCGCGGCGACCGCCGGCACCCGGTGCAAGTTCTGAGCCCGAGGGGCGGAGCCAAAGGGGCAGCGAGCTCAGCGCGCACGACCGATCAGCCAATAGAGACGCCAGAATACGATCCAGGGCGGGGAGAGGCAGGCGCTCCGGCCGCGCGCACCAATCAGCGTGCAGCTCCTCCTGCGCGCTCGGGAACCCAGGGAGGAACCGCTTTGTGTCGCGTCGGCCAAAGCCGGCGCGCTAGGGGCGGGCCCCTGCACCTTCTTGTTTAGGATACTTCACCAGTCTGGGTTTTGTTTTGTTTTGTAGCCCCGGATGAGGATGAGTTCTGCAGATCGGGAACTTTGGAAAAGGCAAAGAAACGCTAATTGAGGCCGCACTGTAACTTCATCTTTCCAAAGCAGAATAAACAAGGAATTAAAGTCTACCTGTTTCGTGGGTCACTGTGAGAACTGATGACAGGACTGTGGAGTCCCCCTCTCCCCCCCCCCCCCATCCCCGCTGCTAGTCGCAGCTCTCCCTCAAAGGGGATCAGAGACGGCTTATCCTGGAGCCAAATATTCAAAATTTCATGTTCCAACATGCTAACAGTTTATTAAAGTTGTGAATTACTTTTTTGTGTGTGTTTTAAGATTTATTTTATGCGTGTTCACCCACGTATTTGTCCACCATTTGTGTGTCTTTAGAGGCCAGAAGAGGGGTCAAATCTTCTGGGATTGGAGTTGCAGACAGCTATAAGCCACCCTGTACATGCTGGGACAATCGTAGTCCTCTACAAAGAACAGTCTAGCTATCTCTCCAGCCTCTTGATGAAGAACAAAGAACAAAACAAGGCACTTTTCAGTTATATTGGTGAGGCTACCAGGTAACAGGCTAGTCTGAGGACATTCTTAGCCCTTTGGCTGATTGGAAACTAGGGATCTGCTTATGCACTCTAAATGACTTACTGCATAGTTACAAAGATGTTAGGCCAAGGAGAGGGCAGAGCAATCAGTAGTTGTTAACGAGCTTAAAGATGCCACTAAATAATCTGGCTCTGGAACCACAACATTCCAACCTCTTTGTATCACTAAAGTTCTAATCAGTGAATCAGACTAGCAAAAGACAGCATCCTTTTCAGTAATTTATATTCAGAGCCCCCAGACTAGCCACCAGGACCACAGCTACTAAAATGTACCCTCTTCAGAGATCTCCTGTTGTGTAACAGTTTCCAAAAACACTGCATCCTGTAGGAAGCTCCTTAAGCAATAAGGCACTCAAAACAGATCCAAGAACCTCCTTAAAGACAAAGGCAAACAACTCAAAACAGCTTCAGGAAGCCCCTGAAACTGACCAGATTCACTAGGCCCCTCCCTTGCCAGATTAAGCAATAAACTAGTCATAACCCAGCCCCTCCCATTAGGGGTACACTGGCCTGGGCTCTTAGAGTCCTTTCTGCTTCTCCATCCTTGAGATCTATCTCTGTGAAAGGAGACAAGACAACAGTGCTTAATGATGACTTTATTGCCTAATGAAGCAGAGGCCACTCATAAGGCAATAGATTAAACAATGGGCCCAGGGACCACTCTTGAGGCTACATTTTAGGCAAGCGTTAGGATGTTTCTGAAGTTTCTAGAACAGGTAATATTTTCCATAGTGAGTTTGTCCTGTTGAGGTGCCTGACAGATCTTTGATTTCACTTAAAAAGAAAGAAAGGAAGGAAGGAAGGAAGGAAGGAAGGAAGGAAGGAAGAAAGAAAGGAAAGGAAAGGAAAGGAAAAGAAAAAAGAAAAGAAAAGTGGGGGCTGCCGGACAGTGGTGGCGCACGCCTTTAATCCCAGCACTTGAGAGGCAGAGTCAGGTGGATTTCTGAGTTCGAGGCCAGCCTGGTCTATAGAATGAGTTCCAGGACAGCCAGGGCTATACAGAGAAACCCTGTCTCAAAAAAAAAAAAAAGAAAGAAAGAAAGAAAAGAAAAGAAAAGAAAAAGAAAGAAAGAAAGAAAGAAAGAAAGAAAGAAAGAAAGAAAGAAAGAAAGAAAGAAAGAGAGAGAAAGAAAAAGGAAAAGTGGGGGCTGGAGAGATGGCTCAGTGGTTAAGAGCACCGACTGCTCTTCCAGAGGTCCTGAATTCAATTCCCAGCAACCACATGGTGGCTCACAGCCATCTGTAATGGGCATCCGATGCTGTCTTCTGCTGTGTCTGAAGACAGCGACAGTATACCCACATATAAGAAATAAATATGGCTGGAACGGAGCCGGAGTGAGTGGGGCTAGAGTGAGCAGTGCTGGAAATAAATAAATAAATAAATAAATAAATAAATAGAAAGTGTATGTGTGATCACGTGCACGCAGCACGTGCGCATGTGTGTATGTCCTTCATCTATGCGTACAGGCGCATGCATATGTAAGAGGAAGTCAGAGAAGAACTTCTGTGACCCTCACCTTCCACCGGATTTGAGATAGAGCCTCTGACTCACTACTACATGCACTAGACTTTTCCAGAAAACCTCCTGGGAAACAGGAGTCTTCCTAAGCGTAGGGTTCCAGGACCTGCGTCTGTTAGTAATTTCCAGACAGTTCATCTTGTCACATCTCTCAGGGCCAAGGCTCAGGCCTCATTCCTCTCGGCAGCCGATAGAGGGCTGCTGTTTCGGTCCTTGCTTTTCCAAGTTGTTGAGCGTGAGGGATGAAGGGACTCTGGCCAGCTGGGGTGTGACAAGCACGGCTCCGGCAGGCTTGGCCCTTCTCTTCCATTCCCTCTGTGTTAAAATAATTTTTAACTATTCTTCCTTTCCCAGCCCCAGCTCCCAGAGTGACGACCTTGGGACTATCATTAAATGCAATGGCTACAAGCTTTGGCTCATTCCCGGCTATCTCTCTTTCAGGCCCGGCCCTAGTCCTTAGTGTCTTCCTCAGAGTCTCTCTCAGCGTCTTCCTGAGTTCATCTGCCTGCTGACTTACACCCATCTCTCTGTGGCTCCCCTGAATCTCTCCCTGCGTCTCCTTTCATTCTCTCACTTTCTCCCAGAATCCTCTCTCTTCCTGCAGTGTCCCGCCTCCTATTTCCTGCCTCAGCTCATTGGCCGTCGGCTCTTTTATTGACAGGTGATGCTTATAAGAGATTCTCTCTACACTTGTGCCTTGCTAAAAACTGTTAGATTACATGCCTAGGGCTGGGAGATGGCTTAGCGGGTAAGCGCACTGACTGCTCTTCCGGAGGTCCTGAGTTCAAATCCCAGCAACCACATGGTGGCTCACAACCATCTGTAATGAGGTCTGATGCCCTCTTCTGGTGTGTCTGAAATACCCCTCCTCCCTCTCCCTCACTCCCTTCCCCTTCTTCCCTCATCCTCTAGCTCCTGTCTCCTCTTTCTTGTCATCTGTCCCTCTGGGGTAAAGAAGTCTGCTTTGTGGTGAGAACTTGGTCTTGGGGATTCTGAGCTGATACTTCTTCTTTCAAGGGAGACCTGCAGTCTTCCAGGCCTGCTAATGTCTCTATAGCTGCCCGGCATACCCACATACCCATTACAGGGGATAGGGGAAGACAAACAAGATGAGATTCTCTAAAGGTTTATTTGTTGTATGTAAGTACACTGTAGCTGTCTTCACACACCCCAGAAGAGGGAGTCAGATCTCATTAGGAATGGCTGTGAGCCACCATGTGGTTTCTGGGATTCGAACTCAGGACCTTTGGAAGAGCAGTCAGTGTTCTTAACCCCTGAGCCATCTCTCCAGCCCTGGAACTGTTTAAAAACCTGGTCTTCTGTGTCATCTGTTGTCATCAAGCTCCTACAACCAGGGCCGGAAGTGGCTAGCACTCTAAACGACCCTTACTGTCCAGGACCCCCAAAGCTCCCACAACCAGTTCCAGAGATACCAAATAGTCTAAATGATCTTTACACTATCTGAAGAGCCAGGCGCTCTCCCAAGCTTCTTCAAGCAGGACCAGAGGTAGCTAAGGGAAATTATACAGAAATTTAAGCATCTCGTTACTTATGTAATATGGCCACATTTTTAGGACTTCATATTTAATTAATTATTAGTGAATAATTGCATTCTTCCTAAGTCATTCACTGCTACATCAAAAATTCGAAGCCTTAATACATGTAAATTGCAAAAAAAAAAAGGTTATTTTAGGAATTGTGTGTGTGTGTGTGTGTGTGTTTGTGTTTGTGTGTTAATAATCCAAATGACTTCTATGCTATCTATATGACTGAGACCAGGCTAGACATTTGCTAGGTCCTTAAGCCAGCCCAAGCCACCTATCTCTAGAACCCATCTTCTTAGAAGAAATGGCATGTACCCTGAGTGGAGTTTCAATATAACTACAATTTCTTGTGTGCCAGGGATTGTGTTACACCAAGAAACTTTTTTCTAAATTATACTGTGTTTACATTTGTTGGGAATAAATCCCCTGAGACATCCTGAAGTCTTGATCCGGGTTGATCAAGGTTCCCTTCCCTGCCTGTTTTGACCACCTGTAGAGAACCCCTCAACTAGACCCCATCTCAAAATCAAAAATTAAAAGTAAATAGCAGCCTGGAGGTGGTGGCACACGCCTGTAATCCCAGCACTCTGAGAGGCAGAGGCAGGCGGATTTCTGAGTTCAAGGCCAGCCTGGTCTACAGAGTGAGTTCCAGGACAGCCAGGGCTACACAGAAAAACCCTGTCTCGAAAAAACCAAATCCAAAAAACAAAAAACAAACAACAACAACAACAACAAAAATTAAATAGCTCCCTGGTTGTGTGGATTTGTTATAGGGGTTGTATGTAGGAAAAGGTACACAAGCAGTCTGTCCACAACCTGTTCAGTCTGTTCAAACTCTGCAGTGAGACACATTCCAGAACTTTCTGAACACTAGCATGACCCCACAAGTGGAAAATTCCACACCTGCTCTCACGGGAGAGGTCATAGTCAGAGTGAAGGTGTATAAAATATAATAATAATAATAACAATAATAATGATGATGACTATGGGGGCTAGAGAGATGGCTCAGTGGTTAAGAGCACTGACTGCTCTTCTGAAGGTCCTGAGTTCAAATCCCAGCAACCACGTGGTGGCTCACTACCATCCGTAATGAGATCTGACTCCCCCTCTTCTGGAGTGTCTGAAGACAGCTACAGTGTACTTACATATAATAAATAAATCTTTAAAAAATAATAATAATGATGATGATGATGAAGTTGACAGACTGTTTTTTTTCTTTTACAGGAAAATCTGTGTAGACTTGGGTTCCATTCCCAAGATATTTCACTGTCTATGTGCAAATATTCCAAAATAAGACTAAGTACTGAAATATAGAACACTTCCAGGTCCAGCGTGGTGGCACTCAACTTTAATCCCTGCACTTGGAAAAAGCTGAGGCAGGAGGACCTTTGTGAGCTCCAGGCTACACAAGACTGTATGGTGAGATGCTGTCCATGCAAAAATAAAAAATAAAAAATAAAATAACATAAAAAGGTTGAGAGATAGAAGAACTCTAGGAGCTTGCTTGTTACCTGGTCTAGACACCATCTGCTTAGGCTCACTGAGAAGGCTGTTGCCCTGTTGCAAAAGAAAAAAAAAGATGAAAGTCAGGAGGAGGTGGGATAGCTTTAATCCCAGCACTCTGGAGGCAGAGGCAGGTGGATGGATGTTCATGAGTTTGAGACCAGCCTGGTCTACATAGTGAGTTCCAGGACAGCCAGGGCTGCACAGTGAAACCCTGTCTAGGAAAAGAACAGTAAGAAAAAATGCAGAACAATCGACTATATCCAAGGTTAGCCTCTTGCCTCCACATGCACACACGCAAGATCATGAAGCCAGCCCAAGAAACACGCTGAAACCTCAGCTAAAAGGAAAAGAAAAAGAAAGGGGAGGGGCGAAGCCAGACCTAAGGAATAATACAGGCTTGTAATTCAGTTACGCAGGAAGCTGAGACACGATAATCAAAAGTTCAAGACCAGCTTGAACAATTTAGCCAGACCCTGTTTCAAAATAATGATAAGGAGCATACCAGTAGAGCATCTGCCTAAGACTTGTGTGAAGCCCCGGGTTCATCCCAGCACCGCAAAAGGAGCCAGGGAGAGAGTGAAGGAGGGAGGGAGACATGCTGGGTAGAAAGACCCCGTCTCAAAAAAAAAAAAAAAAATCACCAAAAGTTAAGATTTACTCGTACAAAACCGAACCAAACAAACAAAAACCCCGGGACCAAGAAAAAGCATTCATTTCCCTCTCCCTGCGGTCTGCCTTCCTAATTTTGCTGCATTAGC
This sequence comes from Apodemus sylvaticus, assembly GCF_947179515.1. Taxonomy (NCBI): domain Eukaryota; kingdom Metazoa; phylum Chordata; class Mammalia; order Rodentia; family Muridae; genus Apodemus; species Apodemus sylvaticus. The sequence goes on from NC_067490.1 coordinate 26,036,126, forward strand.
GCCACCCAGCGGTGAGCTTGAATCACACAGGCAGGACTCAGAGTCAGTTCCTTTGTGTGGGGTCATCAAACACCAGGGAAGGTTGTACATCAGTTTCCCTGCGCTTCTCAGAGATAGGGTTTAAATGTCCCCTTATCTTGTCTCTCGCGGGCCTCTCTCCCTCAGTCCTTCCACCTGATTCCTCCTGGTCCCATTCACACCCCAAGCCCGTCGAGTCCCCTCCCCACATTCACCCCAATGGATTCTATTTCCCCTTCGCTATGAAATCCATGCCTCCCCACGCCCCACCACCACCTTGAGTTCTCCCTTGGTATTTATCTTCCTTCTCTGGGTCTGTGGATGCTAAGTAACACAGTTATCCTTTCCTTTACAGCTAATAGCCATTTATAAGTGAGTTCATACCACTTTTGTCTTTCTGGTTTCGGGTTACCTCGCTCAGGATGATCTTTTCTCGGACCATCCATTTGCTGGCAAATCTCACGGTGTCCTTGTGTTTAACAGCAGCAGAGTAGTATTCCATTGTGTAAATGTACCACTTTTTTTTTTATCCATTTTTCTTTTCTTTTTTTCTTTTTTTCTTTATTTTATGTATGTGAGTACACTGTCATCACTGTCTTCAGACACACCAGAAGAGGGCGTTGTCTGATCCCATTACAGATGGTTGTGAGCCACCATATGGTTGCTGGGATTTGAACTCAGGACCTTTGGAAAAGCAGTTGGTGCTCTTAACCACTGAGCCATCTCTCCAGCCCTCTTGAGTTCTTTATATATTTTGGATATCGGCCTCTGTCAGATGTGGGGTGGAGGAAGATCTTTTCCCATTCTGTAGGCTGCTGTTTTGTCCCTTTGATGGTCTCCTTTGTCTTACAAAATTACACCTATAATTCGAGCACTCCTGAGGCTGAGGAAAGATGATTGTTATGAGCTCAAGGCCATGGTCCAGGGGACATTGGATCTTGGGGCTGTCCTAGGAGAAGACTCTGAGTGGGGTAGACACAAGGAAGAATGGTGGTATGGACTGGTTTCCTGGGCTGCCTATAGGGCCACGTGCCAAGTTCGCATGGCTGTTTGAGGGTGAGGGGCACCCTACAAAATGGTTTGACACAAGTCGGTTACCCTCCAGGCACTTTTTTTTTTTTTTTTTTTTTTTTGGTTTTTGAGACAGGGTTTCTCTGTATAGCCCTGGCTGTCCTGGAACTTGCTCTGTAGACCAGGCTGGCCTTGAACTCAGAAATCTACCTCTCTCTGCATCCCAAGTGCTGGGATTAAAGGCATGCGCCACCACTGCCTGGCTCTCCAGGTACTTCTGCACAGAGAGTCCTCCGCAAGGCTGCTGAGAAGGTGTGAGTCCAAACCGAGTGCTCTCCTGGAGGTTCAACTGCGGAAGGGTGGCTTCCAAGTTCACTCCGGGTGTAGGCAGAATCAAACTTCTTTATGGATACAGGACCCGGAGAGTCAATTGCCTTGCTGCTTGGTTCCTGCCACACACACCTCTGTCATTCTCAGAGCCTCGTACACGTGTCGGATGTGCAGAGCTGTGCTGCAGAAGTGCTCTGCCTCTAAACTTGTTTCATCCTTTTTCTGAGGAAACACTAGTAACAAAACAAACAAAACCAAAAAACATTTGATCAGCTGGGTGGGGCGTCGTGACTCACACCTAAAACTCCAGTGCTATAGAAGCTGAGGCAGGACTGTGGGTCTCCAGGGCAACCCTGTGCTACAGTAAGACCCTGTCTCAAAAACAAACAAACAAGATAGGCACAGTCATAGTGGTGCGCCCCTGCAATCCTAGCACGGAGGAGGTGGAGGCAGGAGGATGAGGAGTTAGAGGCCAATCTCAGCTACAGAGTGAGTTAGGAGCTAGACGGGGCTGCATGAGATCTTGTGTGTGTGTGTGTGTGTGTGTGTGTGTGTGAGAGAGAGAGAGAGAGAGAGAGAGAGAGAGAGAGAATATCTATTTATCTCTAAATGAGGAAGATACGGGCCAAAGAAATATTCTCACAGCTCAAACTTGGTGATTTAAGGGGATAAAGATGGGGGGGAGGTCCAAAGGGAAGGAAAGAGAGACAGACAGAGACAGAGAGATAGAGAGACACAAACAGACAAAAAGATCTACTTACCCCGGAACAAGGAAGATACAGACCAAAGAAATATTCTCACCGCTCAAACTTAGTGACTGAATAAATTTATCCAGGTGATGTGCAGAATCACGGGCGATTCAGAGTAGCTGTTTGTCTGAAACTCCCAATCCCTATCTACCTAGCTCTCTTAATCATATGGGTCACAAAGTCTAGAGCAGAATTCAGGCAAACCTGGTTCAGAGCGCCCCCTAGTGTTAAAGAATCAGAGATGACTCCAGACACAGCGAGGTGTTCTTTCTGTGAACATCCAGTCATTGCCCTTTTGGGGTGTGGGGTTGAGGCGGGGGTTGGTCCTGCAGTGAGAAGTGAGACTGTTTTCTGCAGTCTGGCACATAGAACAGCCAAGTGGCGTCCTACTCCAGGCGGGGAGGTAAGGCCACTACTGCTACAGTGCGGCGACTCTTCAATTAGCAGCTACCATCTTTCAAGCCAGAGACCAGGGAGGCAGGGGCTGAACACAAACCTGGGACCACAGTATTTTCTAGGTAAGTGCTCTGCTCTGGGGTGTGATATAACTTTTTTAGGAAATATATAAAGGAAACATCTATGCAACCCAATAAGCAGAGGACAAACTCACCATAAGAAAAACATTAAGTAACTTAAGAACAGCAATGGCCTCCTGCACCTTTGCTGTATTTAGTAGGAAGTCTAAGGTCCCGCCCACTAAGGGTGTAACACCAGGAGGCGGGATCTTGAGGTTCACCTTGATGTTTGTTTGCCACAAAGGAACAACCAAGCAAAGAGAGAGTCACGTGCAAAGGCCCCAGGACAGCATGGCTATCAGACCGACAGGAAGAAGTCGAGGGACAGCAGGTGGAGATCACACTCTACTGAGCTTTTTGCCGGCATGCTTGTCATGCGCATGCAGTGCCCCTGGAAGCCAGAAGAGGGCACCAGATCTCTAGAGACTAACAGTCGTGACGTCATGGGGTGCTGAGAATCAAGCCTGAGTCTTTGGTGTGAGCTACAAGTAAGTACTCTTGGTTTTTTTTTTTTTTGTTGTTGTTGTTTGTTTGTTTGTTTGTTTGTTTTGGATTTGGTTTTTTCGAGACAGGGTTTCTCTGTGTAGCCCTGGCTGTCCTGGAACTCACTCTGTAGACCAGAAATCCGCCTGCCTCTCCTCTGCCTCCCAGAGTGCTGGAATTACAGGCGTGCACAACCACTGCCCAACTGACAAGTACTCTTTTTTTTAATAATTTATTCATTTTATATATATAAGTACACTGTAGATGTCTTCAGACACATCAGAAGAGGGCATCAGATCTCATTACAGATGGTTGTGAGCCACCATGTGGTTGCTGGGAATCGAACTCAAGACCTCAGAAGAGCAGTCAGTGCTCTTAACCGCTGAGCCATCTCTCCAGCCCTTAAAGTTTATTTATTTATTTTTTTTATTATATGTGAATACACTGTAGCTGTGTTCAGACACTCTAAAAGAGGGAGTCAGATCTCATTATAGATGGTTGTGAGCCACCACTTGGTTGCTGGGATTTGAACTCAGGACCTTAAGAAGAGCAGTCAGTGCTCTTAACTGCTGAGCCATTGCTCCAGCCTCTCTCTTTTTTTTTTTTTTAAGATTTATTTATTTATTACATGTAATGTACACTGTAGCTGTTTTCAGACACCCCAGAAGAGGGCATCAGATCTCATTACGGATGGCTGTGAGCCACCATGTGGTTGCTGGGATTTGAACTCAGGACCTTCGGAAGAGCAGACAGTGCTCTTAACCACTGAGCCGTCTCTCCAGCCTCTGACAAGTACTCTTAAGTGCTGAGCCATTTCTCCAGCACCTCCAGAGGACAGAAAAGAACCGGGTAGTGGTGGTGCACGCCTTTAATCCCAGCACTTGGAAGGCAGAGACAGGTGGATTTCTGAGTTCAAGGCCAGTCTAGTCTACAGAGTGAGTTCCAAGACAGCTAGGGCTACACAGAGAAACCCTGTCTTGAAAAACCAAAAAATTAAAAAGCAAAAAAAAAAAAAAAAGTCAGGTGGGTTGTCCACACCCTACTCCAAGAATCAGATGCCTGGTGGTCTGTTTTCTACTGTGAGCCCCACTAGGCCCATCCAAACAGAATTTCCTCCTGACAACCCCTGACAGCCTTGACATTCACCCAAGAGATGGTGTAAGTTCGCGGGCCAGCACCCCTTGCCTCAACTTGGCAAGCACTGCTCTTGGCTAGAAGGCAGGGTACACGGTGTGCCCTGCCTGTGGGCTGAGGCGGGATCAGGGTGTGGCCTCACTCACTGTTTGGATGACTGTGCATTTCCATTCCAACCGGGCTTTCTCTGGTTGGAGCCAAATCTCTCACATCCAACACATCCCACCAGAGGCCCCGAGGCTGCTGTGGGCTCTAACCTTGCTCTCACCATGCAGTAGACGAGTTGGTTCTATAGAATCCTCTAGAGAACGTCAGGATGGAGAAGAAAGACAGGACAGACAGGTTGCCTTGGTAAGCCAGCATATTTAAAACTAGCTTCAAGAGAGTCCTTTATCAGGGCTACAAAACCTAAAGCAAGCTATACCCATGTGTATGCATACATGTATACAAGTGTGTAAGCGTGTGTGTGTGTGTGTGTGTGTGTGTGTGTGTGTGTGTGTGCCAGGCAGTGGTGACACACGCCTTTAATCTCAGCACTTGGAAGGCAGAGGCAGGCAGATTTCTGAGTTCGAGGCCAGCCTGGTCTACAGAGTAAGTTCCAGAACAGCCAGGGCTACACAGAGAAACCCTGTCTTGAAACAAAACAAAACAAAAAAAGTGTGTGTGTGTGTGTGTGTGTGTGTGTGTGTGTGTGTGTACTGCAGAGTCCAGAAAAGGGTTAATCCCCTGGAGCAGAGTTATTCATGGGTCTGAGCTGCCTGACATGGGTCCTGGGACCTGAACTCGGATCCTCTGGAAGAGCTTATCCTCTGAGCCTTCTCTCCAGCCCCTCCACCACAGTTTTTGAGGCTGAGGCTCTCGCTGGGCCAGGAGCTCACCACCTGGCTAGACCAGGGGGCTCATTCAGCTCCATGAATCCTTCTGTCTCTGCTCTTCCCCCAGTGCTGGCTTTAGAGTCAGGTATGTCGAGTCTAATCTGAGCTCAGGTCCTCAGAATTTCATGGCAAGCATTTTACCAGGCGAGCCTCCTCCACAGTTTCTAACCCGGTTTTCTGAAGTCCATGATGAGAGAGAATGACCCCCATCTGCCAAGACCTTTAAAGAGATGAATACCGGGAGGGAAGCAGGATTCCCTCTGACATAGTCAGACAGACAGACCTGTCTGCTCTTCAGCTTTGGTAGCTTCTAGAAACGTCTGAATCTGTTCGATCCCAACGACCATCCCTGTCTGTCAAACCTTGGCTGACTCTGACATGAATCTTCGGAAGTGTGCTCTATGAAAAAACGGTTTCCCTCCCCATAATTTTCAGACTCCTGGCTTGCAGTTTATGATCATGTTATATACAACAAGCTTGGTGGGGGGGAACATTTGAACAAAGGCATGCTGGTGTCATACCTGGGCTCCACAAACTCTTAATAGCTATGGGGATTTTTTTTTAGGGCTGGAGGGACAGCGCAGGTAGGGAAGCATTTGACACGCATCATGGATGCCCCTGTTTAACCTCCCAGAAACCTCATGAAGACCCTGGCGTTGTGATTCGGGATTTCGATCGATCTTAGCAGCACAGAGGTAGACACTGGGGAGCCTGGGGAGCCTTGGTCAGCCAGCCTTGTTGAGTCAGGACTCTCCAGCGGGAGGAGGTGCAGTGAGAGACCGAGCGGTGAAGGAAAAAGCTGGTGAGATGACTCAGCCTGGAAAAGCAGAGCAAGCGGGTGTGGTGACCTGAGTTCAATCCCCAGAACTCACAGGAACGTAGAGAGGGAGAAGTGTCTTCTGACTTCTCCGCGCACTCTGTGCGATTTGAATGTGTAGGGCACTGAGGCGGCGGCGGCTTGTAGTTCAGGTGGCTGGGGAATTGGGGAAGGGGGAAAACCTTGTCTTTCCCAGAGCTCATCTGCTCTGGCAGGGCAGACACAGGAGACTGTCACCCAACCCCACGCTGCGGGTGGACCGCAAGAAGGCACCGGACTCCAATCCATCGGGGTAGGAAGGAGGAATCCAGGGCCCCTAGGCCTCACAGAGGCCAGGGATGACAGGTTCTAGCTCTCAGGCGCAGCTGGATACCACTGAAGAAATGAGAGCAACCCGTCCCCCCCCCCGCCCCCCTCCGCCCCCCCCCCCCGCCCCCAAGCTCAGTCAGCCCTGGGGAAAGGGGCGTGGGGAGGCATGCTGGAGTGGTTCCCACTCCGGTGAGTCCTTGGTCCCGTCTGGCAGCTGGAAATGCTGGGAGGCAATCCATTGGTTTTACTGCTTTATTGTGGAGGCCATGGTTGCGTGGGGGAGGGGGGAAGGAAATGGGGAGGGGAGGACAAGGAGGCAAGAAAAAGGAGAGAGACAGGAAAGTAAGATGAGAGAATAAGAGAGAGGGGAGGGGGCCAACAGCCCCTTTTATAGTGGGCTGGGCTACCTGGCTGTTGCCAGGTAACTGTGTGGGTGGAGTCCAGCCAGAAACCAGGGGCTTGGGGCGTGGCCCTATGTGACTGATGGAGTTGAGGGCCTCCTGGTGTCAGGAGCCTAGTGTCTGGGAGCATAGCTAACAGGGTCCCTCCCTTGTAGATTAATCTACTGGGTCTCCAGAAGTTAACCCTCGCTCAACAGGAACACAAGACTGCCTTTCACAGTACAACATGAATGTGTGTAGCATGCTCACATGTGCATGTGTGGATGTGCACACACACACACACAGAGACAAAGACACTGCTGGTAACAAGAAATAAAATAAAATTTTATACCAGAAACATCAATAGCAACAGCAAAGGTGAAGAGCAATTGAGAAATGAGATAAGGTCCCAACATTGTCCTCTAGCCTAAACACACACACACACACACAAATACACACACACACACACACACACAAATGTACACACACACAAATACACACACACAAATATACACACACACAAATACACACACACACAAATATACACACATACACAAATGTACATACACACAAATACACACACACACAGGCACATGAACCATGCACACATATGCAGATGCACACAAGCACACGCACATGCACACGCACAGACACACACACTCACAGACACAAACACACACACATACACACATATACATACCACAAACATGCACATACACATACCACACACACACATATACATACCACACACACACATATACATACACACACCACACACACACATATTCACATATACACACCACACATACACATACCCCCCCACACATATACACACACATATATATACCACACACACATATATACACCACACACACATACACACATATACACACCACACACACATATACACACCATATACACACCACACACACACCACACACACACACACACACATATACATATACACACCACACACATACATATACACACCACACACACATACACATAGCACACACACACACACACACACAGACATGTATTCATGCAAACACAAGAAATTTCTAAAGGTGTAGAGGTATCCAGGTCACATCAGGTAAGCTGCTTCCTTCGTTGTAAAATAGAAGTGAAAATTCTTGCCATGAAAGGTGGGTAGGGTGTCTCGGTTAGGGTTTCTATTGCTGTGCTGAAGCACCATGACCAAACACAACTTGGGGAGGAAGAGTCTATCATCTAACAGCTTGTAGTCCATCATCTGGGGAGGAAGGGTCTACCATCTTACAGCTTGTAGTCCATCATCTGGAGAAGTCAGGGCAGGATCTAATGACAAGAACCTCGAGTGCTGCTTCCTGGCTAACTCCTGGCTTGATCAGCCTGCTTTCCTCTGTTGTCTTAGTTAGGGTTTTTGTGCTGTCAACAGACACCATGACCAAGGCAACTCTTATAAAGGACAACAGTTAATTGGGGCCGGCTTACAGGTCCAGAGGGTCAGTCCATTACCATCAAGGCGGGAGCATGGCAGCACCCAGGCAGGCATGGTGCAGGAGGAGCTGAGAGTTCTACATCTTCATCTGAAGGCAAACGGGAGAAGACCAGCTTCCAGGCAGCTAGGATGAGGGTCTTAAAGCCCATGCCCACAGTGACACACCTACTCTAACAAGGCCACACTCCCTAACAGTGCCACTCCCCTTAGCCAAGCATATGTAAAGCATCCCACACTGTCATCCAGGTTCACACATCCAGGGTTGGCCCCATGACAGATGGATTGGGTCCATCCATATCAACCACTACCTTAGATTTGCCCATAGGCCAATATGGTGGGGACATTTTTTTCAATGGAGAGTCCCTCTCACAAACTGAGATTAGGAACTAGCCAGCTCCTAGGGTGTCAGATATCTCTCAAAGCCACTTAGCACTGCCTCGCCTCACTGCCTGGATACTGTGGTCCTTCTCATGGAAGCCAGAGCTTCTAGCCAAGCTCGGTCAGGTCAATCCAGTGACTGCGTGAGTCTCAGTTTGTTCTTCCGTAGAGTGGATGAGAACGGTAACCCGCCTGCCCCCACTGCAGCGGCCATGGCTCCTGTGATACTGGCTGCTAAAGTGCTTTGTAAAGTGGAAAATTGTTTCCCAGATGTGAGGGCCCATTATCCCTCCGTGATATGGATCTGCTGTGGGTGGCTGAATCTCCTCTGCCCTGGGGAGAAAGAGCAGGTAGGTGTGAAAGCGAGTCTGGGTGAGGTGGGGCGCACTGTGGAACTGCTGGCCTAGCTGACTTCAGGAAGTGGACCACACCTCGGGGGGACACTCAGCCACTTCCAGTACACAACACTTTAGTTCTATGAATAAAACGTAAAAATTCCAAGTTACAGTCACCCACATGTGATCGGCTTTCTGGGAGGCATCTTGACAATGCTCTGGATGCACATCTAGAGCTCTGTGGCTGTGGCTCTCTCTCCTGTCAGGATAACTTTGTCCAGGTGTACACATTATTTAGCCAGCACAATGAGAGCCAGGAGGACCTCCTAAGAGCCCATGGCTGACTCCAGGGAAGGACAGGAATAGGTTTCTCTTCTAATTTCTTTGAGGGGGAATGTATTTTGCTCAGACATAATAGAGCGTTTCTGTGATTCCAGTACTTTAGAGTCTGAGGCAGGAGAAATTACTAATTCAAAGCAGGCCTGGGCTACATAGCAAGACCCTATCTTAAAGCTACAAACAAACACGCAAACAAACAAAAAGGAGGGATAGAGACGAGAGAAAACATAACATTTCAAGGACTAAGTATCAGGACTGGGTGTGGGCAGTAGGTTATTTCTCCGCCGGTGAAATGAGCCAATTTAAACCAGGTTAGATTGTAGTAAAGGCAGGTTTATTGGGAAGCTGCTCTTAGAGGGATCACTGGGTCCAAGGATTGAGACCAGGGGAGTTGCCAAGCAGGGAGGGGGAAGAGAAAGAAAGGACATGTAGGTAGGCAGGGAGAGAGAGAGAGAGAGAGAGAGAGAGAGAGAGAGAGAGAGAGAGAGAGAGAGAGAGAATGAATGAGGTCTGGAGCCTCTGGGCTGGAAGTTCAGAGTTGGGGCAGAGTCTGTCAGGCAGGGACTGAGGGACTGAGGGATACTGGGAGAACCTGGAGGCCAGGTCTGCTGTGATGTGTGAAATATGCACCTCAGTCCCTTGTCCTGGGATCAGAAACCAAACAGCAGGGAGCCGGTAGAGCTCTTGTCTAGCACTGTCCAGGCCCCAGATTTGATTTCCTCAGGACCAAAAAGAAAAAAATAAAATAAAACAAGTGTGTGTGTGTGTGTGTGTGAGAGTGTGTATGTGTGTGTGTTTGTTTGAGAGTGTGTATGTGTGTGTGTGCATATGTGTTCATGCGCACAGGTGGACACACAGTGTTAGGGGTATGTCTCAGGGCAGCCTAGTGCACACTAGAAAGCTCTCCACCACAGACCTGTACCCTAGCCCCTTCAGGTCTGCCTGTAGTCGGAAGGGCAGGATGCAGCTAGGGAGAGGAGAGAAAGAGCTGTGCTGTGAGGCTGTGTGGCTAGGAGAAGCAGAACCGACTTGTCATCTTGCACAGAGCATCTCTCACAGAGCACGGGATGGGTGGGGATGGGGGGAGCACAGGGGCTGAGAGGCGTCCCTTGACAGAGGGACAGTAGCTATGATAAGCCTATGAGACACCAGTGTCTATGGAGACTTAGCTGTGGCCTAGGGAAGGAACACTGTACGCCATTATGAACCACAAGGGTCCTCTTCCCTGGCCCAAGACCAAGGGCACCCAGGCAAGAGATTGAATGTACTTCTAGGAATGACAAGCCAAGGGAAAGAACACCTCAGGGCTGGAAAGATGGCTCAGCAGTTAATAGCACTGGCCACTCCTGAGCCCAGCCCCCAAATCCTTCTGTTTGTGTTAAGCAAGCACCTGTCTGCCTTTTGAATAGGGAACCAGTGGCCCTTTCCTTGGGCTAAGCCCTCACCTCTCTTAGCCTGAGTTTCCTCACTCACAGAATAGGGATGAAGCTCAGTGTTGGGCCTCACTGTGCCTTCTTCGAAGTGTGGGCTAGAGGGCTGTGATCCTGCCCATTGCTGCACGTGTCTCTGGGAAGCCGAGCTGCCTCATAACTTGACCTAATGGACATTGCCACAGGGAACACCCAGATAGCTACGTCCATGTCAATTCAGCTACCTCTGTTTGGCCAGGTGCTGATGTTTTTGCAAAAATAAGACATCTATTATTATTTTGCTTTGGAAACTGGGATTTTTTTTCAATTAAAAAATTAAAATTACAAAGCCAGGTATAATAGTCTATGCCTTTAATCCCAGCACTTGGGAGGCAGAGGCAGGCGGATCGCTGTGAATTTGAAGCTAGCCTGGTCTACAGAAAAATGAGGACAGCCAGAACTACACAGAGAAACCCTGTCTTGGAAAACAAAATAAAGCAATTTTAATTATATCTACAAATGGTTGATGAATCTGATTGGTATGAGAGCAGCATGTAACAGGTTTTTGTTGAGTGAATTAATGAAATTGTTAAAACCATCATGGTTTTAATTTGCCACACACTGATTAGCAACGGTGGAAACCCACACTAACAAAAAGCTTTTGGGGATCCTCTATAATTTTTTTTTTTCAGACAAGTTTCTTGTTTCTCAGGCTGGTCTCAGACTAACTATGCAGCTAAGCATGACCTTGAATTCTGATCCTCCTGCCTCTGCCTCCCCAGTGCTAAGATTACAAGTGTGTGCCCTAACCCATTCCTAGCACTACCTTCCTCCCGCCTCCTTTTTCTTTTCTTTACTTTGTGTCTTAGTTAGGGTTTTACTGCTATGAACAAACACCATGACCAAAGCAACTCTTGGAAGGACAACATTTAATTGGGGCTGGCTTACAGTTCAGAGGTTCAGTCCATGATCATCAAGGCAGGAACATGGCAGCATCCAGGCAGGCATGGTGCAGGAGAAGCTGAGAGTTCTACATCTTCATCTGGAAGGCTGCTAGGAGAAGACTGATTTCCAGGAAGCTAGCATGAGGGTCTTAAAGCCACACCCACAGTGACACACCTACTCCAACAGGGCCACACCTCTAAATAGTGGTACTCTCTGGGCCAAGCATACACAAACCATTACAATTTGATGTTGGTTTGTTTCTGTGTGTGTGTGTGTGTGTGTCTGTCTGTGTGTGTGTATGTGTGTGTTAATGTGTGTCTGAATGTGTGTGTGTCTGTGTGTGATAGTGTATGTGTTACGTGTCTGTGAGTTATGTGTGTTTGATCTCAGAGCCCAAAGGAGGATGCTGATGTCCCATTCCAATCTCCCCCTTTCACCTTGTGGCTTCTGGGGGGTGGGACTCAGGTCTGCAGGCTTGGTGGCAAATGCCTTTCTTTGCCCGCTGAGCCATCTTTTGGGCTCCCCAGAGTTATACTTTTATTAAATTTTTTTTTTTTTTTTTTAAAGACAGGGTTTCGGTATAGCCCTGGCTGTCCTGGAACTCACTCTGTAGACCAATTAAATTTCTTTTCTTTTTTAAATATTTAATTATTTTATGTATATGAGTACACTGTAGCTGTCTTCAGACACACCAGAAGAGGGCATCAGATCCCATTACAGATGGCTATAAGCCACCATGTGGTTGCTGGGATTTGAACTCAGGACCTCTGGAAGAGCAGCCCGTGCTCTTAACCACTGAGCCATCTCTCCAGCCCTTAAATTTCTTTTTTAAAGATTTTTTTATTTATGTTATGTATATGAGTACGCTGTAGCTGTCTTCAGACACATCAGAAGAGGGCATTGGATCCTGTTACAGATGGTTGTAAGCCACCATGTGGTTGCTGAGAATTGAAGTCAGGACCTCTGAAGAGCAGTCAGTGCTCTTAACCATTGAGCCATCCCTCCAGCCCTAGTTATACTTTTACTGGTTAGATATAGATGGGAAACTGAAAGTATTGTTAGTTGACACTTACAGACACAAACACACCAACAAGTTTTCCTGCCTGTCTTTTAATTATCTACATTCAGCCTTGCTTGGACTCTATTCTGTTCTTCTGAGCTCGGCCCCGCCCCTCCAAGTCCCGCCCACCACACTCTAAGGCTCCACCCTTCACCACTTCCTTTTTCTCGGATTTCCGGGTTCACCCTCGGCTTCTAGCCTTCTTCTGCCTCAGCCCCGCCCTCAGCTAACCGCCCACTCTCCTCAGACACGCCCTCCAACGTCATGTCCGGCCTCCATATTGCCCTCCCTTTACTACCCCTTGCTCCCGCCTTCGCCCGCTTCCGGTAGTCATCGTTGCCGCTGCTGCCGCTGGTGCTCCTGCTGCTGCTGAGGCTGCAGGCGGAGGCCGGAGTACCGGGCGGCGGCGGCGGCGGCGGCGGCGGCGGCGGCAGCAGCTGGAGCAGTATCGCAGCGGGACAGCCGAGCGAGAGCGGGCGAGCTGAGAGCCGAGCGCGAGGAGCCAGAGCCGCCCGGGCCGCGTCGCCGCCGCCGCCGCTGCACAAAGCCTCGAGCCCGCGCCGGAGCCATGTCCGCGTCGGCCGGCGGTGGCCACCAGCCCAGCCAGAGCCGCGCCATCCCCACGCGCACCGTGGCCATCAGCGACGCAGCGCAGCTACCTCAGGACTACTGCACCACGCCCGGGGGGACGCTGTTCTCCACCACGCCGGGAGGTGAGCCGCGCCCGGCCTGCCCGCCATCGCGGCTGGCGCGTGGCACTGCATGCTGGACCAACAGTTTCCTCTCCGCTACCCGTACTGTGTGCTGCAGACCGTGCACTCTGAGCGGCGGGGCTTGCCTCGAGCTATCCTACGGGCTTTGGGGGAGGGAAGTCGGGGAGACGGAACTGGCGCGGAAGCGTAAGATGACTTGTCTGGCTGAGCTTAGAGTCCCGAGACCGAGGCTGGCATGCACTGTGCATGCCTCGCCCAGGAACCTCCTTTGACAGCATTGTTTACTTTGTTGGAGGAGTCGTCACAGGTTGGGGGGATTCCCGGCTCCCACAAGTGGGGCGTGTAAAATAGCTCCTTTGGTGTCCAAGAAGTTAATGGCTTAGTAGAGGCGCTGTCAGATTTCAGATCAGGGCTTTCCAGGAGTGGCTTTGGAGGTGCTTTGTCAAACAGCACACACGAGTCGGGTAGGGTTGCTTGCTCCTAGGGAAAGGATTTGTAGAGAGAGGCGAGCAAAGGGAGGTACCTGAAGTTGCTTTTCAAAAGATGGCCGGGAACTGTTTACTATCACTGGAGAATAGGGTAAAGCACGTTGACTTGGTCACGAGAGGAGGAAGCGCAAAGGTTGTTTGTCTCCTTTCTGGGCTGTTCTCTAAGAGGGAGGAGCCTGGGAAGGGTTATTTGATGCTTTTATGAAGGGAACTGACTTCTCAGAACTTTGCCTTCTTTTGGTGACCCCGGGGCTGGACTCCTGCTAGAGGGTGAAAATTTGGTTAGCAGTCCTGCCTACTCTAGATCGCCGATCAGGAGGCAGAACTCCTAACCAGTCACTTGCAGTTGGGCCTGGCCATCCTGGAATCTTGTGCAATTGGAAGGCGCAGAATAAGGGGACCTTGCCAACACCAAGAGACAGCAATCCAGATGGCTGCGTGTGGTAGTTGGGGCTGCCTGCTACCTCAGAAAGAAGGGGCAGTTTAAGGCCAGCCCTGGCTACATAATGAGTTCCAGGACAGCCTGTGCTACAGTGTTACACCCTGTCTCAAAAAAAACAAACAAAAAACCTAACCAAACAAGGAAGGGGGCAAAAAAAAAAAAAAAAAAAGCAAAGCAAACATCTAGGAGAAAAGTTGGCAGAGGATCCAGCCAGGCAGGTCTAGAGAAGAGATGGCAGAAAAGCATAAATGCCCAGAAAGATCTTCCAAATGGCCCAGGCAGAAGGGCGCTGCACTCCTTAGGGAGAGCGGGGCTTAAGAATGGGAAAGACTGTGGAAACCCGGTGAGGTGAACCACTGGAGGGGAGTGGTTTAAGTCGCTGAAGACTGCTCTCTTATTTGGTCTTTTCCAGCTTATTCTCATAAAACATTCCGGGTTTTATTCTCATTTATTCTCTCTCTCATCCCCCCCCCTCCTTCCTTTCTCTCACTTTCCTCTTGCTTTTCTTGAAACAGTGTTTCTCCATATGGTCCATACTATGTCAACCTCTTTTTGTGATCCCTATGCCCATGATCTTGCACAGTTAGCCTCCTGAGTGCTAGGATTTCTTGGTGTGTGTTAGCTGGTGTAACAAAAACGAGGAAAGCTCGTAGTCAGCCCTGGATGGAATTGTCTTCACTGGAACAGATAACTTTTAAGGATTAGTGGCCAGCACTGGCTAGGCAGAGGCAGCTTGATCTCTAGGAGTCAAGGCTAGCCCATTGTACATAATGAGCTTCAGGACAGCCAAGGCTGCATAGTAAGAGCACGTCTCAAAACATATATATTTTATATATATAAATAAACATATTTTCATTATAAATTTTTATATATTAAATATGTATATTTATATTTTAATGAGTCAGAGAGAGATTTGTAATATACTCCAGAGTTCTTTGTGGTATTGGTCAGTAAAGGGCCCATGCTTCTAGCAGCTCAGTGCACACATGACAGTAACAGGTGCACTTAGCTCTAATTTACTTGGTGGAGGAACCAAACTTTTTAACTGTACATTAATCTTGTTCTCCTGAGAGAGGCTCTAGAGAGGGAAGGCTCTGTGGATATATTTCAAATGCCAAGCTGCTGTGCTTTCAAAAGTAGGAAAGGCACGTAATAGGTGAGCCTTGCTTTAAAGATAGAAGCTGCTTCTGAGAGGCTTGGGAAGGTCTGCTGGAAATACTCATCCATTTACCCTTCTACTACAGAGTCGCCGCGCCTGCCTCTACAGAGCTTCTTTTTTGTTTGTTTGTTTGCTTGTTTTGGGGGGGGGTTGTTTGTTTGTTTTGGTTTTTCGAGACAGGTTTCTCTGTGTTGCCCTGGCTGTCCTGGAACTTACTTTGTAGACCAGGCTGGCCTCGAATTCAGAAATCCTCCTGCTTCTGCCTCCCAAGTGCTGAGGTTAAAGCATGTGCCCCCACTGCCTGGCCTCTGCAGAGCTTCTACACATAGTTGTTTGTTTTGGAGGTAGGGTCTCACTGTGCCTGGAACTCACCGAGATGCCCCTGCCTCTGCCTCCTGAGCAGCGTCATTAAAGGCCACCGTGCCTAGCAAGCAGTCTTTGGATTTTGATGAGGAGGGCTGCTTCCTGATTGTAAGGAGATGGCACTGTAAGGGTTGGGGCTGAGCTGTGTTCTTGAGACAGGGTCTCCTTGTGTATCCCTGACCAGCTTCAAACTGAGCGGTCCACCTGCCTCTGCCTCTCTGGCGCTGGATTTTAAAAGATGACCACTGTGGCACGCTAGGCAGTCTTTATAGCATTTAGCTCGGTGGTGGTTAGAGATGTATAGTGCTTACTGACTTTTTCCCCCTTTGGAGTGATTTTTAAGGTGGCCTTTATTGGGGCTAGAGAGAGGGGGCTTGGCAGCTAAGAACGTGCCTGCTAATATTGTGGAAGACCTGAGTTCAGTTCCCAGCATCCACCCTGGGCAGCCTATAACTCCAGGAGATCTGAAATTCTTATCTTGCCTACACCAGCATCTGCACACGTGACATGTATCACACAGGTGTATGCTCATTGGAAAAAAAAGACTATTACTGGTATTGAGGTGTATGTATGTATGAGCATATGTGCGTGCACTTGTGTGCCGGCTTGCCAGTGGAGGTCAGAGAGCAACTTGATTTCCTAATTCTGGGGTTTCTGGGATCAAACTCAGGTCATCAGACTTGTGTGGTGAACACTTTTACCTCTGAGTCGTCCCAGTGCTTCCTGCTTGGGAACTTTTCTGCCCTCTGATGCTTTATCTCCCTTCCTCTCACCAAGTCATTTTATCTCAGTGGTTGATGAGGTCTTTAGTGGATTTTGTGGCCAGCACTTCACAGGAGACAAGACAGCAGACCTAGTCCGTTCTGTAGACAAAGAAAGGATCAAGAATTCAAAGCCAGCTTGAATAGATAGAGTTAGGCCAACCTGGGCTACATGACGCCCTGTCTTCAAAAGGTGTAGCCCTTGCTCTGCATGGGCTCCGGATCTTGATTTGGAAGAGATGGAGGCCGCAGGTAGGATTTGACCTGTCGTTCCGGAATTGGAACCACATAGCCGAGTGACTGACTTGAATTTCAGACCTGAAGACCTCAGGCTTGGCTCCGGAGTCTCTTTAATGAGAAGGGAAAGGAGTGTGTTTTCTGCCTGAGCGACTGAAATCTGAAGTGCCACACCCTCGGGGACCTTTCCTGGATCACATTCGATTGGCCGAATGCCTTGTAAGATTGGCCTTGGTGGGGCAAGACCCCTTTATTCGGTGGAGAGCCGTAGTAACCAAGCCCACCGGGAGGGTTTCTTAAAATTTCCCTCTGCAGTCTGAAAATGTGAGCTGCGCTGACTGGCTGAGGCAATTTGAACCGCTTTTGCTGGGGTAAGGGGACCCTGCTCATTATTGAGGACTAGAAAGTTCGCTTCATTTTCTACTGTCTACTCACGGAGCAATGGGTAGTGTTGGTTCATTCAGTTGAAGCTGCCGCCGCCACCGCCTTCACTCACGGAAGGTAAGCTTGTTCCCGTTGAGTTTTTTGTATACCAGTCGGGATAGCTGGAGAACCCTAAGGAGTTGACCTTATAATTAAATGACCCTGAGACCAGAGAAGTTAACTCCTTAGCATTGCCAGCCAATTGATGTCAGCGAGTAGCTTCAGATTCAGTAGTCCTTATGACTGCCTAGTTTCTTCCTCCACTGTCTTAGATGCTTAACTTCCTGAGTAAGGAAGTTGGCAGACCTTTTGAGACATCTCTACCTCTGGAATGCTGGCTGGCGCCATCTTCCTCTGGGGAATAAGCAGAGCTATAGTGACCCATTTTAGCCTTCCTCTTTGCTCTGCTCCCTGATCACATTCCTGCTATGGGAAAGAACACTGCACCTAGGAGCAGAGTGCCACCATTAGTTACCTGAGGACCGTTGGAAGAATCTAGAAATAAATGAGGCCTGAAGGAGGGAAACCATTCCCCTTTAGACTGAAGTGAGCTGCGTCAGAAGCCTAAGGAGACCTGCTTTCTCAGCTGATCTTTGTTGGAGGAATGGCAGTGCTCTGTAGCTTCAGGGAAGAAGGCCGGTTTCTCAGTCGTTTGGCCTATTTATTCTGAGCTAACAAAATGTCTTTAGCTTCAGTTCTCTTCTCTTTCTTGTGTGTGTCCTGTGGACCCATGCAGAGGCCAGAGAAAAACATTACTTCCTCCCTGCCTATCCCCATTAGATGTGATCTGTCGCTGAACCTTGCGTGAGCTTTGGTGGTTTGGGCTAGGCTAACTAGGCAGCACATTCTAGCAACTGACACCTCCCACCCCTGCAAAAAAAAAAAAAATTAAAATGCAGCCAAGCCCTGGGGATAGAGGTCATCCAGAGCCACGGCCAGCTTTTCCGTGGGTGCTGGGTTCTGAACCCAGATCCTCGCACTTAGCTGTCATTCCCTGGGATACCTCAGTTCTTTAACTTGGGCCCTTAGCCACAGCCAGTCATGATCATAAGTGGGAGATGCACATCACCTTGCTTTGCCTCGCCATCAGGGGAAATGGCAACTTCTTGCTTCGCTAACACTGAGTGGCATTCCACAGCCTCGGCTGTGTGCTCACCTGCCGGGCGGGCTGTCTGTCTGTCCTGCTGGATGGCTTACAAGCCTAGGGAAGGCTGAGGTCATTTCTTACCAAGGCAACACGAAGGAAGCCCCTCCTCTGCCAGCCAGCTGTCCAATCAGCAGAGACCTTTCCAGGACTGTCCTGGCGTCCTAAAGGCAGCCTCACAGAGGGATTTTGTATAGTTGTGAAATCTGTAGGCTTAGTAGTTGATGTGTGGAAAGCCTTACAGAGCAGACAGGAAAGTTTCAGTAGAAGGCTGCTCCCCATCTGGTGAGCGGGAGGAAGGAGCTGGGACCCTGGTGAGTTCACTGCTGAGTGGCTGAGCTTTCTGGCTTCAAGTCTTTAGAGAGAGCAGATGCCTGTGGTGAGTTTTTGCCTCTCTGTTTATAGGACCTAGGTTCTGTTGAGACTTGTAGGTGAGAATGGCACTTGTCTTTGTGCTTTTGGTTTGTGTGTGTGTTGTTTTTTTTTTTTTTTATTGGATGATTTCAGTGTGTGTGTGTGTGTGTCTGTCTGTCTGTCTGGCCTCAAACTCAGATCTGCCTGCCCCTGCCTCCTGACTGCTAGGGTGAAAGGTGTGTGCTGCCTAAAACCCTTTGTATTCTTTACCTGCCTGCAGTGGGCTTGCCTGTAATTGCAGCACTGGGGGCCTGAGGTCGGCAAGTCACCGACAGTGAGGCAAAGGCCTACTCTTATCAGGTGTCAATCAACAGCTGCCCATCCTGAGTGCGCTTAGCTAGAGAGAGAGAGAGAGTACTTCAGGGATTTGGTGGCTATGCAAAGTAAATGTTATTTGGCCACCACCAGTCTCCCAGGAGCTTCTGGCTTAGGCAGCTGTTAGTTTTCTTTGGTTTGTCAGCCACAGAACTTTCTAGAGTCTGTTCATTGAGGGCCTCTATGAATAACAAATGTCTGTTAAAACGTTTTCCTCTGTGCTCTCTGGTGCAGGCAGACAGAGCTTCCCAAGCTTGGGGGATTGGCTCCACTAGTCCCTCACACAGTTCTCCGTCTTCTGTTATAAAGGGGTGGGGAGGCCTAGTCTTCTGAGTGCATTAAAGTCACTGGCTGCCTGTTGTCTGTTTCTGGTTTCTTGGCCAGAACTTAACAGCTAAAGATACGGAGGGCTGGAGGGAGGGCCCAGTGGTTGAGAACATGCAGAGAGCTGGAGTTTGGTTTCCAGAACCCACATCAGGCCCCTAACAGCTGCCTGTAACTCCAGTTCCGAGAGGCAGCGCCTCCTGGCTTCCTGGGCACCTGCACTCTTGTATGCAAATGCAGAATTAAAGATGAAAAATAAATCTTTTTTGGATTTGGTTTTTTCAAGACAGGATTTCTCTGTGTAGCCCTGGCTGTCCTGGAGCTCACTCTGTAGACCAGGCTGGCCTCGAACTCAGAAATCTGCCTGCCTCTGCCTCCCAGAGTGCTGGCATTACAGGCGTGCGCCACCACTGCCTGGAGAAAAATACATCTTAAAAAATAGGATTCCCATAGACTAGCAAGGCTGCTAGGCAAGTGCTGGGTTGTTAATCTCTTTTGTTTTGTTTTGTTTCATACAGTCCGACTGTAGGCTGGCTGGCCTGAACTCCACTCTGGAGATCAGGTGCTGGGATTAAAGGAATGTGGCATCACACTCAGCCGGGTTTCCTTATTTTTAACTCTTTTTCTTCTTTTGTTAATTATGCATATATAAATTATTGGGGTGTGTGCTGGGGTGCTTGACCTTTAGAAGTCATTCTGTCCTACTGTGAGGGCTAGGGAGCTTAATTAAGGTTTATGAGCTCAGGGCTTTTACCCCCCCCCCCCCAGCCACCTTGGGTGGCATCTTTTAAATGCCTTTGCCCGCCTGCCTCCCTATGCTGGAGCGGTGTTGGGGTGTTGTGGTTGAGAGCATGCCCAGCAGGGGCTGTGCTCACTGCCCTCAACTTACCCACCATTCAGCTGAGCTTGAAGGACCCTTCTAGTGGTCTCCGCTGCCCGCCCTGCCCTGGCAGTGTTAGTCCTGTTCTGTGTAGCTTCTGGAACACGAGCACAGCTTCTCTTTTGTGTTAGCCTTGCTCATGCTAAAATGAGCAAGGCT
The DNA here is from genome assembly GCF_947179515.1 of Apodemus sylvaticus. Classification (NCBI taxonomy): domain Eukaryota; kingdom Metazoa; phylum Chordata; class Mammalia; order Rodentia; family Muridae; genus Apodemus; species Apodemus sylvaticus. The sequence goes on from NC_067490.1 coordinate 26,056,515, forward strand.
CTCCACCCAGTTAGTCTGCAGTCACCACTGCACTCCTACAACTCCCAAGTGTGCTAGGCAGGCTGCTGTGAGTTCAAGGCCAGCCCAAGGTACGGGGTGAGACCCTGTTTCCACACATTCAAAAAGTATGTCTTCAAGTTAATGTGTGTCAAGGACATGATTATTGTCTTTGCTTCTTTACAGTAAAAACAGATATATCCATTGGGAACTAAAGGAATTGTTTTCCTAGCAATTAACATTTTTTTTTAAGAGTAGGTGGCTCTTTGGAACAGTCACGTGCTTGCTAATCACTATGCTGCTTATTTTTTTGTATTTCACAGTGAAGGTAATACCAAATAAATACATTTTCACCTACAGTCATTTAAAATTCGATAATTTGGTTTGGCAAGGTAATAATTTGGCTCAGCAAGTACAACTAAATAAAATTGGTCAAGACTTGTGCTACAGGATGTTGGGTGGCTGATGAGGTGGCACAGTGGGAGTGGGGAGGGCTTGCTGCCAGCCTGGAGCCTCATCCCCAGGATGCAGGAGAGGGGGGGAGAGAGAGAGCATCCAGATGTCAGCCACTCATGACTTATCCTTGAAAATGTTTTCAGTCTTGTTCTAATGACCAGTAAATCTTTGTTTGGGGGGGGGGGCAGACTCCTCCAGGTTGCCCTCTGCACATGTCCGTGTTGGGCCGGGCAGTGGTGGTGCACGCCTGTAATCCCAGCACTCTGGGAGGCAGAGGCAGGTGGATTTCTGAGTTCGAGGCCAGCCTGGTCTACAGAGTGAGTTCCAGGACAGCCAGGGCTACACAGAGAAACCCTTTCTGGGGGGGGGGGGGGGGGGAAACAAATAAAAAAAATAATAATAATGTTGGAAGAAATTCAAGACAACCTAAGTACATGGAGAGGCACTTACCGTGGATAGATCAATCGATTGATCAAGTGATCCAATCAGGAGACGATGCACACAGACTTGCGGGACCGTCATCTCCTGGTTTCTAAACTGGTGATTTACATTTACATGTGTAACAATGGGAAGGAATGGAGAGGCCAGAAGTAGTGTGCCTGCCCACACACACACAAGCACAAACACAACACACATGCATGCACATGACTTACAAACACACACACTCACTCTCCACTACAGCTGCCAGAGCAATTCAAATGGTGCCTATGGTGTGTGTGTCCACACACAGAAGCCGAGTTTGGACCCACAGTTCACAGGTAAAGTTCCTAGAAAAGCAAGCAACAGAGCGAGCTCATGATCTTGGATTAAGTCATTTCTTAGACTTGATATCAAAAGCACAAGCAGAACAGCCAATGTAAATTGGCTCTCGTCACACAAAAATACCAGGGCCTTAAGTAGTGGCACATATGAGTCCAGCATTCAGACCTGGGGCAGGGTCATGGTGGTTACTGTAAGTCCTGGGACAGTCAGGAATTTAGAAACTTTTTTTATAAAATTCTCTTTATAGGGCTGGAAAGATGGCTCAGTGGTCAAGAGAACTGACTGCTCTCCCAGAGGTTCTGAGTTCAATTCCCAGCAAACACATGGTGACTCAAAACCATAATGGGATCTGATGCCCTCTTCTGGTGTGCCTGAAGACAGCTACAGTACTCATACATAAAATAAACCTTTTAAAAAAATTCTCTTTATGCCCTAAAGACTGACATCCCATAACACATACACACGCCCCTGGGTTCAATCCTCAGGACTTGGGGAAGGAGAGAGGTCAGAGAAAGTAGAGAGCCATCAAGGGGACATGGAGATAGATATGTAAACAAAGTGTGTGTGTGTTTATATTCAGACTATAAAGAATAAGCTGGAGATTTCAGTCCTCACCTGTGTGTGTGTGTGTGTGTGTGTGTAAAGGATGGTTAAAATACAGTAAAAAGTTAGCTCTGAAACCTTTCTCCAAAGCTTTGTGCATTGGGAAAACCAGTAAGCACATGAGGAGCAGGGCTGGCGTAGCTATGGGGGGTGGGGGGAGGCAGAGTCAGTCAGGACGGGGAAGCGGCTTCATGTCAGCTAGTGTGGCCATCAAGGAAGAGCCCTAACAGTGTCGCCTGCATGCCTTCACACTGCTGACGGGAGTGTGGAGTCTGAGGTCATTTGGAAAAGAGCAGTTCTGCAACAGGTTAGCATGTGACTGGACCATTCCATAGTGGGGCGGGGCGTGCTCCAGGAGAATGACTGTCCACACCATAACCTGCACGTGGATACCTAGATCTTAAGGCAGTGTCATTCCTGATGGTTACGGTGATGCAGCTGCCGTTTGTCAGTCAGCTGCTGAGATTGACAGATGTGGAGCACACGTTACCTGCGTCTCCCCCGCCCAGGGGTAGGTTTCGGAAGGTGCTCCCGGTGCTGGAGACTGCTGGGAGTAGTAGACCCTGCTGCTGCTTTCCTCCACCCTTCCCTGTGCTGAGCGAGCCTCATCTGTAAGGTGAACCTCAGAAAAGGAAGGACCTCTATCCTGTCATTTATATGAATATAATGATAGCAGCACATTAGATTATTGTGTAGCCATAGTTAGAAGACAGGATTTGAATGTACTATCAAGAAATTTTGGTGATCTCCAACAAACCGGATGATCTAAGTTTAATCCCTGGGTCCCACATGGTAGAAGAGAACAGAAAAGACCCCTGACGGGATGGAAAGATGGCTCAGAGGTTAATTAAGAGCACTCACTGGCTGCTCTTCCAGAGGTCCTGAGCTCAGTTGCCAGCAACCATGAGGTGGCTCACAACCATCCATAACGGAATCAATGCCCTCTTCTAGTCTGCAGGCGTACGTGCAAGCAGACTGCTGTATACGTAATAAATTAATACATCTTAGAGAGAGAGAGAGAGAGAGAGAGAGAGAGAGAGAGAGAGAGAAGACCAGACCCCTGGCATATACGTACCTTTTCATGTATGTGTGTGTGTGTACACACATTCTATCATTAAAAAAAATTTGGGGCTGGGTGTCAAGTGCTTACCTGTAATGCCAGCATTTAGAAGGCTGAGGCAGGGGGACACGTGAGTTTACGGCCAGCGGGGCTGTATAGGGAGGTTCTGTCTCACAAAATAAAATGATATGGTGGCCGGGTAGCTAACTGAGCAGTTAAGATGCTTGCTGTTCTTGGAGAGGACGCAGATTCAGTGCCCATCACTTATGTGGCAGCTCACAACCATCCATAGGCACACACACACACACACACACACACACACACACTTACATATGATACATACATGTAGGCAAAACATGCCTACCGCACCAGGCTTCGTTTATTGACTTTTTGAGACAAAGTTGGTCTGAAACATACATGTAGCCCAGGGGGTTGACCTCATACCGGTAGCAATTCTCCTGCCCCCCAGCCCCACCCCCAACAGTTCTGACAGACTGTGAATTCTAACTCTAGTTCTGAGCTACCAATTCCATTTCCTTAGGGCATAGCTCTTAGGTGAGATGGGTGGACTCTGTAGAAATGCTGTTTTTAATTTTTTGAGGACCATTCATTCATCCATCCCATTTTCTATAATGCACCAGCAATACATCACCCTTCTTACCCTGGCCAGCTCTGCTCTCTTGTGGTATTGATTTGTATTTCTCTGAAAATTTGGTGATGTTGTGCCCCTCTTAACGTGCCTGTTGCAACTTGAGTTGGGAACTTCTGGGTGTGTATTTCTTTGTTTTTAGCAGGAGATACTGAGATAGGTCTCATGCTGTAGTCCAGGCTGGCCTGGAACTCTCAGCAGTTCCTGCCCTAGTCTCAAGTTGAAAGATTATCAGCACAACTTGTAAGAGCAGCAGGCTTTCCTGCTTCCGTCAGGTAACATGGACCCTGTGTAACATGTAGTTGATAGAACCTTAGGTGACTGACCGCATGTGGGGTGTTTGGTTTACTGCCTGTTATTTATTTTATGTGTCATCGGCGCATATTTGCCATCATGTGTGCAGAGGTCAAAGGACAACTTTCGGGGCTGGAGAGATGGCTGAGGGCTTTGAGAGCACTGGCAGCTAGCTCTTCAGGAGGACCGGGTTCCGTGTCCAGGTGGTTCATAGCCTCAGTGGGTACAGTGCTGGGACAGGACATCCAGCGCTTCTTGACCTCTTGGTTCATGCAGCGCACACACACATACACAGATAAAGCACTCACATGTAAATTAACAATAAATCCCCTTTTTAAAGAGGACAGATTTTTGGACTCCCCAGGCTCCTCCCAACATGAGACCCTGCTATTGAACTCAGACGGCCGGACTTGGCAGCAAGCGCCTGCCTCCACCTGCTAAGCCAGCCTTCAGGTCCGTATTTGAAAGAATATGGTGTTTTGTCTCTCTAGGGAGGAGGTCATCCCCAAGCTTTTTGGATAGCCTTTAACAGGAGGTAATTATTTACTTTTTCACATACTTGTTTATTCTTGCTTATTCTTTCATTAAGAAATTTGCCTTGCTGGGCGGTGATTGTGCAGGCCTGTAATCCCAGCACTCTGGGAGGCAGAGGCAGAGGCAGGCAGGTTTCTGAGTTCGAGGCCAGCCTGGTCTACAGAGTGAGTTCCAGGACAGTCAGGGCTACACAGAGAAACCCTGTCTCGGAAAAACCAAATCCAAAAAAGAAAAAAAAAAAAAAAGAAATTTGCCTTGATGGGGGCTGGCAAGACGGCTCAACAGTTAAGAGGCATCCAGAGGACTGGGATTCAATTTCCAGACCCACATGGCATATCACAACTGTCCAACATCCTCATACAGACATACAATCAGGCAACACACCAATGTACATAAAATAAAAATAAACTATTACCAAAAAAAAACCCTCTGAGACTTAAGTTATTGATCTAGTAGAGCTAGTAGGTCAGTAGCTAAAACAAGATTTAGATCCAAAACCCCAACCCAGGTTGAATTTTTTTTTAAAGGAGGAGGAAGGAGAAAGAGAAAGGACGGACTTTGTTTTGCAGATTGAAGTCTGTGACAGGCTGGTACACAGCGGGCGGGACCTAGGGGAGGGGAGGTAATGTGTTGAGTGAATGGAAAGATGGGGGGGGCTTCCTGGAGGAAGTGGTGGGTGTTGGAGAAGCAGTAGGCGGAGCACCCGACCGGGTCATGGGGAAGAGGGAGACTCCTCTTGGCAGAGATGATGCCTTTTAAGAATTAAGTGACATTTAAAGGAATTCCTTGGTGGCCTGGCTGGTCTTTGCCTATTTGCCATTTCTCTTACCTGCATCCTGCTGACAGAGTCCCCTTCACTCTATCTGCTTCCAGAGCAGAAGTGTCAACACTGGCCTGCACCTGGTGGGTCCGCCTGAGACCGTATCTGTGCCTCTGGAGGACTGAGCCCCACAGCCAGCCAACCTTGATGGTCATTTGTTGGTGCCTTCATTTATTTGAAATTCTTCAACCTGTTTTTCAGGAACACGAATCATTTATGACCGAAAGTTTCTGTTGGACCGTCGCAATTCTCCGATGGCACAGACCCCACCTTGCCACCTTCCCAATATCCCTGGAGTCACCAGCCCTGGCGCCTTAATCGAAGACTCCAAAGTAGAAGTGAACAACTTGAACAACCTGAACAATCATGACAGGAAGCACACAGTTGGTGAGGGGCCGGGCTGGGACGGAGGGCTCTGGGGTGGGCGGGCTGTCGCTCTTCTGTAGGTTGGAGATGTTGCTTCATCAAAGCACAGCTGATGTTCCGTGTGTGACTGATGTTACCCCTAAACATGTACTGAGATGCTTCAGGATCCACCTAGCTGCTTGGGAAAAAACAACCAAATCGGGACGGAAGCCAGATTTATGCCTTCCACCCAAGCCCACAGATCTTTAAAAAAATAAAAAATAGCTGGGTGGGGGTGGCACACGCCTTTAATTCCAGCACTTGGGAGGCAGAGGCAGGTGGATTTCTGAGTTCGAGGACAGCCTGGTCTACAGAGTGAGTTCCAGGACAGCCAGGGCTACACAGAAAGACCCTGTCTCAAACAAACTAATTAATTAATTAAATATAAATAAAAAGCAAATCAGGGTGGCAGCCCAGAGGTGGGTTAGAACCAAGCCTGCAGGAGGCTTTATTTCTAGGGATCGCCCTTCCACAGACATGCTGTGCATGTTGCCCCTTGACCTCCTCGAATGAGCCAGTGTGCACATGCGCGTATACACCCTAGAGCGGAATCAGCCAGTGTGCACGTGCACGTGCGCATATACGCCCCAGGGCGGAATGAGCCAGTGTGCACATGCACGTATACACCCCAGAGTGGAATCAGAGGCCTTCTACTCCATCAGCCTTAGAAACTAGACACAACCAGGTGCTGGTGGCTCACACCTTTAATCCCAGGTGGATCTCTGAGTTTGAGGTCAGCCTAGTCCATAGAGCAAATTCCAGGACTACAGAGAAATCCTGTCTGAGAGAGAGAGAGAGAGAGAGAGAGAGACAGACAGACAGACAGACAGACAGACAGACAGACAGACAGACTGGAGTTCTTCCCAGGGTGACTGTATTAGGGAGCTGTTCGGAGTGGGTGGGTCAGGTAAGCTCCTATCTCACTCACCTTGGCTGCTGCTTTGTGCTCGCTGCAGCTCCAGTTGAGGTTTTTCTGATTTTGTCTGGTTGGCTTTTTTGAGCAGAGGTCTCACTGTTGGCCAAGCTGACAGATCAGCCTCGGCCTTGCAACAGTCTTCCCGCCTCAGTTTCCTGTGTGCCTTAGGGTGTGAGCCGCCATCACCTGCTGCAAGTGTCAGGTCACAGCCTCTCCGCACCCACCCCACCCGAAAGAAAATAAGTGAGGTGTTTAAATACTGAATTTGAGTGTTATGAATTCAGGAATAGGTGTCTGAGGCCACAGAACATGAGACAGATTAGATTTGTTTGGCCCTTTGCAGGTTGAGAAAGACGTGGTTTGCCTTGCTGTTTCTTTTTGTACTAAGCTTACATTTCTTTCCTTTTAACCAGGCGATGAGGCTCAGTTTGAAATGGACATCTGACTGCCGCAGCGTCGAAGGAGGCCGTGTGGAGCGGCCTGTGTGCACCTGACTGGGCCAGTAGGAACACAGTGTACAGAGAGGCTCCAGTCCCCCTGCCCCCTCTGGGTGCCAAATAATGGGAGATGTGCTCCATCCGACCACATCTTCCCGTCTTCTGCCCTCTGCCCAGTTAAGGTTAGGTTGACGAATAAGCCCATGGATTATTCTGTGGAGCTGACTGGTCCACAGAAGAAAGCAGTCCCCGTAGCTTACCTGGTCGTTTCCCAAGAATCTTCCTGCCCTAGTGAGACTTGCCCCAGGTCTAGGACAGGCTCTAAGCAGCACCTCTGCTTGCGGGGGTTGGGGATGAGGGAGGGTTAGTGCCCATTGCTGTTCCTGGGCTCTCCCTGTCCTTCCTGCAACCTACTGCTGATGGGGCGCTGGATGTGAGCGGTGTTTGTCCTCAGCACTGGAGCACAGCTCCTGCGCCTCTGCTGCACCCTGGGACATGTGACACTAGCGTCCCTTCTCCCTGGGAGGAAGGCTTCTGTCTTGTCTTAGGTGTGATAGCTCATCCCCCATTCCTTTACCTAATTCATTGGCACGGGTATTTTTTAAGCCCTCCTGAAGGGACCCCTCGGTGACCAGCTGGTCTTTATCTGTCTGACATTATTTCTACCTGCATCCTGCAGGCAGTCTGCCCTGACACACCCTTGACTTTTGTCTGCTCCTAGAGCAGAAGTGCCAACCCTGGCCTGCACCTGGTGAGTACAGTCTGGTCAGAACAGTCCCCTGAGAATATATCAGTGGCTTCTGAAGAGCACTGAGCCACGGTGCAGCCAGCCTAAGTCTTGGGCCCTGGTTTGAAATCCCAGTGCGCCTTAGTGAATTGGGGGTCCTACAGGTTACTGTACCTTGAGTTTAAGGTTGACTTCTTACATTTCACCCCTACTTTGGATCTGCTTCGTGCTTGGCTGCCGAGAGAAGCACGGGCTAAGACAGTGCATTCCTCCCGGTGTCTCACCCTTCTCAGTTTCCGTCCGTCCCTCCCTTCCTCCCTCCCTCTCCCCTTAAACTCTTTTCCTTCTGCTTCTTCCTCCGGCCGTTTTCCAAATCTTCATCAGAGAAGCCTCTCATGTTGATGTCTGTTAAGATCTGTCTCTCCTTATCAGAGGAGAGACCTTTTATTTTTAAGATGACAGACCTATTTTTAGATAAGTTTTCAGTACAATTTTGAACTGCAACTTTTTTAACAAAACATCTTCCAGTATTGGGAAGGTTATTTAAAAAAAAAAAAAAAAACAAAAAAAAAATCAAAACAATGTTTGTAGGCAAGTCCGCTACTGTCACTGTCCTTTGTCTCCCATAGGTCCTTCTGAGTGCTTTCCTGTCAAGTTTTGGGGGCTATCCGGAGTGTAGAATGGGTGTTTTGAAGAAAACTCCTCTCCCCATCCCCCACCCCACTCTCCTGGTACTATGGGTCCATGTGGAGGTCCCAGGAGAGACCTCTGACAGACAGGCTCATTCACCCTTCCTAAAGGAATCCAGTAAAGCAATCAGGAATGCCCTGGGAGTTTCTGGTTGTATTGGATGCCTATACTAAGCCCTCTTAGTAAGATTCCAGGTCCCCATTGGCTGGGAAAGAAAGCTGTTTGTTTTTCTTTTGAACCATGGAAAGACCCTCTTTTGTGAAGAAAGAAAGGACATCTTCAAACCTTGGTTCTGGTTTCTGCTACACAATGTGAATAGCTTGGAGTACAACCCTCTGGCTGTCTCAGGAATAAGCTTAGGGGTCTAGTGCTTGGGGATTCTTGGAGTCTCCAAGGTGATAATTACAAGAGTTTTATTTCTCTGTTAAGTGTATCTGTTGTGTTTTTAATTAAACTCCAAATTTCATTTCCTATGGAGTCTTGGAAAACTTAAGCTGTGCTGTCATTGGGCTAAGAAGCTTGCTCAGGACTTCATTCGAACCTGGGAGCTTGATTCTTCACACACTGGCGGGGCCTCCTGTGGACTCTGAATCCTGCTTGCCTGAGGACGAAGTCATGAGAGGAGCAACGCCTCCTCATTGAACAGCTGTCTGCAGCAGAGCGCTTCCTCCTGGACCTCGACTGGGAATGGATCTGAGACGTGCGCGCTGAGCAAGGAACTGTTTCCCTTTTCTCGCCATCTTGGGGAGTCTGCATGTGCACCTCCTCTTCCCTCGATCAGTGGATGTGTTCTAGTATTCTTTGGAGTGTCACCTGCATGGTGCAGGAGCCTTCCAGCCTTGGGTCCTCTGCGAGGATCCCTCGCTTCCAGGTACGAGCCTTGACTGAAGGCCGCCACCACCCATATCTTTGACCTCCATAAATTAGCATTGTAAGATAATTGCACAAGACAAGAAATAAGCTTCCAATGATGGCATCTTTGTACATGAGCCATTTTGTAGTAAGCAGAGTCCATTTCGGGGTTCACCTCTGGGTGTGTACAGAGCCTCACTGTTGGAGCCTTATGTGGAAATGTGCGATGCCTAATCTGCCAGTCCCCCCACTCCCACCCTCTCTGAGCAAGACAGGTGTTAACATCTAGTGGCCTTCTGTTCTCTGTGGTGGGGCAGCAGCCTTCACCGGAAGCACCTCCCTCACTCCTCAGCCGGGCTCTCTTTCTAAGCTCTCAGCCCTTCTGCTTTGCTGAACTAGGCACTGCCTTCTCTGGGGCAGAGGAGTGGAAAGGCTGGCAGAGTTCTAGCCTTGGCTTATGTGGTTAGCTGATGCTTGTGTAAGAAATTACCTGCAGTGGTCAGGGCTTCTCCTGGGTGGGGTTTCAGGAGCTGCCATAGCTCCCCGTTCAATTAGCGTAGGCTCTCAGGGAGGGTGTGGGTGGGGCCGCTCGCTCTCATCTGGAGCTGGAGAATTTAACTTTTTTGTGGCTTTCAGCAGGATCCCTTCCTTGGTCACACCCCATGGGTCTCTGGGGAAGATAATACTGTGCGGGAGCACCCTGCTTCCTCCTGAATGGTACTCCCAGCGGAGGTGGGAGAGGAAAGTTGCAGTGCCTTTAATTCGCCACGCCCTAAAAGGAGAAAACAGGAGATGGAGGCAGTCATAGCCACACACTAGGTGCACATTGCTATCAGAGCAGCTTTCTAGCTGGGCCAGACTGGGGTAGATGACAGACTTGTCCCTGCTTGTCTTAGGGAGAGGTGGCAGGAAGTGAAGATTCCCAGGCCTATAGCCTCAGCTGCCAGCTTCTCAAGAATGCTAGCTTTGCAGGTCTCCGAGGCAGCCTCTGTAAGCATCGCTTGCCACTTCTGTTTTCCCTTAGCCAAGAATTGACTGAAGGAATCAGGGGCGTTCTGTGGAACTACACGCACTTTCTTAACCGGGGGCAGGCTTGTCAGGCAGGTAACAGAATGTTAGATGTTAGGTTCCTGAGCTGCACAACCGGAAGCAGATCCCCTGCCCTTCTGGTGCCGCGTGAGTCCCCGTGCTTCAGGCCAGGCCGCCCACCCAGAAGCAGCTTCTCCCTAAGCCAGGAGCGCCCGAAAGCACATGTCTGGGTCCTGGTCACCTCCTGGTGCCTTGTTGGAAGTGCGCTCTTAGAGAAGCCCATGAGGTGGCTCAGCAGTGCCTCGGGTCTCCCGGGCGCCGGCTGCTTCCTGCTAGCTGGTCTCACTGTCCTCTACCAGCGGTTCCTTTGCTGTAGCCATACTCGCTTTAGTGTGTACTTGAGGTTCTAGTGGATTGCAGGTCTTTCTAACCTGAGGGGAGCAGGGGATGGCTCGGGCACTGTCTCCTGGGGCCTTCACAGTTCACTTGGGTTCTGCCGAAAGTCCAGCCATCCAGCTCGTGCACAAGGCTCCGGTGCTGGCGGCCATGTATCAGGGCTGGAACCTTCTTCCCATCTCCATCTTGAGAGTTGGCTGCTTGAGAGGGTTGTGCTATAACCCTTTCCCTCCCTCTAGAAGAAAAGCGCCTCTGGCTCCATATCGTTCTTTGATGTGTTTTCTGGACTCCGTGCCCGCGGCAGCTGTTTATTAACCTGCGAAACTCAATCACTGGTCCATCCTTACCACAGGAAGGTGGACCTTCCCGTGGAGTGGGGGAACACCGTGTCTCGGGGAGGAAGGTTCTGGCTGAACTTGGAGTAGGGAGTGGTCACCCCCAACCCCTGGCCTCTCGGCTTTCAGATCCTGTGGTTGACTCAGTCCTTCAGTGCTTAGCAGTGTTTCCTGCTCTGGTAATGTAATGGGTTTCATCGTGGTGGCTTTTTGAGGCTAGCTCACAGAAACTTGACTGAAGACTGTAAGGATGACGGACAGGTCTTCAATGTTCCATTTGACCAATCAAGATACCCTTCCCCACCCTCTGAAGCTGTAGCTTTTCATTAGGCAGGTCCTGGAACTTGGTGCCTGTTGGCAGAGCATAACTTTTCAAGTCTCCAGGTGGCCCACGGTTTCTCCCCGCTTGCCCAGCTCTTCTCGTAGCCCTGATGGCCGTTCTGTGTGCCCAGTAGAAAAAGACTACTGTGCTGAGCTCTTCCCAGCAGATGCAGACCCCTGCTGACATTGGTGAGGGTGGCATCGAGAGGCTGAGTACCTGGTAGCACGTGGCTGTGCTGGTGTCCCGACGGGAGCTCCTGCCAGGGCTTCAGGCCCAGACTCCACAAGGTCAGCACAGACTACCTACTCTTGCCTCTCTACTCCCCCTTCCTCTCTGTTTCAGTCTTTTGAAAACTGCCCAGCCCTGACCTGGTGGTTATGACTGGAGAACAGGGCAGTGGGGACCACCCGGGCTCACACCAATGCCTTTGTTCCACTTAATGGCTGTGGGCCAGCTCCAGCAATCCTTAAGGTGACTTGAAGAGCCTCTAAGGACTTCGGTCCCCAGTTGTCCATTTAAGCATCTTCGTGTTTTCTGATTCCCCTTCCCTGCTCGCTGCTGCAGTCCCAGCTGTGCGGGCGTGGGATGGGGTGTCGGAGGTTGTCAGCATTGCCCTGCTTCCCCTTTGTTCCTCTGGTGTGCTATCCCCACCCCCTCAGTCACTGTCAGCAATGCCGTCCTAAGACCATGTGTGATTCCATGGCCAATTTGTTTTCACTGTCCTGCCAAACAAGCAGGTGTTTGGAACTAGGGAAAGAAAATCCTCGCCAACGGTTGCTGTTACAGTTAAATAAAGACTTTGAATACTGACTTGGTGGTGGTTTGTGGTGTTGGGCATTGGAGCCTACAGTTCTCATGTACTAAGGGCAGACTACCATGGAGACAGCCTGAAGTTGGTATGTTAATGTTTTTGTATTTGAGACAGGGTTTCACTGTAGCTTTTGGCTAGCCTAGAACTTATGGAGACCAGGCTGGCCTTGATCGGAAAAAGAGATCCACGCACCGCTGCCTCCCAAGTGCTAGGATTAATGGGGTGTGCTACCATGCCCAGCCTCTTGGAATATTGATTTTAAAAAAAAAAACTTCAGACATCATGTGTCTAATCCTAATTGTCAGGAGGCCAAGGCAGAAAACTGCTGCCAGTTAGGCCAGCCTAGACAAGTCACACAACAAAGCCACAAAAGTGTGCAGTGCACTGTTGCGGATTCTTCACATTTGGCCTGTCTTGGCCTGGAGTAGCCAGGCCGAATAGGTGTGCTGCCTTGTGTGTCTACCTGGATGGAGCACTGTCCTTGTCCCGCATGTGTAGGCACAGCTTGGCAGCACCCGAGGAAATGAGCCCTTCATTCAGTGCCAGTCCTGAAGCCCGGTGGCCTCTCCCTGCTCTTACTGTAGGGCTTAGAGTCTGGGCTGTTCTGCAGGAGCTGGCTTCCCGCTTCTCTTTCTGTGGACAGGTCCACAGAGAAACAAGGCCTACTGTATCAAGACAGTAGAGGAGCTGGAGAGATGGCTCAGCAGGTAAGAGCACTGGCTGCTCTTCCAGAGGTCCTGAGTTCAGTTCCCAGCAACCACATGGTGGCTCACAACCATCTGTCAAGGGATCAGACGCCCTCTTCTGGTGTGTCTGAAGATGGTGTGCTCACATATATAAAATAAATCATTTTTTAAAAGGCAGTGTAGAGGTCTGGTTGCTGGGCCAGCCCTAGTCCAGACCCGCTGTTGAGGAGCTGCGCTGTCCATGCCGTGATTCTTAGACCTTCTGACCTCTGTTCTCTTATCGGGATGAGGAAATCATTTTATAGGCTTTTCAATCGGGAGCATCTGTGCCAAGTGCCGGTACGACTGGTTCTTGTAAAAGAGCTCACGTGGTACACACTCCTGTCACTTGCTTAGCTAAAGCAGCATGTAACACTCTGGGTTCCAGGCCAGCCTGGGCTACATTGTGAGACTTCTCAAAACACTTTAAGCTCAGCTGGGTTTGAATCACCAGCCTGTGGAGAACCTCCATGCAGGTATAGGTGCTCAGGAATGGGATGTTCCTATTGTAATAAGGGTTTTGTTTTTTTTTAAATTAATTATAATAATAAATGTATATATACACATGCATACACACACACATACACTGTCACTGTCTTCAGACGCACCAGAAGAGGTCATCGGATCCCATTACAGATGTTTGTGAGCCACCCTGTGGTTGCTGGGATTTGAACTCAGGACCTCTGGAAGAGTAGTCAGTGCTCTTACCTGCTGAGCCATCTCTCCAGCCCCCTGTACAGGGGTTTTCAAGGTGGAGATAGCCCCAGGTTATAGTGCAGAGAGGGTCAGAGCTGTGTTTTCCCTCTCCTGGTTACTGTCTTTCTCACACACAGCCAGCCCCACCCACTGCCCACCAGGAAGGCAAGGCGGCTATTTCCTCTTAGCCCTGCTTGCAGTTGCAGAGCCCCAGACCTTCGCCTGGAGAGCACATTACTGAAGGCCGGCCCACATTCAGATAGGACAGTTCTCAGAGGCAGCCCTCTGGAATGTCCGAGGCCCTCAGCCAAGCCAGGGACCAGATCCAGAACCTTTGTTAGGAACGGATACCCAGATAGCCCTGGTCAGGGCCACACAGTGGTCCCGCAGCCAGCATGGTGACCGCAGTCAGCACGTGTAGGTGGTCAGTTTGTGGGCTCATCCCCCACTTGACATAGGGCAGTGCCTTGTCACCCGGGAGCTTTGTCCCAAGTTCACAGAACAGCCAACTGTAAACACTCCCATAAACTGAAGCCACAAATAGCTATGGCCTTTCACCCTGCCATCCGGCTGTGTAGGAACTAGAGGCACCTGCTTCCCAAAGCCCTGGGAGGCCACTTCCCTCCAAGAAATTAAACTCTATATAGTGGACCTGAGTCCTGGGCTTGGTGGAGGCGAGTAATCCCAGAGGCAAGCAAGAGAGAATCGCCTAGAGTTTGAAGCCAGTCTGGGCTGAAGATGTCCTGCCTCAGTACCCAAGGCAGAACCCTATAGTGAGTGAGCTCAGTGCTCTTGGCCTTAGCTTTCTTAATCCCAGGCGAGGCTGTAGCCAACCCAGTCTCTGCAGGGACCAGTTTCACTGCCTTGTTTCAACCAAGGCTGGAACAGAGTGAATGAGCCTTCTGGGAAGGGGTGGGAGGTTCCTGTGGACTTAAATCCCCCTCCCCCACCCCCTCCCCCCAAAGCAGCCCCCTCACCTTGCCAAAAGAACAGAGAGGTACTCAGATGTCTCAGTAGTAGAACTTCCCACCGCAAGCCAAATCTCCTGCTATGATGCCATGCATTCAGAAGTTGGAGTTAGAGCAGGGGCGGGGCCTGACAGGCCTCAACTTTAAGGCTTGAAAGACTCAGATGGGAGAAGGCCTGGAGGACGATCCAATTGAAGAGCTATGGCCCTCCCTTTCATGCAGCTTTTAGTTTGAGACAGGGTCTCACTATGTAGCTCTGATTGTCCTAGAACTTAGAGACCTGCTTGCTGCTGGGATTAAAGGTGTGCACCGCTACACACCTGGCTTCTTCATGCTGGGATTTAACCCAGGCGCCTACATATACTAAGCAAGTGTGTGCCACTGAGCCACACAGTCATTCCCAAGCTCTTAGAGCACATATATCTTACCAGGGGCGGCTAGGCAGGGTTTCTCACACCTCACGCAGCCTCTGCAAAAGCTACAACCACAACCCCATCCGCAGCTGAGTTGCAACCTCAGGACCCTAGAAACACATTGTGAGACGGAGATGAATTGTCACCGACTTTTAATAGACTTGGGTTGTGTCTGCCAAGCAGACGTCTGAGGGCTCTGGCTTCTGAAGTCCACCAGGGCCAGTCCCCTCTTGGACAAGTGCCCACCTCTCTGGTCAAAGGCACCAGCTGGCCCTGGAGAACTGGACAGTGGCTTTACTGTTTAGGCAACTCTATTAGAGATCAGAGAGCCCCTGACCAAGGCCACTATGTCACTGCCAGCCAGCCAGAAAGTAGTGGGGCTCCCCTAGCCATGCAGGAGGTAGGGAGAGCCAAATGGCTGTTTTTAATCTAATAAAATATATATCTTGAGGGAGGGGGAGCAGGTCACAGACCACTTTTGAGAATACAGGAAAGCTACAGATGGCCTTAAAAAATAAATACATATATATATACCCCAGCCTTTGCACACAGTTTCAAGCAGTTCATAAACCCTATTTCTAGGGAGCCCAGCCAGCAAGGCTTCCCCAGTTTGCCTCCCCACGGTAGCTGCTGGTTTGGCAGGTCTAAGAGCCCTGTCTGCACAGGGTGCGGGGCCTTCCTCTTTGGAGCAGCAGGCAGAATTCTTCATCCATTCCTGCTCCCTGAATAGACACAATGGAGTCTCCTCAGAGTTCATCGGCATTGTGGAGTGAGTGCAAGCCATTCAGCACGCCCTGACTCTGTCAGAGGCACCCACACTCCTCCACAATCATGTCCTTGTGATGCTCCAGGAGGACCCTGCCATTGTCGACGTAAAGCATGCTTAGTGGCTTGGTCTTCACGGGGGCACAGCAGGTGGAAGGAACCCGGTGGGGCTGGTAGCGTTTCAGCAGGCTCTGAAAGGGAGGAAGGAGGGTCCGTTTGCAATGTTGCTGGGGCAAAGGCACTATTTCTGGCTAAAGTGAAAAATTAGCTTCTGGTACAAAAATAGCAAATTATCTTCATAAATAGAATGCTGCATATGCAGCCAGCTCACAAACCCCACGCCATGCCTGTGAAACATGCTACTGGCCTCGAAAAAGACAGGTTCCAGAGAATAAGTAGCTTAATCGTCACAGTGATGAGTTGGATTGGGAAGACTTGCCTGGTCCAAATTCTGGCTGCTGGAGGACCCAAGGTCTTCGGTTCTATTCCCTCCCCATCACCCATTTATGGGAACGGGGAAAAGCTGGGATTGCAGCTGAATTGTTTGCCTAGCATGCACGAGGTCCTGGATTTGATCCCCAGTATTATAATAACGGGGTGTGGTAGTGCATGCCTGTGATCCCAGACTAGGGGCGCGAAGGCAAAAAGCATTAGGAGGGAGGAACGGAAGGAAGGAGGGAGGGAGAGGGAGAGGGAGAGGGAGAGGGAGAGAGAGAGAGAGAGAGAGCGCTCTCCCAAGGCTTGAGCCCATCCCCTGTCTGGCAGCCTGTATCATACCTGGATGTAGGCGTGGTTGGTAGGGTGAAACTCCTCCCCCACGGGGTTAGGACACTCCCCCTCACAGCGATAGGCGTTGTACTGCTTGGGGTAGATGATCCAGGAGCCCCAGCCAATCAGGTTGAAGTCCACTTGGAACTTAACCCTCCTACACAACTGGCTTCTGTCTGGCAAATGGTGTCGGCGTTGCCTTCTGCCCCATCCGCCCCTCTCTACAGACAGTTGTCCCTCCTGGGCCCGCCAGGAGCTCTCAGCTTCCCAGAGCAGGGTGGCGCCCCCCAGCTGCCTCTGCTCTTGAGGCGGGTTGGAGTAGAGCATGAGCACGTTGGTGCTGGCGCCGGGCCCGGGCGGGGCGTGGGGCTGATGCCAACACTTTCCTGCTTGACTGGACAGCCGCTTCTCCAGTGCCCTGGGGTCCTTTAGCCACTTGGAGAGTGGCTTGGTCACCTCCACGACTGTGCTGCCTGAGGCAAACGTGACCTGAGAAGGCATGACGGTGACCGTCTCCATCCAAACGCGCTCCAGACAGTCAGCCGGGTCCTGTTCTGGATCCAGCTTGGCCTGGTGAAAAATGTCAATGGTGAGTGAGCCCTCAGTGGGCACGTCCACAGGGCGGGGCAGCTGCAACCGGAGCTCCGCCCACACCAGATCCTCTTCTTGGCTCAAAAAGGAGAAGTCAAACGTGAAGGTCCAGTTCTGCCCAGTCACGTCCACGTCTGGGGAGAGAAAACGGTGAAAACAGTGTTAGCCACAGCTGGGCCAGCTGCCTGCCACCCACCTCTCACCCACCCCACTGGCTTGTGATATTATTGAGTCCATCAGATTTAGTTTGGCTTTTTGAAATGGTTTTATACTAACTGAGGCGGAATTGGAACCTGTTATGATTTATCCTGAACTGGATACTCATCCTGGACCTCATCCTCCTGTCTCAGCCTCTCAAGAGCTTGGATAGACCATATATATAATATATATATATTATATGTTCATATATGTATATGCATACACAGAGTATGTACACACATACACAAATGCATACACACACACACACTCAGAAATAGTCCATTTTAGAGCCGAAGGAAAATGGAGGCCTCCAAGGTACAAGGGCTTGTGTGTAAGACTCTGTCTTGAAAAGTAACCACAGGGGGTGAGAACGGAGCTCACTTGAGAGCACTTGCCTACAAGGCCCAGAGACCTGGATTTGATCCCCAGCACAGCATAAATTGTGGGCATGGTGGAGCAAGGGTGCAATCTCTACCCTCTGAGGTAGAATCAGAGGATCAAAAGCTCAGAGTCATCCTTAACTTCACTGAGGGTTCAAGGTCAACCTGGGCTAGAGATTGGGTGGGTTGGGTGACTGGGAGGGAGGGAAAGAGAGAGAGAAAGAGAGAAAGAGAGAGAGAGCGAGCTAGGAGTACACTGGCTTGACTGCAAAGTCCAAACCCCAAATCCCTCTTCTGTTCATCTGGACCCTGGGAAGTCAGAGAACAGCACAGAAGAACTGGATAGTGCCAGCTCAGGTGGCACACACCTTCGATCCCAGCACTTGGGAGTCAGAGGCAGGTGTATCTCTGTGAATTGGAGGCCAGCCTGGTCTACAGAGCAAGTTCCAGGGCAGCCAGGGCTACACAGAGAAACCCTGTCTCAAAAAACCAAAAGCAAGCAAAAAAAAGTGATCTTTCACTTTTTGCAAGCCTGCTTTCCTCTCCTTTGCATTACAGTCACGTGCAGTGGTGCAGGCCTTTAATTCCAGCACTTGGGATAACATAGAAACAGGAGGACCAGGAATTCAAGGCCAGCTTTGGGGACATTTGCTATGTGAGGCCAGAGCAAGCTACGGGAGTCTCTTTCATTAGAGATAAATAAATAAGACCAACCAATGACAAAGCAAGGACTCCCATGGGTGTAGTGAGTACCGGAGATATGGGATGCTCCAGTGTGACTTCCAGTTTTTAACCATCAGTCAGAGTATCTTTGGGCTGACATGAGCTCACCTCTGGCAGCTCCCCCTCTAAACCCCACTCCTCTGTCCCTCCACCTGTCTCTAATTGCCATTTCAACTAATTTCCACTTCCTTCCTCATTAGCAACATGGGAGGCAATAATCAGCCCTTTTGGATACTCTTCCCAAACACTCTACGTGCTAGGTGGGATACCTTCTTCTGCCCCCTGTCCCGGTAGCCTGTGAGTGATCTCCAAAAGGTCTCTCAGAGGCAGGTGTTACTGCTCCACAGCTAAAAGCAGCGGCCAGAGTCCCCCATGACCTGAGGAGTCCCAGGTTGACATTAGCCTGATGGTTTGCCTTCTCTGGGCTTCTAATAACTTGTGCTTCGACTAACTGAGATACTCAAATAGATGCTTTGCCCAGCACATCCAACGTAGTCAAAGCTGGCTGTTTCAAGCTTCCCCTCACCTGTGCCCAGAACTAAGAAATGAACCGTGGTAGCCAGGCACAACAAGTCCCTGGGCTGAGAGCAGTGACCCTGGTGAGCACACTCACCAGGGGCTGTGACAGCCAGTGCACAGGCAGGGCAGGAAGAAACTGCTTCCTCCCAGGCCACTCCCAGGGTTTCCTGGGATAGAAGGTCCAGATCCAGCTCTATCTAGTTCATGAAACAATTCATACCATAACCATAAACGGGATGGGCAGGCGGAAGGGGTTCACGGACACAGGAAAGCCCGACTGTGGATTGGCAAGAATCAGTTGCACGGTTTAGCCACTTTCAATTCTAAAGAGCTGCAACTCGGGCCATTTGCCCGCCCCTCCCTCAGCCCAGGAAGCAAGGGGCTAACATTCTGTCTTTGCCATTTTCTACTTCCCATAGGCCAAGGCTTGACAAGAACTGTCCCCCTGCCTCCCACACCCACGTACTGCCATTTGCACGAGTAAGCTGAACAAGTGGACCCAGATGGCTGACAGACCCCACCCCACGCCCGCTCTACTATGAAGTACTGGGGGAGAGGCCTGGGACACTGCTCTCTAGACTCCCTCCAGGCAGAGCCTTTTTGCTGAAATGGAGGCCGTTGACACCATTGGCAGATAGTTAAAACGCTAAGGCTGGTTGGGTATATTTAAACAAACCAGGAGACAGCAGTCCCCTGATTTACAAAAAAAGCAAACAAAAATCAAGGGTGATGTTGTGGTGCAGACTCAGGCGACTGCAAAACAAAATTTGATGGACCTCAACTGTTTTTCTGCATCCCAGATTGCCCCATCACCATACAACCAGAACTTTCTAGAAGGGAAGTTAACTGGAAAGGTATGTTTTTCTGGCTTTGCCTCTGTCCTGCCCTAGGTGGAGGGGCCTAGCATTCCACTAATTTCCCATTGCCTTGCCCTCCAGGGTGTCCTGTTCCGTGGTCCCCAGATGACCCTTCTGCAGAGGGTCATCTGCAGTCACTTCCCAGACGCCACAGGCAGGGACTAGGGGCTCCGCCTCCAGGTCGCGAGGGCCGGCGGGCGGCGGGTCAGACCGGATTAGGAGATGTGGATTGCGTCCGGGTCCCGCGGAGGGCCGTCTGGCCCCAGAGGACAGAGGAGCGGGCTGGCCAAGCTGGCCAAGGGGCGAGATGTTGATTGCTCCCGGGAAGGGAGTCCCCAGTCCGGACTCCTTCTCCTGGGCAGCCACCTGTCTGCCTACTCTGGTGAGCATCACTCACATCGCTGGGCCAACTACACACACGAACGCCTCGATCCAAATAGGTTCCGAGCCTGTGGTCACCCAAAACACCTGACACCGCCCAACCATGAGAGCCGCCAGAGTTCTGGACTTCCGACGCCCGATCTCTAATTTCGGATCTTGAGCCCTACTGGTTCTTGGTGTCATTTGCTGCAGGTGGCATAAAACCCAGTAACGACTTGTTTTACTGTGTACGCCCGTTTCTGTGCAGAGCGTTTCGGGGAGAGATGGGGCGTTGTCACCTAGTCCCCTCCATATGTCTATCAAGAAGGTCTTACGCTTTCTAAACAACAGATGGGCAAACTGAGGCTCGCAGGTGCTCAGCGGAGCGATCCGGCCCTCGCTCTACCCTTTTACCCATTACCCTTTGAGGTAGAACCCGCCCGAAAGGTGGTGGCCCCTGATTCCATTCCGACCGGGCCACCAGCTCTGTGCCCTGAGCCTACCCACAGTTAATTCCAGACTCTGGACGACTCTTGATGCCCAGTCCCCGCTACAACCATCGCGCGCCTCCCGGCCGTGCGCCCTTGGGTGCTGGCGAGGCCAGGCTTGCAGCCTACCTTGCGCCTGGAGACTGCGGATGATGTCCGCCCGAGGCAGGGGGTCTCGGTAGAGGCTCAACATGTACGCCAGAGGGGACGGCGACGAGGGCTGCCCCTGTGTCCACAGAGGCAAAGCGGCCGCGGTCGCGGCGCGCGGGTGGAGTAGGGCCCAGCAGGCTTGGAGAAGAAGAACCGGGAGGCTGTGGGCACTCATGATGAGCTGGTTGGACCCGCAAACAACGCCTGGGTCACTTATATCTGAGCCGCCGCCGCCCCGCCCCCTCCCTTCCTCCCTCCCGAGAGGCCTTAAGAACCTATAACCCCCCTGGAGGGGCAGGGCAGGGGAACCCCTGCTGGGGGAGGTGTGATGTGCTGAGAAAGACTACAGATAAAATGGAGGGGGGGGGTTGGATACAGAGACTGAGTCTAGGCTGCCCCGCACCTTGCCCCTCTACCTCGGAAAGTCTTCCTGCTGAGACAGAGCGGGCTAGTACCCGCTCCGAATTGAGCTTCGCTGAGGTGTGTTGGAGCCCTGGCTGGCTTCAACCCCAGAAACACAATAAAGGCTTCCGTTCCCTGCCTCTTCTGGGCCTCCGGCGGTTCTCTCTTTCCAGTTCATCCCAAAGCAGGTAGGGAGTGCTGGGATAGGGGGCAGTCCTCTCTTCTGGGTAGGACCAGGCCAGCCTGGGCTACAGCCTTCATTGGCTAGACCCGGTAAAGAACAAAGGTGAGCTCTAGGGGAGGGCCCTTGGTGACAATTGCTAGCTTCAAATACCAAAATGCCCTCCCGGGGAGCAAAGGGAATAATAGTTCGTGGAAGCTGAAGGCCCAGCTGTAGGTAGCCTAGGTGGCTTGGGGGTGACAGGCCCTTCCCTGCTTGCTATGGAAGTTTCTGAAGGTGGGGGGAAAAACAGCAGGTTCGCTGGCTGCCTCACCTGCCAGCGGGGCGGGGCCCTGGGAGCCCTTAGCCATGCTCTCCTGAGGCCTGCTGACCTTGTCTGCCCAAGATGGAATTCAGTGTCTTCGATTTTTCTCAAAGTAACTGTCTTCAGCCATATTTCTGGTTTGTGCGGAAACTCAGCGGAACAAATATGCCATAGGCTTTAGGCTTAGGGTAAGGGGTGGACATTCTTTTACACGGCGGAAAAGATTGAGTTCTTAGGAAGGGAGCCGTTAAGAAGAGAATTTGCAGGATGGAGAGATCCAGGGCTCGGTGTTTTCAAAAGACTAGGCGGGATTGAAATTACCTTTAAAGAAATGTAAATTCCTGCCCCAAAGTCCGCCCCTGTGTTTTCCTGCTCCACGGCCGGCCCCGCCCGCTGGCTTTCACCTTAGGTATTCCCCACCCCCACCCTGCTCTTTTCAAGCCTCCAACTAGTCCATTAGCAGCTGCCTATCATTTACTGAACACCTACTATGCGCTAGGTACTTTACACACTTGGGCGCTCTCACAGGTTGGGGGCGGGGGGGGGGGGCCGAGCAGGTGTTCGAAGGGGAGAGGAGCCACCCTGGGGCCTGTAGACCTGCGTGATCGTGTAGCTATTCTGAACAGCTGGAAGGAGCCTGGCGGCTGGAGACTGCAGGCGCCCTGCAGATCCTGATGACCTACCAGTTGGTTTATCCTGCCCTCCCATCCAAGACCATTGTCGAGTCCTAAGCACCCCACCTCGCCCCAAGCAGGGTCTTGTGTAGCTCAGGCTAGCCTTGAGCTCATTTTGTAGCTGAAGATGACCTCAAAATTTGATGGCTCCTCTTGCCTCACCTCCTAGGTACTCATTACTTAGTACCCTGATTTATGTGGTAGCGAGGATTGAACCCGTGGTCTCCTTCGTGCTAAGTAAAAACAATAGGAACTGAGCCCCAGCCCCAGCCCCAGCTTCACGGCCACAGTGCAGAGCACATGTGTGGACTTGCCCAAGGATGCTGTCCCCTGAGCTGTTTGTTAAGCTCCACACTTCCCTCCAGACTTCAGAAGTGGAATTTGGAGAGAGAACGTGGCTAATCTACATATTCATCGAGCACCCCAGGGGTTCTTATCCGAAGGCTTTGGAAACCTGGGTGGGCCAGGTTACAGTGCAGGATGTGTCCCCAGTAAAACAGCTGGCGAGATCTCCTCCTATGCACCTAAAGCTAAAGTGCTTGGCAGGCTCTGAACCCAATCCGTTCAATTCCAGTTGAAAGGATTAAACAAACATCTGGATGCTTACCTGTGTGGGGCAGAAGGAGATCCTGCCTTCTGCAGCAAACCCCTTCCCAGAGGCCAAGGCACCCGGTTCCCTAGCAGGACAACTCAAACAATGACAGCTTGCTAGGCATTGTGGGAGATGCTTTTGAGGCCAGACCTCTGAGAGACAGAGGCAGGAGGATCTCTGAGCTAGGAGGATCCCCGTGAGTTCAAGGCCAGCCTGATCCCACCTAGCAAGTTCCAGGGGTGAGTTGCAGGTGGTGTGCCAGGCCAGCCGGGCTACACGGTGAGATCTGGACTGATAGAACCATGAGCAGTGAGTATGGCCATGCAGAGGGATGCTGAAGAGATGGGAATTCTAAAAGCCAGGGTTGCCAGTCTCTGACCTCCTGGGAGGTCCAGGTGGCTGAGGGCAGACTTACCCACCAAGGGCTGAGAAGGAACGATAAAGGTGATGTCTCTACCTTCAGTTCCGGGCTAGAAGCTTCTTGAAATGAATATAGTTAAGTTTTCGGCATCCTGTGAGTCTTGCCCGGTGTGGCACATGGCAAGTGTAAGAACCGAGCGGAACATAATGCTAATAACAGTGGCTAATTGTGGAGAGACATGCGCACCGGCCATTCTGCTGAAAGCGTCCGTTGATTTCATCATCTACCCCATGTCCAAGACATCCGGAGCAGAGGAAGTGCTAGGAAGGAGAAATGCTGGGCTGGGGGCCCAGGAGACACTAGACACAGCCATCAGGAGGGAGAGGTAGGTCCGCCCATCCCCAAGGCCACGGTTCAACTCTTGGTGCTTCCCCATAAAAGGGAGCGGAGACTAGAAGAAGAAAGAGCTTGTGAGATGGCTCAGTGGATAGAAGGGGCTTGCAGCCAAAGATGGGGACCTGAGTTCGATCCCTGAGACCCATGTAGTGAGGGGGTGACTGAGTCCTGCAGCTTGTCCACGGACATGGCACAACACACGCAAATATACAAATACAGGTTTTATAAAGTTTTAATAAATTGGGGCCGGAACAGAAGGCATGGAGGCTGGGGAGATGGCTCAGCAGCTAAGAGCACTGACTGCTCTCCCAGAGGTCCTGAGGTCTGTTTCCAGCAACCACATGGTGGCTCACAACCATCTGTAATGGGATCTGATGCCCTCTTCTGCTGTGTCTGAGAACAATGACAGTATACTCACATGCATAAAATAAATAAATCTTTTTTTAAAAAAGTTAATTTTTTTTAAATAAATCAGTCTCTCTGTCTCTTTGTTCTCCTTTCTCTGTCTCTGCGTCTCTCTGTCTCTCTATCTGTGTCTCTGTCTGTCTGTCTGTCTCTTTTTAAGACAGGTTTTCTATCTCAGAATTCACTATGTAGACCAAGCTGGCCTTGAACTCAGAAAGATTCATTTATTTGCCTCTGCTTCTGCTTCTGCCCCTGCCTTTTAAGTGCATACCTCACCATGTCCAGCATTTGGGAGAAAAGAAAAAAAAGAAAAAGAAAACAAAACAAAATGTAGGCAATACTTAGAATCCCAGGAGATGGAGGCAGAAAAGTCAGTGCTTCCAGGCTATCCTCGGCTACATAGTAACCAAACTAAATGACATAAATGGGGTCCCATCTCAGAAAAAAAAATTTGTACAAATGTATCTTACAGGAGGAGTATTTTTTAGGCTTCCCAAGCCTTGCCCTCCTGTGACCTGGGCTGCAGACAGAGCTCCTTCCTTGTGTGTATTGGCCCCCAGCTGCACGGGGGTCTGGGCTTTCTCCCTGGACTGTCTGACAGAGCTCATTCCAGCCCCTGCATTCTCTTGTGCCACTGGAAGGGGCTCCAAGACTCTGCAGCCTCTTCAGGGACACAGGTCTGCGATCACATCAGCCTTCTCGGTTAATTAAGGACATTCGCTAGTTAGTCCCAGGGCTGTTTCCTGAAAGGCCAGAAGTGCTTTTTTCTCAGGCAGAGAGAGGGTGACACTTTCTCACTTCCCCAGACAGACTGACCTGAGAGATAACCCCTGAGGCCCACACAGCAGCTGGGGGAGTGGGGACAAAGCCTCTTGAGAGCACGCGAAGGCTTCCCCGCAGGCTTCTCTCTCTCTCTCTCTCTCTCTCTCTCTCTCTCTCTCTCTCTCTCTCCCCCCCCAACCTGCACATTAGTGTGGAGCCGGCTGACTGCTCTAGGGCTCTGAAGTCAGGCTTTAGAGAGCGAATCTGGATCCTCCTCTCAACCACCTCAATGTATTAAAAACACCCACAACACCGATTTATTTATTCAAGCATACGGACGGACCAGACATGCACCATAACCGTGACTGATGTGTGTGGTTTAGCAGAAAGTTCCTTTACCTGCTGAGCCTTCTTGCCAGATCCGTTTTGATGCTGCCGCTTGGGTGACTATAAAACGAAGATAAATAATAATGTCTAAATAACACAAGTGCTGTGGATAGCACGTGCAGGGAAACACGCCCCGTGCACGGCACCTGACAGTTCATTGAGTAAACCAGGTCTTGTCCTGATGCCACAGCCTGGTACCTCAGACGTGACTCTTAGGGAATTAGACACATTCATTATGTATGACTACTTTTTTATTTGTTTGTTTTTTTGTTTTTGTTTTTTTGTTTTTTGTTTTTTGCTTTTTGTTTTTTGTTTGTTTGTTTGTTTGTTTGGTTGGTTGGTTGGTTTTTCAAGGCAGGGTTTCTTCTCTGTGTGGCCCTGGCTGTCCTGGGACTTCTTGCTCTGTAGACCAAGCTAGCCTCGAACTCACAGAGATGCGCCTGCCTCTATCTCTCCCAAGTGCTGGCATTAAAGGCATGCACCACCACGCTCAGCTTTAGTGCCCGGATTGACACTGGCTGCCTTCATACACAGTTGACCCTCTGAGTCTGCAGGATCTTGGTCTGTGGGTTCAACCATTTTGGTTAGAAAATATTCTAGGAAAACCAACTTATCACTGTAGAAAGAGTGTAATAACCATTTGCCCAGCTTTTTGTCTGTATTGGGTTTTATAAATCACTGGGAGATGGTCCAAAGGGTAGGAGGGCTAGTCGTTTAGCTCAGTTGGAAGGACACTTTCCTAGCATGGGCAACGCCCTGCTGGCCTCGAACTCAGAAATCCCCACCACCGCCCGGCTACATGAGACTTTGTAAAGAGCATCCGGGAAGTTATATAGTTTACATGTAGACACGGAGCTATTTTGTATAAGACACTTGAGCCTCTGCTGATGTTGGTACTTGGGAGAACCCTTCATAGCTACTCCTGAGTAACTGTATGTGTTAGTGCCCGGAAGCCACACCAAGAGGAAGAACTCAATATTGAGTTCTTTGTGAAGGTGGAGAGCATCTGCCGTCCTGCGTCCATCCCCGTGGTGCCTGGTACAGCTTCTAGCATCCATTTACAGCATGTACCAATGATTCAACGGGCTCCGATTTCGAAAGTAGCTCACCTCTCCGCTGGCTCCATGGCCTTCCTCATTCAGCCCCAACTCATCTAACAATACAGATTAAAAGTTCCCTCCAGGAGCTGGGGCTGAAGGCCAGAGAGGCTGAGGCTAGAGGATCACGAGTTCAAGGCCTGCTTCAGCATCTTAGTGAGAGACCCTGGCTCAAAGGATTTGGGAATGGGAATGTGGAGTAGGGTGCTTGCTTCATGTGTGCAAGGACCTAGCTTCCTGCCAGGACTTTGGGAGAGGGCACACCCTCTTCTCTGTACAGTCTCCAGCTATATAGAAAAGCTTCTACATAAAATACCTACCAGCAGGCATAGTGGCAAGTGCCTATAATCCCAGCCATCTGGAGGCTGATGCAGGGGGATCTTTCTGAGGCCCAGGCCTGCCAGGTCTACATAGTAAGACCCTACCTACCTCATCAATCAATCAATCAATCAACCAAACAATCAATAAATAAATAGGCAAATGAATAAAGTATTGCCCAGCAGTTGTCTTAGTAAGACCCTACCTCAAAAATGACAGACAGACAGACAGACAGACACACAGACAGGGCTTGCATTGTTTAGCAGTGTCCATGTATCGGTGACAAGCTCCAGATGAAGTTTCCTAGAAGCAGGACAAGAGGGGTGTCCCACCATGGGACTTGCTTCTTGCTTATACTGTCAGAGTCCCGCCCCATCTGTTTCCCACACCACTGCTCTGAGAGATTGATACACAGAGCTGAGAGGTCCCCACCCCCACCCCACAAGGTCTAGGCCCCTGCTGGGCTGGAGTTGCTCTCTGTGGTCTTTAGGTCTTCACAGCTCCTGTTCTCCAGCCTGTGGCTCACAGTCCTCCCCTCCAGCCTCCTTCCTTACCCCAAGTGTGCTCCAGCCCCACAGAAATGACTGCCCTTTCTGATGTCCACAGCTTCTTTTCTTCCTTCTTTCCTTCCTCTTTTTCTTTTCTTTCTTTCTTTCTTTCTTTCTTTCTTTCTTTCTTTCTTTCTTTCTTTCTTTCTTTCTTTCTTTTTTTCTTTCTTTCTTTCTTTCCTTCCTTTTCTTTTGCCAGACATCTGTTTGTCTCTTTATTTACACAAATGTTACTGCCATCAGAGTGTGGGGAGTCTGAGCAGTAGTCTCAGCTACTTAGAAGGCTGGAGAAAGGGGAGAAGTGGTCTGAGCCCACAAGTCTGGGTAACCCAGTGATATAGCTCATCTCAAAATTAGTACATAGAGCCAGGCGGTGGTGGCACACGCTTTTAATCCCAGCACTTGGGAGGCAGAGGCAGGTGGATTTCTGAGTTCCAGACCAGCCTGGTCTACAGAGTGAGTTCCTAGGACAGCCAGAACTACAACAGAGAAACTTAGTCCATAGGGCTAGGGGGCCAACTCAGCTGGCCAAGAGCTTGTTTGCCTTGCACATGTGAAGCCCTGGATTCCATTCCCAAAGCCACATAAATCAGGCTTTGTATAATCCCAGCACTCTGGGGGTGGGGGGTGGAGTTAGGGATGGGGGGTGGGGGGGATGAACAGTTCATAGTCATCCTCAGCTTACAAAGGGAGTTTGAGACCAGCCTGCCCTTATTAATTAGTTAGTTCAATAGACAGATGTGGTGGTTCACGAGGTTATGAGTTCAAGGCTAGCTTGAGAAAGCTAACAAGATTCTGCTTGGAAAAAAAGAAAAAAGAAAAACAAAACAAAAAAACCCAAGTAATAAGTAAATATACGAGTGCATTTTTATTTGTGATAAATTATTTCTCTGCCATTGGTGGAGTGAGCAGATTCAAAAGAGATTAGATTATATTAAAAGCAGGTTTATTGGGAAGCTGTTCTGGGGGGGGGGGGGAGGGAGCCAGTTCTCTGGCCCCAAGGACCAAAGCCAGGGAAGTTGCCACAGGAAAAGTGTGTGTGTGTGTGTGTGTGTGTGTGTGTGTGTGTGTGTGAGAGAGAGAGAGAGAGAGAGAGAGAGAGAAGGGGGCACGCTCATTCAAAAAGAGAAAAAAAGAAGAGAAAGAGAACAAAATGTCTGGATTATACAGGTAGGAGCATCTAGAGGAAGGGAAGCCCAGCCCCTGGGCTGGAAAGTTCAGGGTGGGGGCGGGGTATGCCAGGTAGGGACTGAGGGATGCTGGGAGAACCTGAAAGTCAGGTCTGTTTTGGTATGTAAAATATCCACCTCATTTCTTGTCTGAAACCAAACAATTTTTCCTCAGAATCCAGTTCCAGGGTCACTGTCCCCTGGACCTCCACAACACCCTGCCCCTTCAGGAGCGATCCCAGCCTATATTTGGTTTAGGAGACAAGTCTTTAAAACTACAAGAGCTTTCCGCTAGCAGTCAGGTCACATGGTTTTAGTGCATCAAAAAGGGCCTGGCACTTGTGGGTGGGGATGGCAAACTGCCCGAAGCCAGTTAGCTGAGAGCAACCTTTTATCTGCCACTTTTCAAAGGTTTTACATTTTTAAATTAAATCATTAACAGTAGGAAAAATCCCATGGGCGATGATGGTGCACGCCTTTAATCCCAGCCCTCGGGAGGCAGAGGCAGGTGGATATCGCTGTAAGTTCGAGGTCAGCTGGGTCTACAGAGTGAGTTCCAGGATAGCCAGAGTTACACAATGAAACTTTGTCTGGGAAAAAAACAAAACAAAACAGAAGAAAAAAAAAAACCCCAAATGATTTGTAAACTCGGATGAATATTGGATCTGAGAAAGACCCAGAATCAGGAAGTGGAGACTCAGGCATGTTTAGATAGTTTACTCCACCCCCCACTCCTAACTGTCCCCCATGGTGACTTTCACCTACCATCACCTAGACTGATGTATAAGGCCCGATTGGGTAAGCTGGAAGCATGTCAAGTGTGGACCCCTTGTTAATCCTAGGAACTGATAGGATGTTGACTTCCACATTAGACAGAGACAGCAACGGAAGCCCAGAAGGCTTAGCAGCTCACCTAAGGACGAGTATCTAACAGACAGTAATGTTGGGATCAGCCCTAAGTCCCCCAACCTCAGGCCTCGGGTACCTACAGGCTCCCCACACAGCCCCAGGGAGGCCTTCCCTCATTCCCTGCAGTTAAGGAGCCTCCCTTGTGGCAGTGCTGTTGAGCAGATACCTGAGCATCTCCAGGGCGCATCCCTCCACAGCGGAAATGAACTCACTGTGCTTGTGACTAGTTGTGCATTTTTAACGGTCCCCTTCTCAGCCCCCAGCCCCCATCTTTAAGTTATAACACAAATTCTTCAGTGGGCCACTGGCCTATCTCTGACACACAGAACGGAACAGGGCATGCCGGTGGCATGAGTGTGTGTTACCCAGTGCCTGCACCAGGGTGGGGGTGGGGACACAAGGTGAGAAGGGGTGAAGACAGGGCGGATGCTTCTCCATCCTGTGGCTACCAAAAGGACATGAGCCCAGGTCACCGCTTTCCTCTGTTCTGAGTCTTCTCCCCAACTCTTCTGGGAGCATGACAGAGGACCAGAGGCTGTCTTTCTTGATGAGCCAGTATTTGAACTCAAGGCCCATACATGGCCCATACATGGCCCTCTATGTGAACCTCTCAGGAGCCTGGCAGGAGCTGCATCCTGTGCTGGGCTGGCACCATCTTGGCCTGAGAGACTGGACTGAGCTGGTCTAAAGGCCAGGGGCCAGGCAGGTCTGAAGTTCCTGAGACTCCTCATCCTAGGCCCTGTCAAGCAGGAACACAGCTGGGTGCTTCCCACAGGGTCAGGAGGTAAAGGTTCCCTGGGCCTGGGAACCCCAGGGAGTGGGAAGGTTTTGTGAAACAAACACAGAGGCCACCAGGAAGATCTCTTCTCCTCCCACCGTGGGGTTTCTGAGATTCCCACAGCCTCTGCTGCCTCCCGCCTCCCCCTTGGCCCTTGGAGGAAGTCACAGAGCTGAAAGGTGAGGTGCTGATTCAGCTCTGAGCCCTGGGCTAAAAAGAGGCCCCCCACCTTGTCTGTGTGTCTGAGTAGGGGGATGTCAAACCCCAGAATTGTTTTCTGGGTGCAAAGATGCTGACTGTCCCCAGATTGCGTTAGGATGATGTCAGATACCTACCTACTAAGAGCAAAAGCAAGCAGCTGGCTACAATGCCAGCACTTCAAAGCGGAGGCTGGGGGATCAGGAGTTGAAAAGCATCCTTCACTACTTAGGAAGCACTAGTGAGAGACTAGCCTGAGCCACGCTGCTGAGACTTGTCTCAAAACCCAAACCAAAAAACAAACAACCGGAAAAGACAGGGTTCTCTGGTGGCTTGAGCCTAAAATCTCAGCACTCAGGAGGTTGAGGCAGGAGGACAGTCATGAGTTCAAGCCTAGCCTGCACATGGTAGGAGATTCGGGCCAGTCAGACTCTGTAAGACTCTGTTCTTGACTGATTGATTATTGATAAACTGATTGATTGATTGATTGATTGAGACAGGGTCTCACTATGTAGCCTGGCTATTCTGGAACTTACTATGTAGACCATGCTATCCTCCCAGAGATCCACCTGCTCTGCCTGCGGGAGTGCTGGGATTAAAGACAAGTGTCTTCACGTCCAGTTAAAGCTATTATACTGAGACCTTGCCAAAAATCCAAAATAAACAAACAACTGTACGCAAGTCAGAGTTGTGGAATACTTTTTACTTCTATAAGTGTTCTTTGAATTTTTAATAACTCCAAAAGGATAAACAGTAAAGACTGACAAAGCCATTCTGGAATGCTTTACTGAAAATTTTTAAAAGATTTCATTTTGGGGAGCTAGGGAGCTGACTCTGTGGCTAAGAGCACTGGCTGCTCTTCCAGGGGACTGGGGTTTGGTTCCCAGTAGCCTGTAATTGCAGCGTTTGAGAGAAAGAGAGGCAGGGATTTGCCACAAGTCCAAGCCTGATTTACACAGCAAGTTGCAGGCCATCCAGAGCTCTTCAAGTCAGCAACAACAACAAACAGATAGGACTGCACAAACGGGTTCCTAAAACTAAGCGTCAAAAATGGAAATGTATGGGAGGGAGGACAGGGGAAGAGAAGGGGGCTTACGGGACTTTCGGGGAGTGGGGGGGGGCTAGAAAAGGGGAAATCATTTGAAATGTAAATAAATTATATAAAAAAAATGGAAATGTATAATGAGGTTCTTTATATGTTTATAATTCTGAAAGAAAAATATGGGTAAGAGAGCATTTTTGACTAAAGCTTTAATCCTCTAAAGTCTTTGGAAGGCAGTCTCATTTCGGGGCTGCAGGGGACCCAGGAAGATTTGTCTTTTCTGAGAGTCTTGGTCTTGAGCAGGTGAGAAGAGGGACTGCCCCGCCCAGGCCCACCCCCCCATCCCCGCTCCCCCCCTGCCAGTAGATGTTTCTCCTCATTGGAAGGGGAAGTGTGGGAGGCTCACAGGCTGGATGGTGGGAGATCACAAGAGTTAATGGCAGGATTGGCACTAGAGCTCTTTGACTCTAAAACCCACCGTGGGTCACCTCAGGCAGGGAGGCGACGGCGGCACCTGCAGTTCTCAGCAAGCACCCATGCTCTGTGGGCCACTGACCACAGGGGTCTCAGGATCTTCAGGCAAACCGCATTCCCCACTCACATCAAAGGGCCCCGGACTTCAAAGGTATCTTGAGAGAGGTGCACATACTGAGAATGCGCAGGACAGATA
Organism: Apodemus sylvaticus; assembly: GCF_947179515.1. Taxonomy (NCBI): domain Eukaryota; kingdom Metazoa; phylum Chordata; class Mammalia; order Rodentia; family Muridae; genus Apodemus; species Apodemus sylvaticus. The sequence continues at coordinate 26,088,404 of NC_067490.1, forward strand.
ATGCGATTAGCCAGAGACTCTCAACGGGGCAGGAAGTACTTTAGAGAACAGCTAATTCCTTGGAAGTGAAAATCTGTTCTCACCCCAGCCACTGTAAGAGTCCTTTATTCTTAGGGCTAGTATCTGCTTCTAGATACCTGGGGGTTCAGGTGAGATGGGGCTGTGCCAAACTTGTGTGCTTTCCTAGGGAGAATAAAGAAGCCAGCTGTTGTGATGCAGGGCTTTAAACCCAGAATTCAAGAGGCAGAAGCAGGAGGATCTCTGCGAGTTCAAGGCCAGCCTGGTTTATATCATGAGCTCCAGGCTAACTTATTACACATGTGTGAATGGAACTTTCATATACACAATGTATATATATATGTATGTATATATATATATATGTGTGTATGTATATGTGTATGTATATGTCTATCAATATAGATAGATATAGATATAGATATAGATATAGATATAGATATAGATATAGATATAGATATATCAATTCCATGTCAGATGTGTGCGACCCTTGCGTCCGAGTGACATTCCCTCAAACGACAACACAACAGAACCAGCTGCCTCAGCTTCAGGTCATCCCAGCACTGGCGAAAGGAAGCTATGCTTGGCACAGCTCCAAGGGAGTGTGCCTCTCCAGTTGTTCTCTGCAGGTGTGATTATTCCCATTTCACACGGGTGCAAACACTGAGGATCTCCTCAGCACTTCAGTCCTTGCCCAAGGTTACACTGGTACTAAAAGAAAAGCTGGGTTTGGTGGTGGCACTCCTGTGACCTCAGCACTCAGGCGGTAGAGGCAGAAGGGTCTGAAGTTTAAGGTCACCCCTAATTACGCACTCACTTTGAGCCCCTGGGATACATGGTAACATGCCATCAAAAGTCCCAGGGGAGTCCAACGGCCTCCTCTGGCCTCCAAGAGCATCACATGCAGGAAATGCATTGACATGCATGCAGGCAAAATACCCATACACACAAAAATAATCCAATAATAGTAACAATAAATTTAAAAATTTTAAGTTAAGGCATTCATGATGCCTTTAAGCCCAGCACTCAGGAGGCAGAGCAAGCAGACCTCTGTGAGTTCCGGGCTAGCCCGGTTTACAAAGCACATTCCAGGCCAGTGAGCCTTTCTAAAACAACAAAACAAAAATGTATAAACTAGACACAGTAAGCAATTAATGAGAATGACTAACAATAAGATAGAACATCTACTGTATTAAGTAAAATAAGTTACTTGATTTTTAAATTTGGGGGGCTGAATTTTGTGAGTTTTTTTGTTTTTTAATTTATTATTATTATTATTTATTTATATGAGTACACTGTGGCTGTCTTCAGACACACCAGAAAGAAGAGGACATCACGGGACTGGTGAGATGGCTCAGCTGGTAAGAACTGTGACTACTCTTCCAAAGGTCCTGAGCTCAAATCCCAGCCACCACATGATGGCTCACAGCCATCTGTAATGAGATCTGACTTCCTCTTCTGGAGTGTCTGAAGACAGCTACAGTGTACTTACATATAATAAATGAATAAATCTTAAAAAAAAAAAAAGAAGAGGGCATCAGATCCTATGGTGGTTGTGAGCCACCATGTGGTCACTGGGAATTGAACTCAGGACCTCTGGAAGATCAGTCAGTGCTCTTAACCACTGAGCCATCTCTCCAGCCCAGGTTTTACGGTTTTGTTTTTGTTTTCTTTTTGGACTGGTACTCACTTTACTGTGTAGTCTAGATGGCAATCCTCGTGCTTCAGCATGCCTAGTACTGGAATTATGGACAAGAGCCGACATACTCTGCTTCATGAGGTTTTCTTGAGTGAGCTGTAGGGTACATGCCTATAAGCCTAGCACTCAGGGGGCTGAGGCAGGAGGATAATGAGTTTGAGGCTGGCTTGAGCTAGTCAGACTATCAACACACAAACCCATACTCCCTTTTGAACACACACACACACATACACTCATACACACACACACACACACACACACTCCCCCAAGAACACACATAGACACCATACACACATATACACATGCACACATATGCACAGGCACACACATGTACACCCCTCCACACACACATGCACACACACACATCTATATATACACATGCACATGTACACACATACACACACACACACACACTCCCCCAAGAACACACACATAGACACCATACACACATATACACATGCACACATATGTATACCCACCCCTCCACACACACACATGCACACACACACATCTATATATACACATGCACATTTATACACCCAGAGCTGATTATATACCTACAATCCACATCTTTTTTTAAAAAGATTTATTAATTTATTATATATAAGTACACTGTAGCTGTCTTCAGACACTCCAGAAGAGGGAGTCAGATCTCATTACAGATGGTTGTGAGCCACCATGTGGTTGCTGGGATTTGAACTCAGGACCTTTGGGAAGAGCAGTTGGTGCTCTTAGCCACTGAGCCATCTCTCCAGCTCCTACAATCCACATCTTGAGAGACAGAAGAACCAAGAATTCCTACAAAGTGCGGGTTGGCCAGGGGTGCATTAAGAGACCCTGCCTCAAAAATTAAGTAGCTAGGTTGGGGAGTGGTGGCCCACACTTTAATCCCAGAACTCGGGAGGCAGAGGTAGGTGGATCTCTGCCAGTTGGAAGTTAGGGCTCTGTTATACAAAGAAACTCTGTCTCAAAAAGTCACACCCCCCCCCCCAAAAAAAATAAGTTTCGGGAACACAAACACTGGCCAACAGTCACAGTTGACCTGAGACAGCCGCTGGGTGGCTCAAGGGAACGTTCCCTGAACTATATGGATACTTTGGGCTAATGGGCAGTTCATATCCTGAGCTGGAGATTTCATCGTGATACACAGAATGTATGTAATTTAAAAATTACAAGTTGCACCTGGCAGTGGTGGTGCACGCCTTTAATCCCAGCACTTGGGAGGCAGAGGCAGGTAGATTTCTGAGTTGGAGGCCAGCCTGGTCTACAGAGTGAGGTCCAGGACTATATTCTCTGTATAACCAGGTCTACATAGAGAAACCCTGTCTCAAAAAAAAACAAAAAACAAAAACAAAAAACAAAAACAAAACAACAACAACAACAACAAAACCTTAGTAGCTTAGCTGATACTATGTAATCTTTACTGATTGGTGTCGACCAATTAGAAAGTAAAATGTCACATCCCAGCTGTTTGCTGGGCTTCACCTTCCTTTGTCCTCTGCTGGGCTGGGTATTGAAGGCCAGGTAGGGAAGGGACCCTTGGCATCTTGGCATAGTCTTTGGCTTCTAAGCTTTCTAAACAGCCTGCTGGCGGGGAGCAGTGTGCATGCGACCTTGGCAGCAGATGTTACAGGGGTGACTACAGAAACTTGACTGCACGTGGAAGAGACCAAAGAAAGTTTTAGAAAGCTCCACCCAAGTCTCCCACATCTTCCTCTGATCACACAGCCCTTGTTGGGTATAGCACTATGCCCTGCCCCAGCTCCCACTTTACACCATGACCCTCCACCCTCTTCCATCTGCTCCATTTTCCCTCCTTGCCACGTTGCTGATGGCATTGTCCTGAGAGTCACCTGCTCCGCGACGTTCTCCTGTCCAAAGCTACCCAAGGCTTCCCTGGCTTGGATGGTGGGAAATTGTTTCCAAGGCTTCCTTCCCCTTTGACTTTTTTCTTTTCTTTTCTTTTCTTTTCTTTTCTTTTCTTTTCTCTTCTCTTCTTTTCTCTTCTCTCCTCTTCTTCTTTCCTTTCTTTCTTCTGCTTCCTTCCTTCCTTTTAAAGATTTATGTATTTGGGGGCTGGAGAGATGGCTTAGCAGGTAAGAGCACTGATTGCTCTTCCGAAGGTCATGAGTTCGAACCCCAGCACTCACATGGTGGCTCACAACTATCCGTAAAGAGATCTGACACCCTCTTCTGGTGTCGGAAGACAGCTACAGGGTACTTACATATAATAAATAAATCTTTAAAAAAAGGGGGGGGCTGGAGAGATGGCTCAGCGGGTAAGAGCACCAACTGCTCTACCAAAGGTCATGAGTTCAAATCCCAGCACCCATATGGTGGCTCACAACCATCCGTAAAGAGATCTGACACCCTTTTCTGGTGTTTGAAGACAGCTACAGTGTACTTACATATAATAAATAAATCAATAAATAAAAAAAATTTATGTATTTTATGTATATGTCTTATGTACACCTGTGTGCCCGAAGAGAGCATTGGATCCCATTACAGATGGCTGTGAGCCACCATGTGGTTGCTGGGATCTGAACTCAGGACCTCTGGAAGAGCAGCCCGTGCTCTTAACCACTGAGCCATCTCTCCAGCCCCTCCCTCTGGGCTTTTATGTTTCCCTCCACATCTTGACCTCTAGCTCAGTCTTCTTGTTTTGCCTTGAGCTCACAGCAATTCTCCTGCCTCTGCCTTCCCCGTGTTGAATAGCCCTTAAGTATGACCCCTTTGGAGCATCCCCTCTCCTTGTCTAGAGACATTGGACCCCCATCATTCTCCCTAAGATCACCCCTATATCACTTGAAAAGACATATGAAATGCAGGCCCAGCCACATTGTTCAAAGGCACTGCTTGCTAATTTTTCAAGATAAGGTTTTTCTGGGTATCCCTGGCTGTCCTGGAACTCACTCCCTAGACCAGGCTGGCCCTGAACTCAGAGATGCACCTCCCTCCCAAGTCCAAGAGGGATTAAACATGTGTGCCCCCACTGCCTGGCTATAAAGGGCTATTGATTGCTATTGGTTGCTTCCCTGCAGAACACAGGTCCCCGCAAGGGCTCTCCGCTTTACCCTCTGCGTAATTAGGATTCCTCTGGGTGCCAGGCTCATCGTGGGTGAAGGAATACCCATAAGGGAAGGAGAGGAAGCACAGAACTGGCCCCTGAGGTGGTCTACCAGATAGCTCCGAGGCCTGATCCTCACTTTAGTCCTTAGCTGAGAATCCTCTTTCCCCAGTTCGGAGAGCCAAATGGCAGGCGCTGAGGCAGGCTTCCCTCTCTACCCCGCTGCCCTGGCCAGGGCCCTCTGCCCCTCTCTTGCTTCCTTGGGACTTTCCACTGGGGGTTATTTCTGCACATTTATAGCAGAGACCAGGGAAAGCCACCATTCATGACAATCTCTGCGGGTACTGTACAGAGAGGTCTGCCGTACCAACAGCAGAGATGCTATTCCTGGTACCGGGGCCAAGGCTTTGGAGCCCCCTAGCCTAGGTTCTAATTTTTGCTTCACAGCTTGTTAGGAGACTTTCAGGAAGTTTCTTCACCGGTCTCTTTTATTCTCCTCTTCTGTGAAGGGGACGCAGCACATGCATCAGAGGGCTCATGAAAAAACAATCATGGCAGCCAGGTGTGGTGGGTCATCGCATGTAATTCCAGCAGTAAGGCAAGAGGGAGGCCATGAGTTCAGGGCCAGCCTAGGCTACGTAGTGAGTTCAAGAGCAGCCTAGGCTATATAGGAAGGCTCTGTAAATAAAACCAAACAATACAAATCCAGTAAGACAAAATCAAAACCTGGGAAGAATTGAGGGTGGCCTCTGGACACAGTAAATGCTCAGTGAATGAGGCCCCTTCTCCTCTGTGGTGGCTTGAATACGCTTGGCCCATGGGAAGTGCTACTATTCGGAGGTGGGGCTTTGTTGAAGGAAGTGTGTCACTGTGGAGGTGGGCTTTGAGGTCCTATACTCAAGCTCCTCCTTCTGGCTGCCTTCCAGTCAAGATGTAGAACTCTCAGCTCCTTCTCCAGCACCCTGTCTGCCTGCACGCTGCCGTGCTTCCTGCTATGATGATAACGGACTAAACCTCTGAAGCTGTAAGCCAGCCCCAGTTAAATGTTTGCCTTTATATGAGTTGCCGTGGTCATGGTGTCTCTTCACAGCAATAGAAACCCTCACTAAGACATCGCCCTTCCCCCTACTACATCCCCCCAGCCCATTTGGGGAGAAGCTGCCCACTGTGGTACTGCAGAGCAGTGCACACGGTTGAGTGTGGTGCACACATACACACAAACACACAATGGTGCAAGACTGGGTGAGACATCTCAATACTGGGAAGACAGAGACAAGAGAATCAGGTGTTCAAAGTCACCCTTGGCCACACAGCAAGTTGGAAGGCAGCCTGAGCGACATGATACCACACAACCCTGAGCTCTGTGGCCTGCAGCTCAAACAGGCCAAGGAGCCTCCCTCTCAAGGAAAGGGGGCAAAGCAGACATCTGTAACGGCCTGGCCCTGTGCCTCCTGAATTGGGTGCTGTTGCCTTGGGAGTGTTGGCTCTGCAACAAGTGCTTTGGCTGGTGCTCTCTGGGATTTTAGAAGTGGGTGGATTTCTGCCAAGGCCCAGACCTCTGGTGCCCAGCTGCCTCCACTGCTGGAGAGCTGGTCCGGCACTAGGAACTGATCGAACCTCGGGTCTCACACATGCTAGGCAAGCCACTCGACCTCTGAGCTGTAGGATTAGCCGTCTTTTTACTGTTTACTTCGAGAAGAACGGCTCACTAACTTGCCTCGGCTGGACCTTCAGCTCACACTCTCTAGCCCAGGCTGGCCTTGGACAGGCTCCTTCTGCCTCCACCTGGCGAGCAGATGGAATGACGGGCTTGGACCAGTAGGTGGCGCTAAATGCACGAATGGAAGCTAATAATTCCAGCTGTAGGCGCAGGCCTGTGCAGCCCCTGCCTAGACGGCTCTGAAGAACATTCCAGCATCCCAGAAGGGTCCCTGGTGCCGTCTTAGCCAGCGTCTTTCCACACATTGATCACCTCCCTCATGGCTTTGATTTTAGCAACCCACTGCGATGGCGTCTTCCATATCTGCCAGGTTCTCTGTGACGTTCTGTGGTGTCACATTTTCACAGTGCTTCAGATGCAGCTGGTCAGTAACTTTGTTTTTTTTTTTTTTTTTTTTTTTTAAGATTTATTTATTTATTATATGTAAGTACACTGTAGCTGTCTTCAGACACCCCAGAGGAGGGCATCTGATCTCATTACAGATGGTTGTTAGCCACCATGTGGTTGCTGGGATTTGAACTTAGGACCTTTGGAAGAGCAGTCAGTGCTATTAACCACTAAGCCATCTCTCCAGCCCAGTAACTTTGTTTTAATTTACTTATTTTTTGTTTTGTTTTTATGGAGACAGAATTTCTCTATGTAGTCCTGCCTGTCCTGGATGTAGACCAGGATAGCCTCAAACTCAGAGATCGGCCTGGCCCGTCTCTGACTTCTGAGTGCTGTGATAAAAGGTGTGCACCTCCGTGCCATAAACCTCCAGGCCCAGCCTCGCCCAGCCTCGATTTTTGTGTGTTTGAGTCAGGGTCTCATGCAACCTAGGCTGGCCTTTATGCTAGGTAGTTGAAAACATTCGATACTTGTGTGGGTTTTTTTTGTTTTGTTTGTTTCTTTTTAAAATATTTGTTTATTTATTTCATGTATGTGAGTACACTGTAGCTGTCTTCAGACACACCAGAAGAGGGAGTCAGATCTCATTATGGATGGTTGTGAACCACTGTGTGGTTGCTGGGATTTGAACTCAGGACCTTCGGAAGAGCAGTCAGTGCTCTTACACACTGAGCCATCTCTCCAGCCTACCATCTGATACTTGTATGCATGTATTTTACAGTAATGTAAACTGAGGCACCTAAGAAGGCACTGGGTTCATCCTAGTTACCCAGGAAGTTAGTGGCTGAGGAGAGGCAACACTGCTAGCTCACTGGGTTCAACAGCAGAAATGGAAGAGAAAGACCATTGAATAGGTATCCCCTCTATGTTAGCCTCTATCATCTTAAACCATTTGCTGTGGTCCTCAACCTAAGTCAAAATGGGCATTATTGTACCCATTTTACAGACAAAGGACTGAATATAAGAAATGGATTCAGCCCTGACTGCTCTTCCAGAGGTTCCGAGTTTAATTCCCAGCAACCACATGGTGGCTCACAACAGTCTGTAATGGGATCCGAGGCCCTCTTTTGGTGTGTCTGAAGAGAGCCTCAGTGTACTCGTATACATTGGGGGGGGGGGGTTCACAGCTACTGTTAGACCCTCACAACATCACCATGCCCGAGGTCAGATGAAGAGTTCCTGTGGCGGGGCTAGGGGGGTGTAAGTTGGGGCCTCTGCAGGATTGGGGACCAGTAGAGAGAAGTTCTAGACCATGCTGGAACCCTGCTGGTCTCTCACAGGCCTTCATTTCCTGATCAGGGCAGTTCTGGGGCCTGGGTACCAGTTTCAAGGCCACACTGTTCCCGGCAGCATCCTGGCCTGGTCTCTTGAGGTGGATCCTGGCTTTCAGGGACCCGCCCCTGGTCCAGCGTTGCTGTGGGGGTGGCTTGAAGACCAGGGCAGAGAGAGGGAGGATTTTCAGACTCACCCTGCTTTCCCACGCTGTGTGGGGTCTCCACCTCCTCTGGTCGCCTGACTCAGAGCCAGCACTCAGGACCCCTGGGGCTTCTTCTTGGGGAGGCCTACTTTTGTTTTTTGACAATTATATTCTCCCACTTTGTGGGTTGTCTTGATTGTTTGTTTGTTTCCAATTGTGGTTAAAAAAAAAAAAGACGGGGTATGGAACGGGGCTGGTGGTGTAGCTCACTGACAGAATGGGTGCTTTCTTATGATTCATTTTTAACTTTATTTGTGTGTGTGCTCACGTGCACACGCAGAGGTCAGAGGACACTTGGTGGAAGATGGTTTTCTTCCTCTGCCATGGGTTTCAGGGACGGAACTCAGGTCATCATTACCTTCCAAGCCAGGGGTCCTCAATCTTCTAAGTGCTGGGACCCTTCAATACAGTTCCGCATGTTGTGGTGACCACCACGCCCCCAGCAATAAAATTATTTTTGCTGCTACTTACTTCATCACTGTAATGTTGCTACTTTTATGAATCATAATGTAACTATTTTCTATGTGGGATATCTGATATGAGACCCCCGTGGAAGGGTTGTTAGACTCCCTGCAATGGGTTGTAACCCACGAGTGGAAAGCTGCCATCTTGCTGCCCTGGAGAGCACACGCTATGTAGGAACCAAGTCCCAAGTGCTGGTCCCAGATTGGCTAGATACATGTATGCATAAAATATAAAATATACATAACTCGGGGCCAGATAGCTTAGGGAGTTAAGAGCACTGGCTGCTTTTCCAGAGGACTGGGTAATTCTCCACACTCACTTTGCAGCTCACAACTGTCTATAATTCCAGTCCCTTCCAGCCTCTGTGGACACCAGGTACACACACGCATGCTATACAGACATGTATACAGGCAAACTAGAGAGTCAGAGAGTCATGTGAGGAGAAAAGTGTACACACACACACACAGACACTGAAATGAACGGGATCGGGCCAGGCACCATGTCATGAGCTTTCAGTTGTCTGAATCAGTGGCTGTCTGTGACTTTGAGGCTAGCCTGGTCTACATAGTGAGTTTCAGGCCATGTAGTGAGAACCTTTTGTGTGGGGTGAGGGTGAGGAAGGGTTGGAAGAAGAATTAAACTAAACTAAACTAAAAATAAACAAATAAATAAATGAAAAACATAAGCCAATAAAATAAAATAAAATAAGATAAAACATAAGCTTAGCTCTGTTAAGTATTTGTTGGCTTGTTTTTGACATAGAGTCTTAGTATGTAGCCTGGAGCTTCACAATCCTCCTGCCTCAGTTTTTACACACTCATTCTTAGAGAGGACTCACCCCGGAGACTTGGCTGTCCTGTAAATTAGGCTGGCTTCCAACCCAAGAGATCTGCCTGCCTCTGCCTCTCAAGTGCTGGGGTTAAAGGTGTGCACCACCATGCCCAGATACATATGGAGAGAAGGTTTAACATTAGCCCAGGCCGACTTCCAACTTCCTAAATAGCTGAGGCTTGACCTTGAACGTCTGAACCTCCGACTTCTACCTCCTAAGTGCTGGGATTACAGATGCCCTCACTAAGCTTGTTTTTATTCTGCTTGGGGATTGAACCCAGGCCATAGGTCAACACACTACCAAGTTAGCTACGTCTATATCCCCAACTACCAAGTCAATATTTGTTATCGAGACAAGGTCTTCAGTAACCCAGTCTGGCCTTGAACTTACTATGCAGTTGCTGCTGGAATCATAGGTGTGCACTTCTGCCTCTGACTGCCAGAGGGTCCTTTTTTTTTTTTTTAAAGTTTGTTTTTGTTTTATGTATATGAGTATTTTTACCCATGTGTATGTCTGGGGGCAATTCTGTGTGTGCACAGCGTTGTGTGTCTGGTCTCCTCAAACACTAGCAGAGAGCACTGAATCCTGAGAGTGGAGCTATAGACAGACACTCGTGAGCTGACATGTTGGGACTGGAAATCACACGCAGGTCCTGGAGTCAGCGATGCTGTTGAATATCTCCCCAGTCCTTCCAGTGTTTTAAACTGACTCATGCAATGGCACTGACTGCGTTCCTACAGCTCTTCAGTGGCCACTGGCTGCAGCCAGAAGCCTCCCGACCTGACCTCTTCAATGGAAACTTCATAGCGTTCTGTGCTAACACAGGGAGGCTCTGCAGGGTGTGGAGGGAGCCTGGGGGAGGAAAGGAGAGAACTCACTTAACACTAGCCTGCTTGCAAGGCCCCAGAGCAGGAAGCTCTCTGACCTGCTGAGTTTCTATCTCTCCTCCTGGCTCTGACTACCACCCTCTCCTGCCTGCCCCCCAACCCCTGCCACCCCATAATTTCAGACATCGCATCCTACTGCATCCTACGCCTCCAGCTTGCTGCAACCCCATGCTGTACCCTCATCAAAGCAGGAGTCAGGCAGTAACAGGTGACAGGCTGGGAGGCAGGTGAGGGGGCTCAAGATCTGACCCGCAGTTTTTAATGAGAAGTGCCAGGTAGGTGCCACGTTAGGACCAGGAGTCAGCTTCCCAGTGTGTGGGAGGTGCTGGGTGGGAAGACAAAGACTTCTTTCTTGACCATCTTGGGAAAAAATCCCACAGGGGAAGTAGAAAAAGAGCTCAGAACTCTCCTGTTCCCAGGGTTCCCACAGCCTTTGAGAGCGGGAGTGTTTAACTGAGGAGTCTGGGAGCCAGTTATGGGATGGAATTTCTCAAATATTTGAAAGCCAGGTCACTGACTCACTGCTAGTGGTGGGTGGTAATGGTGATGGTGATGGTGATGGAGTGTGTGTGTGTGTGTGTGTATGCGTGTGGTGTGTATTTGGTGTGGTATGTGTGTGTTATGATACAATGAGTGTGTGTGTATGTGGTATATGTGTGGTGTGTTTGTGTTATGTGGAGTGTATTGTGTGTATGTGTTTAGTGTGTTGTGTGTGGAATGTGTGTGGTGTATTGAGTGTATATATCTGTGTGATGTGGTATGTGTGTATATTTCTGTGTATGTTTTGGTGTATGTGGGATGTGGTGTGTATGTATGTGTGTGTGTATGTATATTTCTGTGTGTGTATGTTTTGGTGTATGTGGGGTGTGGTGTGTGTGTTGTGTTTCTGTGGTGTGTGTTTCTGTGGTATGTATTGTATATGTGTTTGGTGTGGTGTGGTATGGTATGTGTATATATCTGTGTGATATGGTGTATATATATATTTCTGTATGTGTATGTGTATGTGTTTTGGTGTATGTGGAGTGGTGTGTATGTGTATGTTTGGTGTGTTGTGTGTAGTATGTGTGTGGTATAGTGTGTGTATATATCTGTGTGTGTGTGTGTGTTTTGGTGTATGTGGGGTGGTGTGTGTGTGTTTGGTGTGTTGTGTGTGGTATGTATGTGTTGTGTTGTGTGTATATTTCTGTGTGGTATGGTGTATGTGTATTTCTGTGTGTGTATGCATGTTTTGGTGTATGTGGAGTGGTGTGTGTGTATGTATTTGGTGTGTTGTGTGTGTGGGATGGGTGTGGGGTGGGGGTATGAGGGGTATGGGGCAGGGGGTGGGGAGTTAGGGGTGGGGCTTGGGTGCATCTAATTAGCATTGTATTAGCTGGATACAGTCAGGGGAGGGCTCAGGGTTGTTTGGCCTAGTGGTTCCTCATCAAAGTCAACCCCACCACACATCCTGGAAAGGTGTCCATGGCTTCTGCTAGGGGCTGCAGCAGGGGAAGAACTGTCTGTCGCTGCTCCTGCTAGCTCCTTCCTGTGGGATCCAGAGTGACTGTGGAGGCCTGCTTTGAGGAGGGTTTGGGACAGCTGTCTAACAGAGCCCTGATTCCAGCGAATGGGAATGTCAGGGGACTGCAGTCTAGCTGTGGTTGTTTGGGGGCATAAATAGGTCTGGAAGTTGTCCCTGACTCCGCTAGGTGTAAGCTGGCAAGGCGGTAGAAAGCATCCATCTCTTCTAAGGAACATAGATAGCTTCCAGCCACTGGACTGAGGATCCTGGCTTGGGCAAATCAGGTAGACTGGGCCACGTCTATAATCCCAGCATTTGGGAGGTGGAGGCAGAGGGGTCAGGGGTTCATGGGTAAGTTTGGGCTACCTGAGACTCTGTCTCAAAAAGAGAGAGGCAGCTGGGCAGCAGGAGCACACTCCTTTAATTCTAGCACTTGGGAGGCAGAGGCAGGTGGATTTCTGACTTTGAGGCCAGCCTGGTTTACGAGTGAGTTCCAGAACGGCCAGGGCTACACAGAGAAACCCTGTCTCAAAAAAACCTGAGAGAGAGAGAGAGACAGAGACAGAGACAGAGACAGACACAGAGAGACAGGGAGACAGAGAGAGAGGGAGGGATGAGAGAGTTTTCTGATAATGACTTGCTGGGAACAGTCAAGAAGGGGACAGGCAGAACCAAGCTTACCTGGTGGCTGTGCTGGAAGTATGCCTCTTTAATCTTAGCACTCCGGAGGTAGAAGCAGGCACAATTCAGTGAGTTCGAGGCCAGCCTGGTCTACAGAGAAATCCCTGTCTCGAACTACTGCCTATAAAAAGGAGGAGGAGGAGGAAAATGCAGAAAGGATCAGGCAGTGCCACCTCTAGGTAACAGTCCAGGGTCAAGGTCAGGTCTGTGGGACACGCTGGCTGCCCTCTTACACTTTGTCTCTGGAGTGCTGGGTGTCAAGTTTCTCACAGTCTGGTGTGGCGTCCACGAGCGAGTATGAGGCCTGTGAATACTTTTAAACACTCCAGCAAAAACCCCAGGGGCAACTGGGCGTGGGAGTCCAAGTCTGTAATCCTAAATCCTGGGGTGGGGGTGGGGGCGGTGAGCAAGCGGATTGCTGCAAGTTGGCTCCAAAACAGACAGACAGACAGACAGGCCAAAAACAACAACAAACAAAACTCCAAACCAACCAAACAACAAAATTAACACTTCAAGCCAATAGGAAGAGAAAAACAGAAATGGCAAAGAAATCATAAGAGATAATATATATTTTGTTTCTTTGTTTTGTTTTGAGACAGGGCTGTTTCAAGACAGGGTTTCTCTGTGTACACCTGGCTATCCTGGAACTCACTCTGTACACTAGGCTGGCCTCGAACTCAGAAATCCACCTGCCTCTGCCTCCCAAGTGCTAGGATTAAAGGCATGTTTACGTCTCTATAATTGTGTTATGCCTTGTTCAGAGATACAATTAATATATATTGCAATATATATAATAGACATATAATATATGGGGATGTGCATATGGGTGAGTGTATATCTGTGTATATCTGTGTACTCTGAGTGTGCAGGAGACTGAAGAGGTCAGAAGAAGGTGTCCCTTAGGCATGGGGTTAGAGGCATTTGGGAGCTATCATGTGGGTGCTGGGAATCAAATCTTAGTCCTATTGTAATACAGGACTTTAAGACCAGGATGGGTAGTCGGGTAGTGGTGGCGCACACCTGTGATCCCAGCGCTCTGGGAGGCAGAGGCAGGTGGATTTCTGAGTTGGAGGCCAGCCTGGTCTACAGAGTGAGTTCCAGGACAGCCAGGGCTACACATGGCAACAAGGTAAGATACTGATTTAATTTAAAAATTATATATATATAATACATATATAAATATACATATATATATATACATACACACACATATGCTAGTTGTATTGTTTTATTTATTTGTGTGAGCTACTATAGGTTGGGGATTAAGCCTAAAACCCAGGACATTGCACATATTGGGTGAGTGTCCATCATATATGATATGTGTGTGTGTGTGTGTGTGTGTGTGTGTATGTGTGTGTGTGTGTGGTGTTCTGGCTGGGAGTGTGGCTCCATGGTAGAGTATTAGAGTATTAGTCTATCGTGCATGAGACCTTGGATTCCATGCATTGCAAAGAACAAAAGCAACATCCTGTGTACAAGTGTTGTCTGTCTATACAGGTGATGCTCTCTCTCAATAGTGTGTTCCATATGCCAGGCAGTGGTGGTGCACACCTTTAACCCTGGCATTCGGGAGGCAGAGGCAGGCAGATCTCTGTGAGTTCAAGGCCAGCTTGGACTAGAGAGTGAGTTCCAGGACAACCAGGGCTACACAGAGAAACCCTGCCTCTTAAAAAACAAAACAAAACACTGATGCCTAGTTAATGTCTCCAGCTGGCTGGCTGCACCTCTGCCCTTATCCTGGATACAATGTTTCCAAGCTTCTTCCAGCTTCTGGTCTGTGTGCAACTGCCTGGGTGACCTGTAGTTTCAATCACGCCCTCTAGATACAAAGCTTTGACTGATTTCAGGATGCTACCACCACAGTCCACACCACCCTGGATGTCGTAGTTGTCATCGGTCGTTGTTGTCCCTGTTCACCTCCAGACCTCGAGAGATGCTTCCTGTCAGCCTACATCCATCCTGTTTTAAAAGAGCTGCTGGAGATAATAGGGCTGGAGAGAAGGCTCAGTGGTTAAGAGTTCTTATTGCTCTTCCAGAGGGCAGAAGTTCGGTTCCCAGCACCCACATCAGGTGGTTCACAGCATCCTGTGTAATTCCAGCCCCAGGGGATCTGATACCCTCTTCTGGCTTCCTTAGATACCTGAATACACACACACACACACACACCACAAGAAACAAATAAATAAGTAAATAAATAGTCTTAAAATAAAATAGCTGAGCTGGAGAATTGCTCAGTGGTTAAGAACACAGGCTGCTTCTCCAGAGGAACCGAGCTCAGTTCCCAGCACCCACATGGCAGTTCACAACCCTCTGAAACTCAAGTTCCAAGGGATTCAGTGTCCTCCTCTGGCCTCTGAAGGCATCAGGCACGTACATGGTGCATGTGCACACATGCAGACAAAACACTCATACACACGAAATAACATTTTTTAAAAATCCAAGTAAAATAGCCGCACATGCTCCATGCGTTAGCCAGCCCCTCAGCTCTCTGCCTGCTGATCTTTTTGTTTTCCAAACTTACACCGTTGCAAACGATGACCAGCCTTGTCTGTGGAAAAGTGCACCTTCAGGCCTATTTCTGAGTGGAAGTGTGTGGTCAGAGGGTCTCTTCCTGTGTCTATGTACACATATTGGTAAAAGGTTTGTTAGCATCCTTCCTAACCCTGGTGTTCTTCGAGACTCAGAGGCAGCTCAGATGCCCATCCCAGGAGGGTTGGTACTGAGGCTGGATTGCCAGAGGCTGAGCCCAGGTAACCTTTCTGAGCTCCTGCCTGGGTTCCTGCGTGTCTCAAGTTCCAATGTACAGGATCTACCCTGTGGCCTTCTGCCTCCGTGACATCTTTCTGGTAAGCAGCCATGCGCTCCGGGAGTCCTGTTTCTAGAGACATGGACTTTATCACAAGCGGGCCCCTGCAAAGCTATGTCAGGCCTCCCTGGCTCCTGTGACCTCCTCCAGTTCCCTGCTGCCCCTGGGGGGATCTTCATAAACGGCACTGCCATTCCGAGACATCCTTGGACGCCCACACCGGGCTGCCTGGAGACAACCAGGCAACAGAGCTGGGTTATTTAGGGGAGAGAATGGGTGGGTGGGAGGGAATGACAGCGGCTTATTCAGGGATGGATGGCCTCTCCGCTTGCTGCAGGGTGGTGGCCCCTGCCCGTGCCCATTATTCCCAGTGTCCAGGGCCTGGGATTCTGCACTGAGTCCCAGCAGAAAGCTATTTGGAATCTTGCCTGATGGCGTCAGGGGCCCGGCACTTTTGCATGTTGGGATACGTGCTGGCTAGGGAATCGTGGAGGGGATGGGGATAAATATCATGTCCGAGAGAGAACCTTCTAGTGCTGAAAACAACCACGGTTCTTTCTCTGTTCAGCGGTGCCTTGGGGCAGCTGTTGGTGAAGGGATTTATATTTTCTCAACCTCAGAATGATATCTGGGTAGGTGTGACTTCTTCACTGATGTGGAGATGGTAACTCAGAGAAGTTAAGCCACTTGCCTGAAGTCACACAGATAAATGGGAGAAACTGATTGAAAACTCGGACCTGTTTTCCTGCAGACGACTGAACCCCTCATATAGCTGGAGCTGGAGGCCTTTGCAAATGTTTACTTCAGTTCAAGTTGGCCGAGAAAGCTGGCTGTCCCTGCTTGGCCCAGGCTAGCCTCCTGGCTTTTCCAGCCACCCTAGTCCCATCCTCCTGGTCCCATCCTTCCCTTGCAGGAACCAAATCAGCTTGTTCTTGTCTCTTCCACAGCTGCTCAGGGTCAGGCAAGGGGAAGGTGTGTGAAGAACCAAGCTGTAGAGCTGTTAGGGCTGCGCAAGCCTCAGCTGTCTAACACGGCTGCATTCTAGGCTCCAGGCGTGGTGTCCGATTCTCACCTGAAATCCCTGCAATGTGGAAAAAGACACTGGGGGGGGGGGGGCGGAGAGCAAAACTTCAGGGGCATCCTGAGCTACACAGGGAGTTTACAGCCAACCAGGGCTCCACAAGACCCTATCCCAAAGACAAAAGCTGAAACTGAAAGTGGAAAAGAAAGAACCAGAAGAAAATATTTCATTTGAGTCTTGGTTTTTAGGCATCCTGAGGGTTTGAGGCTTGTCTTAGTTTGGCTTTTATTGCTGTGAAGAGAGACCATGGCAACTCTTAAGAAGGAAAACATTTCATTGGGGCTGGCTTGTAGTCTCAGAGGTTTTAGTCCATTCTCATCATGGCGGGAAGCATAGTGGTGTGCAGGCAGGCACACTGCTGGAGAAGGTGCCGAGAGTTCTACACCTTGATCCACAGGCAGCCAGAAGGAGACTGTGTGTCACACTGGGTGTAGCTTGAGCACAGGAGACCTCAAAGCTCACCCCCACAGTGCTGAACTTCCTCCTACAAGGCCACACCCACTCCAAGAAGCCCATACCCCCTATCAGTGCCACTCCCTATGGGCCAAGTGTTGAAATCACGTAAATCTATGGGGGCCATACCTACTCAAACCACCACAGGGCTGTACTTTGGTAGTCAAGCCTTGCTTTACTTAAGGCCCCAAGTTCTATCTCCAACACCAGAAAAAGAAAAAAAAAAAAACGGCTTGAATTTAAACTTTGAACAATTTGAGCTAGGGGGTAGGTTGTGGTATGAGTGTGAATTCTGGAGATTCTGAGCTGTAAGCTCTTGAACGTACCTAGGGTCTAGGGGAGATGCTCGGATCCCACAGCTTTGCAGCGTAGGCATGAGGCAGAATCCAAAGCAGACAGAACTAGTGAGTGTACCAGAGAATGATCCAAGGAGAATTGGGCTTCTAAACTCAGCCAGAGAAGCCCTCTGCCCTGGCAGGTTCAGGACTGGGTTCCCAGTGTGAGTTCTGGTAGCAGCTGTCACTAGTAAGCTCTGGTGCCCCTTTCATCCTCCAGATGGTCCCAGGAAGCAAGAACTGCTGGGGGCTTGTAGGGATGGACAGGGAGGCACCTCTCTCTCCAGGCCCGCGTCTTCCTGGTTCAAATCTAGTGTCTTCTACACATGGGAGGCACACAGTAGGACTTACTCATCTAGGAGTGGGCTCCTAAGGCAGAGTGATGGGCCTGGCAGCCAAAAGAACTGTCTGGGTTCAGAGTTAACTGTTTCAGGGATGATCTCCAGGCTTGGGGACAGCCGCTGACACCTTCCCTGGAGTACTGTGACTGTCCTGTGGTCACCAAGAGCAAGGCCAGGTTGTCTTCATCCGCTGTGTCCTGTGAGCCCAGACTTGCAGGGCCTGATGGGAGCTGGGAGGAGCTGGGAGGCCTGCTTCTTATCCCTTGTCAAGTATCATCTTTGGTTTGGATTCAGTGGCTCTGCCTTCCGGACCGTCATTTGTGCCTGTCAGAAAATGACTTGTGGCTTGAGTGTTCCCACGAGGGAGACCCGGTTCCCACGAGGGAGACCCGGTTCCCACAGCTTCTGCTCAAGGACTGGATTTGAGAGCTCTCTCTCAAGAGCGCTGAAACCTGGCTAGGGCTGAGCCGGTCTGGGGCCCCACAAGCGACACTGCCAAGATGAATTTGTAGCAGCCGCAGCAGCTGGCCGACTGTACTGGGGTGGGGTGCTCTCAGTGTTCTATATGCATTTTTGTTTAGGTGCATGTATGCGCACATGCACACACAGTAATGCACATGTACATACATGCACACATATACACCCATGCACAGACATGCACACACACATACACACACTCACACACATACCCACACTCGCACTGAAGCCTTATACAGACACACAATCCCTTCCTCATATCCTTCCTGAGGGCTAGCACAAGCCTTGACTGTGCAGATGTGTTCAACATAAACACATCTGTACAGGGTACCCCACTTCTTAAGCCTGTGTAGGGTACTGAGGGTGTGGGGGTGGATCCTGAACACCCTGCTTTCTCAGGTTCTGTTCTGTGACCCATGGGTCCTTTCTCAGGAGATCTGGCTTTGCTCTGAGGTTTCAGCTGTAGTTAAAGAGTATAGACGCTTCTACAGCATCATTTGAGAGGATCCAGACTGGCCCAGCTAGAAGAGCCGATTCTTTTTTTATTTTTATTTTTGGATTTGGTTTTTTCGAGACAGGGTTTCTCTGTATAGCCCTGGCTGTCCTGGAACTCACTCTGTAGATCAGGCTGGTCTCGAACTCAGAAATCCGCCTACCTCTGCCTCCCAGAGTGCTGGGATTACAGGCATGCGCCACCACCGCGCCCGGCTGATTCTTGATTTCTACTGGGCCTGGGTGAGAGTACAGGGTGTGCCTGCTCATGGTACAGGGTGTGTCTGCTCATGGTGCCCTTGGCTGCTTCTCTCCCCATCTCAGAAACAAATGGGGTGACTCTGGCCCTCCAAGCCTGACTTTGGTTTAGCTCGTGGGACTTCCCTGTCCCAGCCATTGACCAGGGCTGTAAGCTTAGGTGGGGACTGGTAAGGCACTTATGTCCTGTACCTGAGATGTCTCCAAGTCTCTGCATCCCTGTTCCTGAGGCTCTTCCATCAATCTGTGAGGCTGTTGGTTAGTTTGAAGGGCTGTGATTACAGCTGTTCTTGAGAGCCACCACTGAGGACTTCTCTGCTGGATTCAACAAGAGCAGAGACATGTGTGACTGAAGATGTGCCGGGCATATGCTGGGGACCGAAGACAGGTCACACATGCTGTGACCCTCCAGTCTCTGTCCTTAGAGGCACACAGCCAAGGATCCGGTTTCTTCTGGACAGTGCAGGAAACTGTGCATGTTTGTGTATGTATGTCCTTCTAGTCTAGAATGTTTGTGTGCATTCTATTCCATGTACTTGGACCTCCACACACCCTGTACTTGGGCCTCCAGTCCCCAGCTCAGTGGTTCCTCAAACATCTCTCTCAAAGATGAAGAAGGAGGGGGTCAGATAGCTTTACTTTCCCCAGGCCACACAGTCCAGCCAATGAACTGCAGGCCCTCTGAGTGAAGTGTGGCTGGAACCAAGATGGCTGTGCTCCTCAGGCGACTCCTTGGGCTTTCTCTTTCTTCCTCACATGCCTTGGGTGGGCAGAAGGGAGTCTGACATACAGGGCAGGTAAACCCTGGGCCTCAGTTTCCCCATGCATTAAAACAGGGATAATGGATATGGTGGAGTGTTTGCATGCCCAGCATACGGGAATAGTTGAGTTCGATACCCAGCATCGCATAAGCCAGAATGGCGGCCCATGTCTGTAATCCCAGCTTTCGGGAGGAGGGTCAGAATTTCTAGGTTATTCTTAGATAAATGTTGAACAAAACCAATTTTGTTTTTGTGTATGAGACCCTGTGTGTGTGTGTGTATTGTTCATGTATGTATGTATGTATATGTATGTATGTATGTATGTATTTATATAAACAATGATAGGTACCTTTTAAGATCACACGGATGAGACACCACTGTGACATGCTGGGTATCTGGCCAGACCATTCGAGACAGGGTTTCTCTGTATAGCCCTGGCTGTCCTGGAACTTACTCTGTAGACCAGGCTGGCCTCGAACTCAGAAATCCGCCTGCCTCTGCCTCCCAAGTGCTGGGATTAAAGGCATGCACTACCACCGACCGGCTTGTCCAGACCACCCTTAATGAGTCCTTTTAGGGTTGCAAGCCCCTCCCTCTGCATGGTTCAAATCCTGCGGCTTGACTTTGGCTAAAGGCCAGGCCTGCAAAGTGAAGACTTCATCCTGGCCACAACTTCCTCCTGGAGTGTCAAGGGCCCTCTAGCTCTGACTGGGCCAAGGCAGGTAGAGGCAAGTAAGGAAATACTCCTCAGTGTAGGATGACTGGGAGAGAGAGAGAGAGAGAGAGAGAGAGAGAGAGAGAGAGAGAAAGTAGCACACTCCACACAGCAAAGAGGGTTTCCTGAGACCTAAGCAGGGGCGAGCAAGTACATGAACGTAAGGTCAAGGGTCAGGCAGCCTGCCCAGATGCTGGATCCAGGGCTCACTAGAGCCCCAGGGCCCACCATCACTTGGCCCACCACCACTTGTAGGTTGGGGCTGCTCCTTTTCCAAAGACTGGGAGCTGCAGTTTTCCTCAGCTAACTGTCAAGTAGACCATCTGCTCTTTAAGGGCTTCATCCTTGGACATCTGCTGGGAGAGGCTGAAGTCCAGAGGCGCCAGACCGTCCCTACCTAGCTCAAGTGGCACAGAAGAAATGCTGATTCTGGAGTCTAGGAGAAGCAGAAAGGGGAAGCCCAGGGTTACAGGGGCCCTGGAGTAGGGGAGGGGGGTGTGGCGCCACCAGCCTAAGCGGTTTTTTCTCCAGCCAAGGAGGCTGGAAGCCGGCCTTGGGTATCTTCCAGAAGGATCCGAGCAGGCAAAGGAAGCCGAACTTGCTTCTCCCGCAGGTTCCCTCTACCCTCGAGTTTTCCTTTAGGTGCAGGGCGAGCGAATAGAGGAAGCTGGCCCGGAATCGGGCCCTCTGGTTGCTTGCGGCTGAGTTGGGGGGCTGTTGGGGGGGAGAGGGAGTGTATCTTTAAGTCCGCGCCCCCTCCCCGTAGGCGGAGGCCTAAGCTGCGGCGGACGGGACAGGGGAGGGAGTGACCGCGCCCGCCCGGGCGTGGGGTGTGAGGGATCCGGACTCGGGGCGGGGCTCTGGGGGTGATCCTGGCCTCGGTGGCCGCGGGCTGGCGGGGTCTGCGCCGCCTGGACACGGCGAGAGCTGCCTCCGCCCCCGGATGGGCTGGGGAGGGTGGGCGGAGCCATCTGGAGCCCGCGCGGGTCGTGCCCGCAGCCCGCCTCAGCACCGGCAGTCCCCGGCCGCAGAGCGAGACGCTCCCCCGGAGCTGCGGCTGCCAGGTAAGCACGCGTGGGCCGCGCCGAGGGAGGATCGGGGTTCCTTGGTTTGGGGCGGAGGCGTCCGAGATACCCAGGCCTGTCCCAGGCTGGCGCCACCACGCTCTCTCAAAGCCGGAGCTGCTCCCGGGTCGCGCGCAGGTCGATCCCGGACTCAGCTCCTGTACTCTGGCTTCCCTCGGAGTGGGGGACAACATGGACTGGCGACACCCGCTCTTCACTGCCAGGCCTCGGAGCCCTCCTGGCCAGCTGGGCTTCCGAAGAAGTTAGGAAGCATAGCCGGGTTGCGACCCCGGCATGGGGTCCCCAGACTTATCTGCAGGGCCCTTGAGGCCCAGGGGCAAGGGAGCAAACTCAGGAGCCTGGCGGGCACAGGCTTTGATTCGCCGCTCAGTTTGGTCTCTTCTGAGGCGGGGTCTCTTTGGTGTGAGCGAGGGTATGCATGCAGAGTGTGAACATTCCTGTGTCTGAGCCTGTGCAGCATGTGTGTCCATCTGTCCTCTTATCAACCTTCAGAGGACCCCCCCCCCAAAACAAAACAAAACAAAACAAAACAAAACACGGACTTATTAGAAAAGGTAGTGTTTGGGAGATTGACTGCTCCAGTTTCTTGTAGTGGCTCTGCTGCTCTTGTTTTGAAATGAAAATCAGACTCCATGAAAGACTGGCCCGGGGAAGGTGGAGACATCTCTGGTCTTCCAGCCGTAGAGTATGGGCCAGACCGTGGCTGCCCACAGCCGGGGACAGAGCACCTGTGGATGTGGGCTCTGGGCCATGCAGAGACAGTGTGGGAGGTGGGAAGACTTGGAAGGGCTGCGTCCTCGTGTGGCTCTGCCCTGCAAGGGAAGACAAGAGAGAAACACTTGGCCAGTTCTCTGATAGGGAGTTTGATATCAGCCCTGGGCTGGTAGCCGTAGAAGAAAATGCCAGGAGGCTCCTCATGGGAATTGCAAAACACCGTTGCAGCTTGGGTACTGGCTCTGGGTGTCCTGAGACTTAGCAGATAGATGTGTTTCAATGTCCTGGTGCAGGCCGCCCCACTCTTCTTATTAGCATTACTAATCCCGACCGCTTTTCACCTCACCTGGAGGCTCGGGGTGGGGTGGGGGTTGGGGGACAACACGAGGCTTGGGGTGGGGTGGGGGTTGGGGGGGCAACACGAGTAGGAGGACTGGCAAGGACTTCCTGCTTCTGTGTGCCCACCCCATGTTTTGGGCTGTGTGTCTAAAGATCCATTTGTTTTCTCCAGTCAGATGGAGCACAGGTCTGGGGCCTGCTGAGGTTTGAGCCAGTCTTCCAGGAGGAAGCCCTGACTTCCTTTTTGAAGAGTCTCCATCGTGGGGACTGGAGGGGAGGGTGGGAGGCATTGGCCAGACGCGGTTTCCTGTGAGGGCAGACAGGCCTGAGGTGGCCCTCTTTGGTCCCTTCTGTGGTAATGGAGTGGACAGGGTGGGGCTTAGGGGCAACTCTGACCCTACTCTGAGACTCTGTGGTATCTGGGACTCTGCTCCGTCTCTGTTCCCGATAGTTTGGAGGAGCTGGCGGTGTGTCTGCGTCCAAAGTCTTGGGCATTGTTCCTTTAGTGGGAGCTCCCCAGGCATAGGAGGGAGTGCCGTGTGGTGCCACGTGGGTGGAATATGAGCTCATATTCAGGTGTAGAGCCCTGTGGGCAGACACAGGGAAGAACTGGACATATTTACCTTACGAGAACTGGCACAGAACGAGGTGTGCTGGCACCTCAGGAGCAACATCGACATGTGAGTGGGCAGGTGTCTGGGCGTGTGAAGCAGGGCTAGTGATAGCCACAGACACGTGTGCGACAGAACAGGCTTGTGTCCTGGCATTGCACTTTGCTTGGGCAGCAGGTGTATAAAGGGGCAGATCGATTGGTGGGCCCACTGAAGGACAGACAGGCAAGTGCTAGATAGACAGGAGCCAGCTGTGCCCACCTCTGGTGGGCGGGGCACACATATACCAGCCAGAGGCACCTGCTAGTCAAGGCTAGGGTCTGGAGAACTGTAGATGCTGAGACATGGTCCCAAGTGTCTTGCCGTGGTTATGTCAGCTGAGCCAGACATCGTCTTGTTCAGTGTGGAGGGACAGGTACTCAGATGCTGTGTGGTATGACTTCCTTCCTTCCTTCCTCATGTATCCCAGGCTAGCTTTGAGCTCACTATGTAGCCAAGGATAGCCTGAGACTCTCGATACTCCTGTCTCTCTACCTCCTGGGTACTAAGGTTACAAGCATGCTCCACCATACCCAGTTTATAGGGTACTGGGGATAGAACCCAGGACCTCATGGGTGCTAGGCAAATGCTCTGCTTACTGAGCCCCAGACTCAGTGTAGATTTATTTCTAGTCCATGTTGGGGATGATTAGGAGACCCCAGAGGGCTCAGTGTTCTGTTTTAGTCTGAAGGTGTGCGGCCTTCTGCCCCCTCAGTTACAGGGTTGAGCGTCTGCCTGGGGCACCGGCACAGGTCTCTTCAGTCTTTGGCATCCTTTTGTGTCCCCGGGACTTCTATGACTCTTTCTGCCACTTTGTGCCAGTGTGCACTGCTTGGCTCTGGGGTTTTCCTGCTGAACTTCCCTAAGCCCTTGAGTCTTAGGTCGTTGTCTCTGTATACGAGCCGGAGATACGTGGAAGTCTGGGATGAGAGCTAGCCTCCCTCCAGCATGGACAGAGCAGAGTCTCCCACGGTCTGGCTGTACTCATGTCACCTCTGCTCAGCCTGGCACCTTTGGAGCCAAGCCCTGACCTTGATACAGCTTGACACCAAATGCTCCTGTGACCTTCCACACTCACTCACTGTGGCAGTTACCTCATTCTTAACCCCAGCTCCCTGGAGGGTTAACTGGAAGACAGCTCACGACAAGTTAAGTCACTTTCCATCAGTCCCCCCAGGGCTGTGACCAGGATTGCCTGAAGTCTCTGGCAGCCAGGTGTTTGGCCGGGAGCTTGGGTGTGTAGACACCGTCCACCTCTTGGTTGGAAGCGGCAGCCCCCTCTGTACTCTCTCTCTGCCCGTAGCTCCTCCTTGTCCTGGGGGTCCTCTGAAAGGGTCAGGAAGTGGCCTGCTGGGCGTGTGGAAGCTTGGGCTTTCTGCCTGCTGGGCCTCTGGGAGGGGAGCCAGTGGTTCACTAAGAATAGCCCCAAATCATGGCTCTGGGCTCCCGGTGGGCAGCGCTGCCTCTCCCATGGCAAGGCATTTGGAGACAGGCTTTGCATGTTTCCTGTGGCCAGCATGGCATAGGGGGGTGGACCTGGGACCTGTAGTCAGGAGCTTGCAGCTGGCTCTGCAACTTTGCCCAGCCAGGCCTTTGTCTGGGACTTAGTAAAGAAAACATAAGTGAGACAGATCCTTGTCACTTGGAGATCTTCCCCCCCCCCCCCACAGTGCCACCACTATATCCGGCTGCCCTGACTTGGAGAATACAGTTCTGTAGCAGACCCTCAGATCTGACTGAATCCCTGTCCTGGCTCTGTTACCTCCAGCAGCACACCTAACATCTTTGTGGCTTATTTTCCTTATGTAATAAACTAGGGAGACGGATCCCCCTGTAAGAGTGTCCAAGAACGTAAGGCCGGTGTGTGCGGAGATGGCTGGAGACTGGGCTGGCTCACAAGACGTTCTAGGGAGACAGTGGGTGCTACAGCCATCTTCACATCTCCCAGCCGAGTGGCTGTTGACACCAGAGAAGCCAAGGATTGCACTGTGTTGAGTGGGGACAAGGGCCCGATGTCATTTTGATTGGGGTTCTTTTGTGTGGGTTCCTTCCGCAGTACAGAGGATCCGATATATGGCTCAGTTGGTAAAGCTGGGTCTCATGCAAGCACTTGCGTAAGCTCCATCACTAAAACCCACCAAAGAGCTGGCTGCAGTCTTGTGTGGTGCTGGGGAAATGGAGAGGAGAATTCCTGAGGCTTCTTGGCCAGCCTGTTTAGCCTAACAGCTGAGAACCAGGTTTAATGATACACGATCTTCCCCCCACCCCAAAAAAACCCCCATAAAATAGAGCGTGATTCAGGAGGACATCTAGTGTCAACCTCCTGCCTCCGTTCCTGGCCATGCATGCATATGTACACTTACTTGCACATCCGTCGATGAAGTGCAGGTATCTAGTGCAGGTATCTGTTTAGAAGTGGGTTAGACTCTGATCAGATAGGAGGCACAGCCATGAATTACACCACACTCCTGCTGCCCGGGATTGGAGCTGGAGATCACAGTTTGCCTGGGTGGTCAGTCAGTCACTTAGGTAAGCTTGGCAAAGGTTAGGTGACTTACCCCAGCACAGGGACTCATGGGGCAGAGGTGGGGTGGCTCCAGATGTTCATATGTTTTCTGTGGACTTTTCTGTGGCACAGGGATCCAGTCTGGCCTGGAGCTAGGGTAACTCTGTGCAGTAGACATGTGGTGTCCTGGGCTCACTGTGTGCCGTGGTGTTCCAACACGCTCTGGCCTTTGGGAATGGGGTAGGCCACTGGGAGCAAACTCTGGGCTCCCAGCAGTTCCCAAAGAGGAGGGGACTTGGACATGGGTGACTGTGACTCTTGGAGAAATGGGTCTCCAGAGGCAGAATGGTGAGTGTCCTGAAGTGGCCTGCACGATGCTTGATTTATTCACCCCCACCCCACCTGCCTCCTGTCTCCCTTCCTCAAGTAGGGGACAGGGACACTGGGTGTTTTGGAAGCTTCTCTTTGGAAAGCACCCAAGGGGGAATTTCCTCTATTTTTCCTTTTCCTGAATTTAGAACCCCTCCTCCTCCACAACTGAGTTAACTCTTCTCTTGCTGGTCACTAAGTGGCTCTTGGATTGACACTGTAGTAGCAGAGACTTTGGACCCTTCTGTTTCCTTCCCAAAGGCAGTCCCCCACCAGTGCCTCTCTCTGGTGGTAGGACCTGGAAGACCTTCAAGCCAGCCACGGTCTGCTGTGTGAGTTAGCCTTGCTCTGGCTTCCCGTTTTGTGGCCATGGTACCCACAGAGGCAGGAGCAGGGGCTCCTGGACCTTTGGCGCTTTCTCTCTGTGTATGTGTGTGTGTGTGTCTCAGCCTGACTCCCCCACGGCTTGTCAGTGAGCCCAGGGTTCTATGGCAAAGGGCCATCTTGGGTCATCAGCTACTGGGTTGTAGAGAAGTGTGCATCAGGGCTCAGCTCTGTGGGCTCCATGGGCCTCAACTTGGGTGGTGGTCCAGAGGTTTGCCCGCTCTGGTTACCTGTACTGTAGAATGGGTGAGAATGTTTCTCTGCCTTCCTGCACATGCATGCACGCACGCGCACATGCACGCATGCATGCACGATCGAATTTGTGTCCCTGTACTCAGGCATGAATGCAGAGTTCAGAAAATAACCTCAGGCCGGGCAGTGGTGTTGCACACCTTTAATCCAAGCCTTTGGGAGGCAGAGGCTGGCAGATTTCTGAGTTTGAGGCCAGCCTGGTCTACAGAGTGAGTTCTAGGACAGCTAGGGCTACACAGAGAAACCCTGTCTCGAGAAACCAAAAATAAATAAATAAATAAATAAATAAATAAATAAATAAATAAAATAAAAAAGAAAAGAAAAACAGTAACTTCAGAAAATAACCTCAGATGCTATTCCTTGGGTGTTCTTCCTCAGGCTCCACCCACCTTGGTTTTTTTGTTTTTTGGTTGTTTTTTTTGAGACAGTGTTTCTTAGTGTAAGCAGCCCTAGCTGCCCTGGACACGCTTTGTATCAGACTGTCCTTGAATTTACAGAGATACGCATGCCTCTGTCTCTTGAGTTAGTGGCTTGGAGCTTCCCCAGTCAGCCAGGCTGCCTGGCCAGTGGGCCCCGGAATCTGGCTCTTCAGTCTAGGGACAATACCACACACCAAGCTGCGCTTATATCATGGTGTGCACACGCTTATATCATGTGTGTGTGTAGATCAGAGGAAAACCATGGGCGTTGGTCTTTGGATTCTTCTTTGTTTGAGGCAGGGTCTTTGCTGACAGATGAGCATTACTGGGTCTGGGGATTCGAACTCAGGCTGCCAGGCTTATGCAGCAACCCCGTTACCAACTGAGCTATCCCTCTAGTCTCCTTGTTTGTTTGCTTGTTTATATTTTTGATGGAGATTCTCACTTATTAGCCCAGGTTAGCTTGGAACTCAGTAGCTGCCCAGTCGGACTGTTCCTGCCTGGACAATCCTCCTGCCTCAGATTTCCAAGTCCTGGGATTACAGGCATTTGTTACCATGTCTAGCCATATATGTATATGTATGTGTATGTATGTGCATGTGTATGTATATGTATATATGCATGTATATATACATATATGTGAGTATATATATGCATACATGTGTGTATGTACACACACACACACACACACACACACATATGATTTTGTTTTGTTTTGTTTTGTGATAGTTGAGCTGGTACAGTGGGAAAGGTGCTTGCTCCAAGCCTGACCAGGCATGAGAAGCATTTTCCCTACAAACGCTTGGTCTGTGAGCATGTGTCCAGGCAGCAGCTCCAAGCAGGCTTCCCGCCCCGTTTGTTTCTTACATCTGTGATGGTTGGGCGTACGGAAGAGCCTTGGGGTCCTTGAGGAGAAGGAGCAGGTGTGGAGGTTTTCTGGAAGGCCCAGAAACTGTTTGCTTCACTGGCTCTTCTAGGAGTGCTTGGCTGGGGCATGCGCAGTGCAGGAATGCTCGCTGGCATGTGTGTGGGTGGAGGGCTGGGCCAGCCTGCACCTCTGTAGGAAGGGGCCCTGAGGCATGGATGGCACTGACGAATCCCTGACGGTCTGTTCTGGGCACTCTGAGGCTCAGTGCTCGCTTCCTCTGTGACAGTGTCCTAGCCAGTAAACACAGCCCTTGCCCTTCGGACCATGCACGTGTCTCCTAATTTAATAATTCAGTTTAGTGTCTTTTTTTGTTTGTTTGTTTGTTTGTTTGTTTTTTTTTTGGTTTTTTGGATTTGGTTTTTTTTGAGACAGGGTTTCTCTGTATAGCCCTGGTTGTCCTGGAACTCACTCTGTAGACCAGGCTGGCCTCGAACTCAGAAATCCGCCTGCCTCTGCCTCCCAGAGTGCTGGGATTACAGGCGTGCGCCACCACCGCCCGGCCAGTTTAGTGTCTAAATGCTATTGTGTGAAGTACATTTCCGGTAGAAGTCCTGGTTGTGGGGTTGCGATGACTGTCCACGTGCTTGCTTCCACCTATTTAATCATCCACCTATTGACTCAGATTGGGTTGGCTTGTAATTTAGGGACATCAAATGGGCATGGGATGGCATTGTCACTGAGGAGCCCCACTGCCTGGCCTTTCTTAACCTACAGTTTTGAGATAGAACCCTTCCTTCATTTCTCTCTCTCTCTCTCTCTCTCTCTCTCTCTCTCTCTCTCTCTCTCTCTCTCTCTCTCTCTCTCTCTCTCTCTGGTCTTGCTATATAGCTCAGGCTGGCCTGGAACTCTGTGTAGCTCAGGCTGGCCCAAAACTTACTGTGATCCTCCTGCCTCTGAGTGCTGGGATTTTAGGCACGTGCTGCCACAGCTGGCTTGAGAACGATCCACACAGATCTCAGTGCATGCGTCTGAGGCGCTCAGTTCAGCGGCTTCCGTCTAATATTCCCAGTTGGCGCACCTGTCACCGGCGTCTAATTATATAACATCTTCACGAACCCCCAAAGACACCCTGTACTATTAAAATAGTCTACACCCCAGTCCATGAGTCTACTCTGTCTCTCTAGACTTTTTGATTGTGGACACATCATATAACAGCACTCATACTGTGTGTATGTGTGTGTGTATGTGTGTTTGTAGAATGATGTCCCCAACCCCCACCAAGACAGAGTGCTGACTTTGGCTCAGTATGTAGCGGAGGGTGGCCTCGAACCCCTTATTCTTCAGTCTCCACCCTTTCAAGTGCTAGGATTACAGGCTTGGACCATCTTGTCCAGTTTATGCTGCTCTGAGATCCAACCCCGGAGCTTCCTGCCTGCAAGGTAAACATTCTACTGACTGAGCGAATCGCAGCCCAGCCCCAGATTCCCTTTCAAAGAGATTCCACCTTCACAGAGAGAGAAAAGCACTCGATTGTTTACTCATATTGGAATGTAATTTACATATGCATAATAGACCTAAGTGCCTTAGAATTCAGGTTTTATTTAACTAGGAAGCAAACTTGAGGTGTTTTGAGTAGGGCTGCGTGGTTGCCAGTGCTGGGTGGGTGGCAGAGTCCTGGGGTCCTGGCCTCTCCTGACACACTGCTTGATATGTGTGTGTGTGTGTGTGGCTTGGGTCTGGGAGTATGGATTGGGGTAACCAGACCTCCCAGTTAAGACCAATTACCTGTGAGTGACTCTGCCTGTCTGTCTCAGTAGGTCACCCTTGACTCCTGGCAGGCTGGTTTGTTGGCCTTCCTGATAAGGGCAGAATCAAAGGCACTATTGAAGTGGTATGGAATGGTTCTTCAGCCCACTTCTGTGGGAGTCAGGACTTGGCACGGCAGCGACGGGCTTTGCCCAGGACACACAGATGGTCTCCGCTCCACCGTGGTCCAGCCTGTTTGGAAACTTGACCTTCTCAGTGAGGCTCGGCCATGCTCCTGTGGGGGTGAGGTAGCTTAGTTGTCCCTCCCCACTCCATGTTCTGACTTGAGACACAGTCTTTCTTTGTGTTGTGTGTGATGCTTGTGTCCTTCCTGGGGAACGGATTGAACTGTAAACATGGGGACAAACCTCAGCCCAGACTGCACATCAGTACAAAGTGGTCCTTACAATTAAGGCGGATTTCTGAGTTCCAGGCCAGCCTGGTCTACAGAGTGAGTTTCAGGACAGCCAGGGCTACACAGAGAAACCCTGTCTCAAAAAACCAAAAAGCAGATGCCCCAGAAAAAGGCATCAGATCTCATTTCGGATGGTTGTGAACCACCACATGGTTGGTGGGATTTGAACTCAGGACCTTCAGAAGAGCAGTCAGTGCTCTTAACCGCTGAGCCATCTCTCCAGCCCGAGGTGTACTTACTTTTCAGTGTTTATGAGGGTTTACCTGTGTGTATGTCTATGTACCATTGTGAGTTTCTGGAGCTCACTGAGGTAGTACTGGATCTGCGGAACTGTAGTCACAGAAGGTTACGAGCTGCCGTATGGATGCTAGAAACCAAACCAGAGTTCTCTGCAAGAGCAGCCACAAACTGTGTCCCCATGTTCCAGGGGTGGACACATGCCTTGTGTCTAACCCGTAGGATAGCGTTGGGATAAAGCTGTCTGGTGCCTTCTGAGGACCGGGAGAGCTCAGCTCTTTAGGAGAGATGTCCAGGAGTGAGTTGTTGGCCGATAGGTTGGAAATCCTTGTTTTACCAAGAAGGAAACAGAGGAGCTGACAGAAGACCTAGGACAGGAAGTGAAGTGTCACTCAGTCTGTCTGACTCCCCAGTCTTCCCCACCCCCACCGTGGCTGCAACTTCCAGGTCGGGCTGGAGTGGGGGAGGGGAACCAGGCCTCTAGGCCTTGTGGGAATAGACATGCCTGTTCAGAAGTAGCCTCCACCTTCCTCCTCCTCCTCCTCCTCTCCCTCCCCAACTTTGGTCCCGTGGTCCCAGCAGGGCAGGTGGTCAGGGTTCAGTTTGTCCTCGTCTCTCTGTGTCTGTCTGTCTGTCTGTCTGTCTGTCAACAAGCTCTCTTGTACCTCAGGCTGGACTCAGACTCACTAGGTAGCAGGGGCTGGCCTTGGATTCCTGATCCTCCTCCTGTCTCCACCTGCCCAGTCCTGGATTAGGTACACCACCACCCCTGGTGTTGTGTGGCGGTAAGGAATGACCCAGGCTAGGCAAACACTGCCAACTGTGCCGTGTCCCCAGCCCTTCTGGAACAGCCTTATCTTCTCAACCAGCAACTCTGTGCCCATGACACACACTCTTCTTCCGTCCCTGGAAGCCACTGTCCTGCTTCCTGGCTCTGTGAAGGACTACTATAAAGATGACAAGACGCAGAGCCGCACGGTGCCTTTCTCATGTTTTGCCTTATTCAAACACCACAGTCTCCTCAGGGTTCCTCCGTTCTGCCTGCCAGAATTTCCTTCCTTTCTAAGCCGTAATTGTTCTCCTTGTTTTCTTTGTGAGAAAGTCTTGTTACGTAGCCCAGGCTGGCCTTGAACTAAGGATCCTCCTGCCTCAGCCGCCATGGAACTATTCTTTTAATTTTTTAAAAAAATTTATTTTTATTCTATGTGTGTGAGTGCTACGGGTGTGCCTGTGTTACATGGCGTTCGGGAGAGGGCACCCGATTCCTCGAAACTGGAGTTACAGATGGTTGTGAGCCATTGTGTGTGTGCTCCGAAGCTAGCCCCAGGCTTTCTGGATCTGGAAGAGGATCTCTCCAGCCCACAGTTCACATTTGAGGCTTGAGTGAGGAGCCAGTACCAGGGAGGAGAGTGACAGCTGCTGTTACTTATCAGAGGACACCCCTTACCTGTGTGAACTCTCCTGCTGATGTCACCCAACAGGAGAGATCCCGACTCAGAGAAGTTCATAATGCGGTCAAGGTCCCGTTGCTGAGCTGCGTTGGATGCCAGGGCTCATGGACCAGGTAGCCGAGGCTCTGTCTTACTCCCCAGGGCAAGCTTTTAGGTCCCTGACTGGAGTCCATTTTTTTTTTTCGAGACAGGGTTTCTCTGTATAGCCCTGGCTGTCCTGGAACTCACTCTGTAGACCAGGCTGGCCTCGAACTCAGAAATCCGCCTGCCTCTGCCTCCCAGAGTGCTGGGATTACAGGCGTGCGCCACCAACGCCCGGCTATGGAGTCCATTTTTTGTTACCTCTGCTGCTATCTGTCCATGGAGCCTCTGGGGAGACAGGCCCGTCTTTCCAGGCCCCTACTCTATGCAGCTGCTGTGGAAATCCCTTCTAAGCAGTAGCCTCAGCACCGGGCGGGGGCCTGCAGGCCTGTGCACACAGCCCTCGGAGCCCCCAGCTCGAGGCTAGCAGGGAAGCCCAGCCCAGAAGGCAGGATGTCCCTCTTGGCAGGACTTTCCCTGAATAAACAGTGCCAAGAGCTTCAGGATGGTGAGGACAGATAAACAGGAAGAGGAGAAGAAACCAAACCGCCATCTTCCCATGCTGCCTGGCGCCCCTCCCTGCTGCTCTCTTGGCCCTGAGTTAGGAAGGGCAGACGGAGGCCGGGGTAGTGGGCTTAGCCTGTCAGGGCTTTAGGGACACCATTGGTCATGATGAGTGAGTCGGGTGAGCTTGGCATTAGGTGCCACTCCAGTTTGAGTTCTGTGCCAGGACGCTTTGCCACCTATCTGCACTTGGGGACCTGTGGGGTACAGGGAACCAGAGCACAGCGGCAGGTGTCTGGGGGGCATGTAGGTGGGTCTGTCTGGGGTCAGCTCAGCCAGACTGGCCATCTTCATTATTTAAATTTTTGTTTTGTTTTTGTTGTTGTTGTTGTTGTTTGTTTTTTGGATTTGGTTTTTTCGAGACAGGGTTTCTCTGTGTAGCCCTGGCTGTCCTGGAACTCACACTGTAGACCAGGCTGGCCTCGAACTCAGAAATCTGCCTGCCTCTGCCTCCCAGAGTGCTGGGATTACAGGTGTGTGCCGCTACTGCCTGACAAAGGATACTGATTTTTTGTTTGTTTGTTTGTTTGCTTTTCAAGACAGAGTTTCTCTGTGTAGCCCTGGCTGTCCTGGAACTCACTCTGTAGACCAGGCTGGCCTCGAACTCACAAATCCGCCTGCCTCTGTCTCCCAAGTGCTGGGATTAAAGGCGTGCGCCACCACCACCCAGGTTTAATTTTTTTTTTTTATTATTTATTCCATGTGCATGTATTAGTCAGGGGTCTCTGGAGGAAGAGAACTGAAAGACTGAATCTCCGTCTCTGTCTCTGGGTAAATTGGATTTATTGGAGTCGCTTATGGCTGTGGTCTGTTTAGTGTGTGGTCCAAAACTCCAATAGTTAGGGAGATGAGAGTGGAGAGATGGCTCAGTGGTTAGGAGCACTGACTGCTCTTCCGAAGGTCCTGAGTTCAAATCCCACCAACCACATGGTAGCTCACAACCATCTCACAGAGAGATCTGACACCCTCTTCTGGTGAGTCTGAAGACAGCTACAGTGTACTTAGATATAATAATAAATCTTAAAAAAAAAAAAACCCTTCAATAGTTGTTCAGTCCCTGAGGTCGGATGTCTCCGCGTGGTACAGTATACCTTGGAATCCTGTAGAAATAGGCTCTGTTACCAGTCAAAGGATGGGCGTGCTGGCAAGAGTGGGGGGAGCAGGCAGCATGTCCACATTTCCTTCTCCGTGCCCTCATATGCAGGCTGCTGCCGCCAAAGGGCTGGCCCAGATATAGGTGGGTCTCGGGGCCTAAAATGATCCAGGTGTGCCCAGCTGCTGGGGTCTTAGATAATTCCAGGTATAGTCCAGTTAACAATCCCAGATAGCCACTGCTGTGTATGGGTTCTTTGCCTGAATGTGTGTCTGTTTCCCAGTGCTTGGCGAGGGATAGGAGGACAGAAGAGATCATGAGATCCCCCCAGGACTCGAGTTACAGACTTGAGCTGACATGTGGTTGCTGGGAATCGAATCCTGGTCCCCTGGAAGAGCAGCCAGTGCTCTTAACCTCAGAACCATCTCTCCAGCCCCAGGTAGCACTATTTTTGTCTAAGATTCTGACTCAGAAGGACAGAGTGCTTCAGTCCAGGCTGTGAGGTGCTGGGTGTGGGGAAGGGCTGGAGTCTAGGGGCTAGATCTGGCTGGTGTCCTGGGGTAGATCTGGCCTGGGATGCTGTTGCTATGGGAATTCCTTTCTCTTTCTTTTAGAGCCGATGGGGTGGTATCCTGAAGGGGCCAAGCCTCGGGCTCCTCAGGCCAGAGAAATTTCAAATCCTTTCCTTGCGCACACACACAATGGCTCACAACCATCTGTAACTCCAGTTCCAAGGAATCAGATGCCCTCTTCCGAACGCCGTGTGCACAGGCACACCCGCAGCACTCACACACATAACATAAAAATATTTTTAAAAAAAATTAAAAGAATAGTTCCATGGCGGCAGAGGCAGGAGGATCCTTATACATTTTTTTATTCGATATATTCTTTTTTTTTTTTTTTTTGGTTTTTTGGGAGTTGGTTTTTTCGAGACAAGGTTTCTCTGTATAGCCCTGGTTGTCCTGGAACTCACTCTGTAGACCATACTGGCCTCGAACTCAGAAATCTGCCTGCCTCTGTCTCCCAGAGTGCTGGGATTACAGGCGTGCGCCACCACTGCCCGGCCAATATATTCTTGATTTACATTGCAAGTGATTTTCCCTTTCCTGGATCCCCCCTCCCCGAAAGTCCCATAAGCCCTCTTCCCTCCCCCTGTTCCCCAATCCACCCCTTCCCACTTCCTTGTCCTGGTATTCCTCTACACTGATGCACTGAGCCTTTCCAGGACCAAGGGCCACTCCTTTCTTCTTGGGCATCATTTGATATGTGAATTGTGTATTCCATATTCCAAGCTTCTAGGCTAATAACTGTTTTTCAGTGAGTGCATACCATGATTGATCTTTTGAGACTGGGTTACCTCACTTAGGATGATGTTCTCCAGATCCATCCATTTGTCTAAGAATTTCATGAATTCATTGTTTGTTTCTAATGGCTGAATAGCACTCCATTGTGTAGATATACACCACATTTTCTGTATCCATTTCTCTGTTGAGGGACATCTGGGTTCTTTCCAGCTCCTGGCTATTATAAATAGGGCTGCTAGGCAGGAAGATCCTTAGTTCAAGGTCAGCCTGGGCTATGCGACAAGACTCTCTCACAAACAAAGCAAGGAGAACAAGGGTATCTTTTCACATGCCTCCTTTGCTGCATGGCACCTGAAGCTTACTTAGGCTGTGGCCATGCTCCCATGCTGTTCAGAGCCCAAGGTGCTTGGGGGTTCCCCGGGGTCCCCCTCCGACCCTCTGTTCTAGACTCAGGTACCACATGATTCCTAGGAGGCTCTGGACAATGCTGAACCTATGTGTGTGTTGTGCTTTCTGGAAACAAACACCACCATTTTTCTTGTCAGGCTCAGTTCTCTTGCCTTCTTCAGGAGTCTTCCGTGATGGGTAGGTAACCTCTTCTGCAGCTCAGGGTAGCAGGAAACGTGCTGAAGTCTCTGGCCTTTCTGAGCCTCAGTTTCCTCTTCTGTGAATTGGGAAGACTAGGTGTCAGGGAGAGGAGAAAGCCTGAATTTTCTTCCCTCAGCCTGTGTGGAGCTGACCTGCACTTGGAGAAACGTGGCCTTCTCAGGGTTAAGTCCCTTCCGTACCAGAGGCGGAAGCAAAGAGGACAGAGTGTGAAATGAAATCACTTCCCTGCCCAGGGGGCTGCCCTGGGCCTGGCTTTTTGCAGTCAGTCCTATTTCCTCCCTAGCTTCCATGTTCCACACTCTCCCAGCTCCCATGACCCCATGGGTCACAAGCAGGTGGGGGCTCCAATGGAATGCTGGCCAGTCTTTCATCCGGCGAGTTCACTTCCTGTCTGAATAAGCCATCCACCTTTCCTGCCTGGGATTCCATCAGTGGGGTCCAAGAAGCTGTGTGACTGTGGTCCAGACCAGTGACAGGCCAGTGCTTCTGTGAGCTGAGCAAGTTTCATGGCCACCCTTGTGTCTAGTTTCTTCTGGGGGAGCCTGGGCTGCCTCTGTGATCAAGAGCGCTGACCTCACTTAACCCTCATTAGCCTGCAGGAAATGGGGTGCTGAGAGGCCAGGGCATGGCCAGGCTCCTGAGCAGGATGGCGCTGGCAGAAAACCTAAATCTTGCTGACTTTCAAGGTTCTGATTTTTCCTACAGGAAGGTGTTTATGAGTCTATTCACAGGATTCAAGGGCAGACCCGCTTCTGGGGGAGGTACCAGCTTGCCCTTGGCTATAAAGTTGATAGCGAATGGAATGGTGGCTGCTTGTCCCAAATGGCCTTACTGTGTATGGGGTCTGTATGTCTGTGGTGGGAGAAATGGAGAAAATAAGAAAATAAAGGGAGAAATCGGAACAGACTTTTATGTTTGAATGCATCGTGTGAAGGGTTCATTTCCAAACATCACAGAACCAAACCAAACCAATTCAACCAACCAAAACAACCCTCCAACAACCAGAGATGATAAAAAGTATTTGGAAAGATGAGAAAAGGAGAAAGCATTCGGAATGTAAACAAAGAATATAGAAAAAAGAAAGATGAGAAAACCACCTGGTTATCCCTGCCCCCACATCCCACACTCAGCCAGAGCGGTTGCGAACTGTTTCCTCGCAGACGTGTGTTGTGTGTGTTCAGGTGGAGTAACATTGTTTCAGTCTTCTGGGGCTCTTTCATGTCTGACCCAGGGGAAGCCATCTGGATGTCCATTTCCGGTTTTGCATTCAGGCTGTGATCTGTTGCTTGATTCAAGTACCTGGAGGATTGTTGGCCCATCAATTCCTGGGTGGAATGAGATGTTTTTGTCACCTGGGACACTCTTTGACACTAGCAGTGGATTCTATTTATTTATTTTAGATCGGGTCTCACTATGTTGCGCTGGTTGCCTGGAACTTGGTAGGTAGACCAGCGTGCATCTGCTGGGAGTCAACAAGTGAGCTATGGTGAGGGCACAGAGCTTAGAGGGTGACTTTCTGGACTTGGGTCTTTCTACCTTCTAGGTCCAGGGAATGGAACTTAGCTTGTTAGGCTGGGTGTCAGGTTCCTTTACCCAATTTTGTTGGCCCAGGATCAGATTCTTAGAAGTGAGCAGAGAGTTTGGAAACGTTAGTGATGTTTCTCTGATACATTTTGAATGGCTTTTCTGTGACTTTGTAACATCAGGTGCAGGCCTTTGGGGAAATCCAGGCTTACTAGGCAAGAAGATCCACCCTCAGACAGGATTTCTCTGTGGCTTCAAACTCAAGAGAGATCCCTCTGCATCTGCCTCCTGTGTACTGGGATTAAAGGTGGCTCAGGCTGGCTTTGAATTCTTTTTAAAGATTTATTTATTATTATATGTAAGTACACTGTAACTGTCTTCAGACACACCAGAAGAGGGCATCTGATCTCATTACAGATGGTTGTGAGCCGCAATGTGGTTGCTGGGATTTGAACTCGGGACCTTTGGAAGAGCAGTCAGTGCTCTTAACCCCTGAGCCATCTCTCCAGCTTGGCCTTGAACTTCTGATCCTCCTGTCACTACCTTGCGAGTTCCAGATTCGTAACTTGTACCACCATACACAGTTTTTGTGGCACTGGGGATTGAACTCAGGGCCCTGTGTGTGTGCCGGCAAGCTTTCTACTGCCTGAGCCAGATCCCCAGTTTGTGAGTTACTATTGCATTTACCACCTAAATAATCTTTATGCCTTGAGGTTTTGGACCCCAAAAAGCCAGTTTGACTCTGGCTCATAACCAATTCTGGTACAGCATTCCTTCACACCCTTCCCAACACTGGGGTGGCCAGCTGAACTGGGTCGGCATACAGATACAGAAAAGCTGTGGTCCTGGGTAACTTTCACTGCCTCACTAAGGACACTCGTAGATGACACAGGTATATTTTACCACAGGTATATATTTATGGGGAGCACAGGCTAGCCCCATGTGGGATACTACCATACTTCTTGCCATGGCTGTGACATTTTTACCCACTGTGGCTTTTGAACCATAAAACACCATTCTATCAAGGAAAGCAGGGTGCTGTCAGGCGTGTTCTCGTCTGGGTAACCTGGGATAAAGATGCTGGGGACTGGGGACCCTGAGAAGTGTGCTTATAGAACTGTAGTACTGTGATAGATTGATGCAGGCCTTTGTTCAGTGTCTGTGCTATCTTGGGGCGACTCCACATCACCTGGTCCCCCTTTCCCCCCTTCATGTTTACGAGTGTCAAACTCAAAGCCACTTGAAGTCTTTTCTTGCCCGTGGGGTGTGTCCGGGTGTGAGGTCAGCACTGGGTGGCTGTCTTTCTCACTGACTGAGGCAGTCTGGCTGGCCAGCAAGCCTCAGGGATCTGCGTCTCAGTATCCCTGGGGCCGGGATAAAAGGTGCATCAGGCTTTTCCCTGTGGATCCTGGGCATTGAACTCAGGTCCTCTTGCGTGTTCAGCAAGCACTTTACACACAAAACCATCCTTCCAGCTCACCTGTCATAATTCTTATCCTACCAACACAGCTAGCACATAATTATACTGTCTGGTGTTAAAATTGGGTTATTTGGTTACTTGGGGTGATGCAAAAATGTGATCCTAGCATGTAGGAGGTGGAGGCAGGAAGATTGGGAGGTTAAGGCCATCTCTGGGTACATAGTGAGTTTAAGGGCAGCCTGGGGTACACAAGACCTTGTCTTTAAAACAAACAAACAAGCCGGGCGGTGGTGGCACACGCCTGTAATCCCAGCACTCTGGGAGGCAGAGGAGGGCGGATTTCTGAGTTCAAGGCTAGCCTGGTCTACAGAGTGAGTTCCAGGACAGCCAGGGCTATACAGAGAAACCCTGTCTTGAAAAAAACCAAATTCAAAAAACAAAAAACAAACAAAACAAACAAACAAAAAGAACAAAACAAAACCCAAAACAAAACCAGGCGCTGGAGAGATGGCTCAGTGGTCAAGAGCACTGCCTGCTCTTCCAGAAGTCTTGAGTTCAATTCCCAGCAACCATATGGTGGCTCCCAACCATCTGTAATAGGATCCAATGACCTCTTCTGGCATGCAAGAGTCATACAGATGGAGACTCATTTACATAAAATAAATAAATCTTTAAACAAAACAAAACAAAACTAATCAGGGCAGAGGAGATGGTCAGAAGGTAAAAAAGGCTTGCCATTGTAGATATAAGGTGAGGATTTCCAGTCCCCAGCACCAGTGCTGGGTGGCTGGACTGGCCTTTTGGAAAACAGGGTCATGGAGTCTCTGGAAAACAAAGTTGGCTAAGTAGACTGGTCAAATCGAGAGCTCTGGGTTCAACTGACAGATCCTGAGCCAAGAAATACAGTAGAAGATAATTGAGGAAAATATCTGATGTCTGTCAGTGTCTGCCTCGGGCCCCTGTATGCACATACACGCACATAGACACCCTCAGCACACACATAGACTCTTGCAAACAAGACACCTACACACACACAGACCCAGACACACACAGACACACACACAGACACACATACACACACACACACACACACACACACACACGGACCCTTGTATGCACACACATGCACATAAACACCCTCAGCACACACATAGACTCTTGCAAACAAAACACCTACACACACACACACACACACACACACATACACACACACACACACACACACACACACACACACGGACCCTTGTATGCACACACATGCACATAAACACCCTCAGCACACACATAGACTCTTGCAAACAAAACACCTACACACACACAGACCCACACACACACATACACACACACACACACACACACACACACACACACGGGCCCTTGTATGCACACACATGCACATGAACACCCTCAGCACACACATAGACTCTTGCAAACAAAACACCTATACACACACACACACACACACACACACATACACACATACACATTCAAGCACACAACAACCGAAAGATTTGCCTGAACTTTCAAATCCCGCTCAGAGCCTTCGACATCTCTGGGTGTGGATGGGGGGTGCACATGTGGAGCTTGGAGCGTAGCCATTTTTAATTTTTTCTACCCCCCCCCAGAGGTAGGAGGGGTGTGACTCAGGAGAAGAAGCCCAAGGGTCTCAGGCAAGCTGCCGAGAGCCACCCGTGGCTGGTGTGACGTCTCAGATGGAACACCTACCCCTCTACTGTCCACAGCCTCTGGCTTCATGAGCCTTCCTCACGCTCCTTTGCTGTGTGGGATCCAGGGCTGAGCACGCCCTCTCTCTGCTTGTCATTTTCAATGGAGAGTTACACGAGGTGGGCCCCATGGCATAGGGACTGTGTTTCCCACCCCAGGCTAAAACTGTCTTGTGTTGTTGTCTTAGTCAGGGTTTCTATTCTTGCACAAACATCATGACCAAGAAACAAGTTGGGGAGGAAAGGGTTTATTCAGCTTACACTTCTACATTGTTGTTCATCACTAAAGGAAGTCAGGACTGGAACTCAAGCAGGTCAAGAAGCAGGAGCTGATGCAGAGGCCATGGAGGGATGTTTCTTACTGGCTTGCTTCCCCTGGCTTGCTCAGCCTGCTCTCTTATAGAACCCAAAAATACCAGCCCAGGGATGGTACCACCCACAAGGGGCCCTCCTCCCCTTGATCACTAATTGAGAAAATGCCTCACAGTTGGATCTCATGGAGGCACTTCCCCAACTGAAACTCCTTTTTCTGTGATAACTCCAGCCTGTGTCAAGTTGACACACAAAACCAGCCAGTACAGTCGTCTTGATAATTCTCATGAGAGACTTCTATGAATCCAACCTTCTGTTCAGCAAGAAACTTTTCCAGTTTTGTTCATTCAAGTGACCCCTTTGCCCCAAGCTCTGGCCAGGCCCTGGGATGTACCTGAAGGCTAACTAGCCCCGGTCTCTGCCTACAGAGGTTTGGGGGACTTTCTGGGAGAGGGCTGTAAGCTTCCCTAGTTCCCTAGGATAGGGGGAGAGGGGGAGGGGCTGAGCAGGAAGCTGTGGAGTGAGTGAAAGCCAGACCAAGAGTGAGGTAGGCTGGCGAGAGGCCCCATGCCTTCCAGACTGGCTAGGCCTGTCAGTGGAGAGGTTGCCCACCATTGACTAGGACTTCCAAGACTCCATTCCAGCCTCGTAGTGAGATGTTCTTCTGCTCCATATTTCTGTTATTGATGCTCTACAGAGGTCCGTTGATGTTGCTGTTCCTGGGACAGTGAAGAACACAGTGCATTGTGGGTTCTGGGAGTCATAGTCTGGAGAAGGCAGCTGGGCCGGCTCAGGGAAGTTCTTCCTTGAGTCTCCCCCATGCCCTTTTGATGGGGTTCTGGTCTCACCATTTGCCAGAATCAGATGTACATCTCATAGCAGGGCTTCCCTGGTTCTGGGCAAGCAAGCAGATGTCCAGAGAGGTGCAGGGGACGG
Source organism: Apodemus sylvaticus (assembly GCF_947179515.1). NCBI lineage: Eukaryota > Metazoa > Chordata > Mammalia > Rodentia > Muridae > Apodemus > Apodemus sylvaticus. The sequence continues at coordinate 26,129,916 of NC_067490.1, forward strand.
GTGGGGAGGAGACTCTTGGTCCCATCCCAATGCCCACTGTTGGTGAATGCAGGCAGGTCTCTGGCCACCACCGGGCCTCAGTTTCCTGTTCTGCAAACAGAGACTAGGATGCAATCTCTAAAGCACCTTTGGCTTCAATTCTAAGGTACATGTCGTGTCTGAGAAAGGCCTAACTCTACTGAGGGGGGTCGAGACACACGTGTGTTTGCATGTGTGTTAGGTGTTGAGGGGCCAGGCCTGGGAAGGAAGGAAGGAAGGGTTTAGTCTGAGCTCCTGCTGTAGGCATACACCTGAAAGTGTGTGTACATACATGTTGAGTATGCGTGTACACACACATGTGTGAGTATGTGTACACATGTGTATGTGTATATATATATGTGTTGTGTACATGTCAACTGTGTGTGTGTGACAGAGAGAGAGAGAGAGAGAGAGAGAGAGAGAGAGAGAGAGAGAGAGAGAACCATCTTCTCAACACTCCCTCCCACCCTGAGAGTTTTCTGACTCCACTCCAGCCCCTTGGTCCCCCAGCAGGGGAACCCTGGAGCGTGGTAACTTCCCTGTATTTGTTCTGAAGCTGGGGCAGATGTTTCCTGCAGCTGGCCACTCACTCAGCCACTGTCCTCAAGATGGATCGGCCTATTTTTAGCCCTATTGTTAATGCCCAGGCATCTGCTTCCAGGCGCATGTGGGAGGCTGTGGCCCTGGGAGGGACACTTCCCCGGCCCATCATGCTCTCTGCCTCCCGGCTTCTGTGTCCTGTGAGAAGCTAAGTGGCCTTTCAGACGGGAACTCCGCACCTCAGTTTGTTCCATCTGCTGAATGGGACAATAGCCCTCTTCCTCACAAGGCTCTGGAGGGGCAAGAAGTGTGAAATTCACCCGGTAAAGAGTTGTTTTGAAACTACATGTGTCAGGGGTTCAAATCTATGGGCTGTTGTACTTATAAACAGCACATTGACTCTGTGGGGTTGGGTTGGGTTGCGGGCTTTGTTATAGGTACTGGAACGTGAGCTGAAGTGGCAAGGCTTTGCTGGTGGTTATGGGTAAGGGGGGAGGGCGAAGGGAGGGGAGGCAATTCCAGGTGTGGAGCCCAAGATCACGACACAGAAGGAGGAACCTGTGTCCAGGGAGATCTGTTAAGGAGGGTAACTGTGAATATGATCTGTCTTAGTTAGGGTTTTTTCCTGCTGTGAACAGACACCACGACCAAGGCTACTCTAATTAGAACATTTAATTGGGGCTGACTTACAGGTTCAGAGGTTCAGTCCATTATCATCAAGGTGGGAACGTGGCAGCATCCAGGCAGGCATGGTGCAGGAGGAGCTGAGAGTTCTACATCTGAAGGCTGCTAGCAGAATAATGACTTCCAGGCAGCTAGGAGGAGGGATCTTAGAGCCCACAGTGACACCCCTACTCTAACAGGGCCACACGTTCTAGTAGTGTCACTCCCTGGGCTGAGCATATACAAACCATCACATGGCCGGGCAGTGGTGGCGCACACCTTTAATCCTAGCACTTGGGAGGCAGAGGCAGGTGGATTTCTGAGTTTGAGGCTAGCCTGATCTACAAAGTGAGTTATAGGACAGCCAGGGCTACACAGAGAAACCCTGTCTCGAAAAAACCAAAAAAAAAAAAAAAAAAAAAAAACCACCAAAAAACCAAACCAAAACAAAAAAACAAACCGTCACATGATTCAATACCAGGTTTTGAGATTTTGTTTTGTAACTAAATTGCACAGTTCAGAACAGTGCCCGTTTTTGATGGCAGCTTTATGTCCCAGTGCCACACACACTACATGTTTGTATGATCTCACAATTGTAAGCTTTAGCTTGGAGACTCCTGTGCAGCTCCTGACAATTATTCACCTGTGTGGTCCAGAGAAGCCAAAGAGATTGGCCATCATGCTAGAGTCTCTTCTGGGGAGCGTGTCTGGGAACAGAGACTCTGTGGTTCTGCTCTGAGGTAGAGGCCAGCTCAAGGTCTGTGCATGGCTGTCAGGAAGTGTTGAACTGCCTGAAAGATTCAGCTGCCAGATGATTGACGGCTACCCATCTGTCCATCCCCTCACCATCCACACGGAAACAAAGACGGCCACAGAGAAGGCAAGGCCGACCCCAAGGTCTGACAGGAGGTCAGAGCTGAGGGACCAACCAGATGGCTTAGTGGGTAAAGGCAGCTTCTGTGGTAACGATGCCAGGGCCACTGGTGGAAGGAGAGAACCAGGCCCCACAAATTGTCTTCTGACCTCCTCAAGAGCACCATAGCAGGAGAGTGCCCCCCACTTCCCATACACACACAAAATAAAATAGATTTTAAAGAAATTTAGTTGGATGTGGTAACACACACCTTTGATTCCAGGTAGAGGTGGGCACAGAGCTCTGTGAGTTCAAGGCCAGCCTTGTCTACATAGAATTTTACAGGTTAGCCAGGCCATGGTGGCACATACTTTTAGTCCCAGCACTGGGGAGACAGAGGCAGGTGGAGTTTCAGATCAGTCTGGTCTACAGAACAAGTTCCAGGACAGCCAGGGCTACACAAAGAATACTTGTCTTGAAAAGTTAAAAAATAAAATAAAATAAAGATAGAAAGAGAGAGAGAGAGAAGGGGGGAGAGATTGATTGATTGATTGATTGATTGATTGAGTTCCAGGCCAGCCAGGGCTACATAGTGGGACCCTATCTGAATCCAACCAATCAATACTTAAAAAATAAAAGCAAGTCAAGGCTGAGAAAGAAACTATGGTGCTTCTCCAGTTCTGGGGAAACTCAGTTGAGTGTGGTTTTGCTTAGAATCTTGGGTATGGGGGAGAGAAGTGTGTGTATGTATGTGTGTGTGTGTCTGTGTGTCTGTGTCTCTCTGTGTATGATTTTATTATTTTATTTTATTCTTGTTTGAGGCAGGGTCTTATGTAGCCCAAGCTAGCTTTGAACTTGGTATGTAGCAAGGATTGTCCTGAACTCCTGATGTCCCTCCAGATGTTGGGATTCCAGGTGTGCACTACCACAGTGTTCTGTGTGGTGCTGAGGATGAACCCCAGGGCCGTGGTGTGCTAGGTGAGCGCTGCTCTCTGGCGACTTTCTAGCCCTGGAAGGGGAGATTTCAGTGCTGGACAAGGGGGTTTAGCTTCGAGGCCACGGGTTTGGGTCCCTGCAGGGTTGCTGGAATCTCGAGTGGAGCTGGAACACTGTGTACGTTGCTGCTGGCCTTCTGAGGCCCAGGTAGCCCTCAGGAAAGTGGGCAGATGGTGTCCTCATGGGTCCCCACGGGAGTCTAGGTTTCTACTGACCGTAAGAATCTCGACTGTCTTCCCCCTCTTTGATGAGGTCTCCGGCATGTTTGTTCAGGACTCGTGGGGCCTGCAGAGGGCAGAAGCCAAGGGGACAGCTGCTTCTCTGGGACCTCTGGCTCTGCTGGGTAACTGTACTGCCTACTAGCTCTATCTGGAGCAAACCAGCTTGCCCTGGGGCCTCTCTCTCCCTGATGACTGCTTCTCGCCTTTGGGGGGGAGGAACTCTCATGGCTTACGGGGGCTCCTGGAGGGACAGAGAGGCACTCGCCCTCTGAGATCCTCTGACTTTGGGAGCATCAGAGGCCAGGTTCTGCAACGGGGAAAGGGATACCTGGTTCAGAACTTCCTGGAGGCTGCAGCTGTAGGCAGAGATGACGTAATGGTAGGTTCTTGTCTGTCTCCTCCATCGCTCCCAAGACCCTGGTGTGGGACGGGTCACGTGTTCTGTGACCACCCACTGCTGTGACTCCTCCATCTCATACCCTGAGAACAGACTCCATCTACAGCACTGCCCATCCACCGGCAGGGAAGGTTGACATTGCTTTTCAAGAGAGGAAAACTTTCATTCCTGTGACCATCTGGTCTGCGGTCACTGAGGACCCAGCCTAAAAATAACAGGGCGCATTAGTCAGGATTAGATTTGTCTGTAAGTCCTAGGAAAAGGCAAATAACAGGAGTTTACACAAGATGGAAGTTTATTTCTCTACCCCTATCCAAGCTCTCAGGGCTTTGTAGATGGGGCCTGCCGTGCTGGCGCTATTCCATGGTTTCCCTCCGGGACTTGGATGGCCACGGTTCCTAGGTCGTGGCTTCACCCAACATGTCTGCTCTCATATCTGTGTCCCAGGGCACAGAATGTGAGAAAGGAGGAAAAGCTCTCATATGGAAGGGTTCTGGAAGTCAGCACGTGATGCTGCTTATATCCTGTTAGCTAGAATTTAAATTCACATGGCCCAAGTATGGACAATGAAGATCTTGGTCCTGGCTAACGTGGTGTGCTTTGGTAATCATCCCTGCCCTTCCTGGGGGAGTAAGTCATTCCGGCATTATAAAATAACTTAAAAATATTGTTTATTTGTCAGAGAGGGGAAGGGGACCATGGCACACAGCGTATCTGTGGCACTCAATGGACAACTACAAGTAGTTTCCCTTCTGTGTGGGTCCTGGGTTCAGGCTTTGGTCCTTAGGATTGGCAGCAGATATCTTCATCCACAGAGTCATCTCCTTGGCTCCAGCTGTGGACAAACTGATTGAAATGAAGGGTGATTCTAGGCCAAGAACCCAGATGTTCTTAGGGTCTTCTGGGTCTCCCAGGGATAGTTCTCAGGTCAGTCAGTGTTGCTTCTGAGGACTGAGAAGCCACATGCCCTCATGTCCCAGGGCAAGAAGGAATGCCTCCTCTAGCTGACTGAACTTAAAAGGGTTTGTTTGTTTAGATTTATTTATTTTGTTTATGGATTTTGCTTGCATGCATGCATGCATGGGGCTCCCAGAGGTCGGAAGAGGCTGTGAAGGCCTTGGAAAACTAGAGTTGCAGATGGCTGTGAGCCACCTTGTGGGTGCTGGGAACTGAACCCAGGTCCTCTGCAAGAATAGCAAGCCCTCTTAACTACTGGGCACACTCGCTCTAGCTCCTGACCGTGACCGTTTGATTCTTCCGCCTCCACTGACCATGTTTTGGGATTTCAGGTGTGTTCCACCATGGCTGCTTTATACCGTGCTGGGGTTGGGATCCAGAGCCTCATACCTCAAGATCCATAAAACCACAAAACAAAAAGTCAAAGTTAGGAAGTAGTAATGGGGCTCTGGCTGGTTCCTTCCCAACCCTCCGGAGGTTTCATTTAGTTTCCAATGGATGCTGTCCTGGTTTTGGAGGAGGAGGAGGAGGACGGAGGGAGGGAGGAAGAAGAAGGGGGAGAAGGAGGAGGAGGAGAAGGAGAAGAAGAAGAAGAACAACAACAACAACAACAACGACGACGACAACAACAACAAGAACAACAACAGGTGGGGGAAGGGAATTCAAGGGGCACATTGGCCAACTCAGGGGCGTAGGACAGACAGGACCCTCCCTTTGCTAAGCTGAGTCACCTGGGGAGTCCCTCCTTGCCCACTTCATTGTTGTTCTGGAAGGCACCACCCTTGCTGGTCACTGGAATGTCCACTGGACTGTAGCAGGGGCCTTCTGCAGGGGGATGGTCGCAGAGGGGCTCAGAACTGCAAGAATTGGTGTAGTAGAGGAGGCACCATGACCTGTGCCCAGCCTTCAAATTCATACTGTAATTAAACTTAAAAAACAAAACAAAACAAAACAAAAGTTGGGGCTGGAGAGATGGCTCAGTGGTTAAGAGCACTGACTGCTCTTCCAGAGGCCCTGAGTTCAATTCTCAGCAACCACATGGTGGCTCACAACCATCTGTAATGGGATCTGATTCCCCCTTCTGGTGTGTCTGAAGACAGCTATAGTGTACTCATGTACATGAAATAAATAATTCTTTGAAAAAGAAAAGTCATTCCTGAAGGAACCTGTCTGTGCTCCGAGTGGGAGGTTTGACAGCTGTGGACAAATATGAAGGAAAACCTGAGCTCCAACTTTGCTGTTGGTGCTGAAGAGATGTCAGTGTTCTGTGTCTGCTCAATGCAGAACACCACCCTTGGCCGGAACAGTGGCCTGCCAGGTAGGGCGGACAGCGATGGGGAGACTCTGCCCTGCTGCCGACTATGAGCTGATTTCTTTTGGGGTTAGCCTGTCCTTCTGCTCCTTCTTCTAAGGCAAGCATCTGGTCCAGACTTGGGAAAGCTGTGTGGTGGTGGAGCAATCAGGGAGGCTTCTTGCAGGAGCTGGGCATCTGTTGGGTAGAAGGTGGGGTGTGTGTTGTCAGAGCACTTCCTTCTGCCTGGTGGGAGGCCGAGCTGGCTTGTTGGCCCCTGACTGCAGGTGCTAGGTGCACAGTGCCCACTGATCTCGAAAGCTCGCTCAGTTTCCCTTGCTGGTGTCCACCGCTCGGCCTGTGTTCTGGACAATCCAGGGCGGCTCTGTCCTCCAAGGTGCCACTGAGGGCCCGTGCAGCCCTCGGCTCCTACACCCAGCTTTCTTTAAGATCCTGTTCTTGCCTTTCCTAGATGACCATGTGCTGCCTGGGGGTGACAAGACTTGGTCTTTGGGACCTGGCTTATTTCTCTTTGTATGGCATTTGGGACTCTGCTCTGCCAGTGTTGCTGAATGCATCCCCACGTAGACGTAGATTTCTAGTGTTTTGTTCCTCTGCCTGTTAGTTGTTGGGCATTAGTAAGGTTGGTCTCAGACACTGACCCTGAGTACTCAGGCCCCCGAGGTTATACAGAAGCCATCCCCCCCACATTTCTTCTCTGATAGAGTCCTTTAAGTGAAAGTGTGGAGTCACGTGACAGTCATGTGCTTCCCTTGGGAAGAAACTTTAGGACTTCTGGGCTTGGGGTGGCTTATGATTATCGTCCCAGGACTTGATGTGGGGGGAGGGGGCTGAGGTTTCCATGGGTTCCACTTGGTCTCCTTAATGAGTTCCTGGCCAGCCGGAGCTATAGAACAATAAATAAATATCAAACAAACAAAAATACAGAATGGTTTTTTTTTTTTTTGAAGTAACCACCAGCTGTGTGAGAGCCTGGGAAATCCAGTCTTTAAAAAATTGTCACTGAAGACGAATGAGTAAGATCACCTCAAGTGCTTGTTGGATGTATACAAGTCCTCATCTGTCTCACTCATTTTTTTTAAGTTTTATTTTATGTATAAGAGAACGTTTTATCTGTCTTCAGACACACCAGAAGAGGGCATCGAATTCCATTACAGGTGGTTGTGAGCCACCATGTGGTTGCTGGAAATTGAACTCAGGACCTCTGGAAGAGCAGTCTTATTCAGAGTCCTCTCTCCAGCTCTCCTCTGGCCCATCTTTAAGCAGTTCTTTGATGTGTGTAAACTTCATGACAAATTCCCAGCTGTCTGGAGAGCCACATATTGGTGCTCCCCTCCACCATTCTGGAGTTTCTGCTGTTCGCATGGCCCAGAAACAATGGCACCAACCCACCATTGAATGAGTCTGTAGACCAGAATGAGCCTTTCCTTTTGCCAGTTGAGTGCCTCAAGTATTTTGTTTTGTGTTGTTTTGAGACAGGGTTTCTCTGTGCAGCTCTGGCTATCCTGGAACTCTGTGTGGCCTTGAACTCACAGAGATCCACCTGCCTCTGCCTCAAGTGCTGGGACTGGCGTGCACCACTGCCTCCCAGCTGTTTTGTTATTCTAACACACAGCAGGTTCTTTCCATACCTAGGCTAATGGACTGCCTAAACAGCCGCGTTTCATGTCCAAGCTCCCCGGTCCACCTCCATTATGTCCCATTAGAACCTTAAGAGCCCATCCCCAGCCCTGCTGCTGTGCTGACCACTGTGCTCAGCAGTGGTATAATTACCAATACCGCCGACCTTAGCATCCTGCAGACCCTTTTGTGTATTAGGAAGAAGCTGTCTGTGGCTTCCAGCTGTCTTGGGAGGAACAGCCGCTCCCTCCCAAGTTGCAAAGCTCACTCTGGCCGGGTGGAGAGCGAGTCTTGGATGAGGGCTACTGATGAGGGCCCTTGGCTTGCTCTCTTGTCTGCACGTGGTTTCGAGGCCCATTCAGGTTTCAAAGGATGCTGCCCACCCTAGCTGCTTGTCCTGCCAGCTGTGCACATCTGTATTGTCTGTCGGCTGCCCTTAGGTGCTGCTCGTTGTCTATGAGTCTTTTTTTTTTTTAAAGATTTATTTCTATGTAAGTACACTGTAGCTGTCTTCAGACACACCAGAAGAGGGCATCAGATCTCATTACAGAGGGTTGTGAGCCACCATGTGGTTGCTGGGATTTGAACTCAGGACCTTTGGAAGAGCAGTCAGTGCCCTTAACCGCTGAGTCATCTCTCCAGCCCTGTCTATGAGTCTTAGGGAAGGTGGAGTAGAGGCAAAGGGTGGGTGGGGTGGAGCTGAGCTGTGGGAATGGGCCTGGGCTTGGCTGGTGGCAGCTGTGGCCGGCCGGCAGTGGACGCATGCCTGTTGTCCCTTTCTTGAGGCTGTTTTTATTCACATTCCTTTGGCCCAGGCTTCTGGGAGGAGGCCTGGGAACCGTTGGTGTGGAGCCTGGCAGCTGGAGAGGCTACCGGAGAGAGAGTGCTCTCTCTTTGGGCCCTCAGCTGGGGTCCACTGAGAAAGCCTGTTTTGTGAGCTACCTGCTTTCCTAGCTGGGAATCTCAAAGGTTCATTCTTTGTACCTCTGAGGGGTTGGCGGTCAAACTGTGTATCAGGAGCCCGGAAGACATGTTCTTCTACATAGGTGTGGGCAGTTCATCAGGGCTGCCTTGAGGCTGCTGGGAGTTTTCAAGGATGGCAAGGATTTCTGTATTTCTGTATGGGATAGGAATCATCAGTGGTTGGAGAAGGTTCTAGAAGGGTAGAGGAGATGGTCAGTTTCTCTCTAAATGTTCAGGAGACAGCTCTGGAGGTGGGGCCTCTGTATGTAGTGTTGGGAGGTGTGGGAGAGTGTCAGGTCTGGGGACCGCAGACTGAGTTGGCCTGCCCTTTTGCTGACACCATGACCCCGCTGCACACATCTCTGGGTGTCACTGCTGTGATGAGTAGGTGGTGTGGGGTGAGGGGCGGGGATGTGTGGTCAGGAGCAGACAGGACCCGTTATCCATGATTTGCAGTTCATAGTGGGCTAGCTCCCAAGGGTAAAAGAGTGTGGGGCGCTATCAGAATTTGCCCTCCCCCATAATAATATCTGTGCCATGTGTGATCCCAGGGCCTCTGAGTGCCTAGAAACTCCCATGATCCTCTCTGCCATGTCTGCTACTCTCCGTGTCGGACACCCAGCCTTGTTCTTAGCAGACCCTGAGCTCTGGCAAGGCCACCGCCCTCCAGCTCTTCCACTGTATCACGGATATATTCCTTTACTTGTTTTAAACAGGTTTTAACTTTAACCTCAGGCTGGTGAGACTTGTTTCCTTCCAATCCAGGACGCCCAGGGTTCTTTGGGTGAGGAAGTGCCGCCCCGTGTCCCGAAGGCCCATGATGCTGATCAGATAGATGGTAGTCTTGGTTTCTGTGGCAGCTGTTTTCTTTGAATGTTTCAGCTGATGGATACTTGCCTGGTTTGGATAAACTCATGGGTAGAGTGGTTTCCTGTGCGTCTGCTTTAGCAGAACGATGCAGAGGAGATGACCAGGGCCTCAGTGCAAGGGACACACAGGGGCCCTGCAGCCCATTACCATCTGTCTTAGTCGGGGTTTCTATTCCTGCACAAACATCATGACCAAGAAGCAAATTGGGGAGGAAAGGGTTTATTCAGTTTACACTTCCGCATTGCTGTTCATCACAAAAGGAAGTCAGGACTGGAACTTAAGCAGGCCAGGAAGCAGGAGCTGATGCAGAGGCCATGGAGGGATGTTTCTTACTGGCTTGCTTCACCTGGCTTGCTCAGCCTGCTCTCTTATAGAACCCAAGATTATCAGCCCAGGGATGACACCTCCCACAAGGGACCCTCCCCTCCTTGATCACTAATTGAGAAAATGCCCCATAGCTGGATCTCATGGAGGCACTTCCCCAACTGAAACTCCTTTCTCTGTGATAACTCCAGCCTGTGTCAAGATGACACACAAAACCAGCCAGTACACCATCCAAGCCCTCTCTACACAGTTTCATCTCCTACTCTGAGCCTGGAAGTCCTGAACCACCATGATCTCTGTGTGTGGCTGACCCTTCCTGACTGTACCCCGTGTTACCCAATGATAAATGTTCTATGGCTCAGCTGCACCTCTGTCCCTCAGCCCTTCTTCCTTTAAAAAAATGTATGTATGTCTATATATATATATTCCCTAAACCTGCTCAGGTTTATTTTTAATTTTTATTTATTTTTCTATATATGGGTATTTTGCCTGCATGCATGTGTCTTATGTGCTACTGCATGTGCCTATGGTACCTATAGAGGTCAGAAGAGGGCATCAGGTCCCCTGGTTAAACAGTTAAATATTTATGAGCTGCCATGTGGGTGCTAGGAATTGAATCTGGCTGTTCTTCCAGAGCTGCCAGTGCTCTTAACCTCTGAGCCATGTCTCCAGGCCTTCCTAGTGGCCAGGACAGCCACTCTGTGTCTGCAGCCATGGTGGGAATTGCTCCATCCGGGGTTGAGTGGCCAGGGTCCTCCAGAACTGTTTTTTTGTCTGTCCCTCTGAACTGTGTACCCTCTTACCTGCAGGTCTGGGGTCCCGAGGCCCCTGGCAGACTATGGGTACAACAGCAAGCACAGCACAGCAGACAGTCTCGGCTGGCACTTCCTTGGAGGGCCTGCAGGGCAGCAGCAACAGCATGGATGGCCAGCATTCTCTCAGCGTGCAGTCCTTCCATGCCACAAGTTTACACAACAGCAAGGCCAAGTCCATCATCCCTAACAAGGTGGCCCCTGTTGTGATCACGTGAGTATCAGAGGACACATGATCGTGTTCCCGTAAGACATGGGTGGTGTGGGGAACCTGCATGCACTTACTGTTTAGATTGCTTGCAGTTTTGCAGATTAACCTCCCCTCCCAAGTCTCACCCAGAAATTTTAAGCAGTATTTCTGGAATCACACAGTGTCTTAGTTCTTAGTTAGGGTTTCCAATGCTGTGAAGAGACACCATGACCAAGGAGAGTCTTATAAAGAACAACATTTAATTGGAGCTGGCTTACAGTTTCAGAGATTCAGTCCATTATCATCATGGCAGGAAGCGTGGCAGCATCCAGGTAGACATGGTGCTGGAGGAGCCTAGAGTTCTACATCTTGATCCAAAGGCAGCTAGGAGCAGACTGTCTTTTCTGTAGGCACCAAGGAGGAGAGTCTCTTCTGTACTGGGTGGAGCTTGATCATAGGATGTCAAAGCCCGCCCACCTACACAGTGACACACTTCCTCCAGCAAGGTCATGCCTCCTAATAGTGCCACTTCTCATGGGCCAAGCGTATTCAAACCACCACACACAGCGAGCAGGTAGCAGGGCTGGGTCTCTTCTGAGTCTCTGGGCCCATAATACTTACCCATGTTAGCTGGCATAGGATTTGCCATGTAGACAAGGCTGTCACAGGTATCCTCCCGCTTCTGCCTCCCACGTGCTGTAATTAAAGGTGTGCATCATGATACTCCATAGTAGTAGACTGTTGTCAGGCTGGAGAGCTAGGAGCTGCTCTTCTACGATCTGATTGGGACCTTTAGGAATCAGCCTTTAGGGAGCGGGGAGGCAGGTTTGTTTTGTTAGCATGCTTTTAGCCAACTGGACACATTTTAAGCATCCGGACACAGGAGGGCCGGAAGGATGGACATCTATGAGTGGATAAAGGAATGGGTCTTTCTGAGAGCTAGAGAATGGAGGGACCCTGGGTCTACCTCCTGGGGAGCTGGAGTCGTCTTCTCATCTCTGGGCCTTGTGGGAATGTAGGAAGACGTGCATGCTTTAGACAGACCATGAGTGTGGCAGAGAGCTGGGAAACGGGCCTTCTGTGTAAAGAAGCCCCTAGGTGGAGTGATTCATCAGGCTTCAGAAATTACCATAAGTTATTGTGCTTGGGATAAAAGGCAGAAGAGCGATGCCCTGCAGACGTGACTTAATGGACCCTGGAAGTCAGTCTGGGTTGCTGAGTGGTGTAGAGGCACACAGGGCTGGAGAGATGGCTCAGCAGTTAAGAGCACTGACTGCTCTTCCAAAGGTCCTGAGTTCAAATCCCAGCAACCACATGGTGGCTCCCAACCATCTGTAATGAGATCTGATGCCCTCTTCTGGTGTGTCTGAAGACAGCTACGGTGTACTTACATATAATATTAAATAGATAAATCTTAAAAAAAATTCGAGGCAGTGGTGGAATATGCCTTTAATCCCAGCTCTTGGGAGGCAGAGACAGGTGGATTTCTGAGTATGAGGCCAGCCTGGTCTACAGAGTGAGTTCCAGGACAACCAGGGCTACACAGAGAAACCCTGTCTCAAAAGACCAAATCTAACCAACCAACCATCCAAAATAACAGAAAACCAATAACAACAACAACAACAACAACAAAAAAACCCCAGAGGATGGGGGGGAAGAAAGAGAGAGAGAGATATGGAGGAGAGATAGAGAGAGAGAGAGAGAAAGAGAGAGAGAAAGAGAGAGAAAGAAAAAGAGAGAAAGAGAGAGAAAGAGAGAGAGAAAGAGAGAGAAAGAGAGAGAAGAGAGAGAGAGAGAAAGAGAGAGAGAGAGAGAGAATCTGAGAATGAAAGTTAACAGCAGTTTGGCCATTGAAGGCAACCTTGGGAAAAGCAGGTCTGGGGTCTAGGGCCTGGCTCTGCCTCCTTGGTCTCTCTCTGGGTCTTAGTTTCCTCATCACCATAAGCAGAGATGGGAGGGAAATATGGAAGCTGGTGGTGTGGCTCAGACAGTTGTTGTCCACCTGAAAATGTATATACCTCCATGGGTTGCAGAGTGTGTGAGGTAGACATGACTTTACAGGTCATCCAACTGAGGCACCAGCTTTCTGCATCTGGCAGGTCAAATCTGGCCCACTACCTGGTGATGTTAATAGTGCACTGTTTATTAGTGCACTGTTAGGCCCACCCACTTTTACTTCACCTGTGGATACCGAGTGCTTCAATGGTAGACTTGCCAGGCTGTAACAGAGCCTGCATGGTCTTCCCACAAAGCAGGAGATATTTGCTTTCAGTCTGGTGCAGGAAAGGTTAGCAGAGCCCTGATCATGGCAGATAGATCTGACAACTGAGTTAGACAGGAAAATGGGTCTCAGGGACACAGAGTGTGGGCCATTGATGTGTCAGCAGGAGCCAGGCCCCTTGCTTGTGGATCCTTTCTCCACCCCACCCATTTACCTCACTGCTTTCCTGCTGGAAGCTCTTTTGATTGGTGCCTGAGCTGCAGCAGACGGGTCTCATGCATTGGTACAGTGGCAGTGTGGCTTTGTGTCTGAGTAGCATCCTGCTTCAGTGATTGTGCCTTACCTGACTTACTGTCTACAGAAACCACCAAGAGCTTGTTTAAACAGCTGGTGTTTGATCAGTCCTATTGTGGTAATATTAAGGTCTGAAGAATTGGAACACCTGTACGCAGCCACGGCAGGGACACACCCATTACATCTTGTGGGATGAACTGCACTGAACTCTGGAATTGGAAGTGTGGGGACTGTTTCAGTCACAACCTGAGGGGTGGGTCATCCACTGGCAATGTCTCAATCAGGCTTTGGTTTAGACCACCGTAACAAAGTATTGCCCATACCGAATGTTTGAATAGAGACAGATATTCACCTCTCGTTTGGGTGTCCAAGCTGGTATGGCAGCCTGCAACCACCCAGGCTCCCCTAGTATCTTGCTTCAATTAAATCAGCAGGTGCCTCTGTCTTTTGGGAGGGCTAATCTACCTCTTCCAGGGACAGGGTAAGGCAAAAGACAGACTAGAAGGCTTTACCTTTAGGAGTGGCCTAGAATTTGCCCCTCCTCACTCCCTCTCATATCATTGGCTAGAGATTAATAACAGGACCAATGCTAACTGCAAGGGAGGCTGGCAAATATAATAGCTGCAAGGGAGACTGGCAAATATACTAGCAGCAAGGGAGATGGGAAATGTAGTTTGCAGTGGAATAGCCTAGGTCTTAGTCGTCTCAGCTCTGGTGTTCTGTGTATGAGAATGAAGGGGCAGCTGTGTGGGTCAGGGTCAGATGGCCTTGCTGTGTTTTCTGGTCACAGTGTAAGGGAGCAACAGAGGTTGTCTGACTCCAGTTTTCACTCTGCAGGTACAACTGCAAGGAGGAGTTCCAGATCCACGATGAGCTGCTCAAGGCCCATTACAGGATGGGCCGGCTCTCAGATGCCACTCCCGAGCACTACCTGGTGCAGGTGAGGGCAGTTCCACCCCCGCCCTTCTCTGCCTTTTCTCCACTTCCATCTTCTCCCACTCTATTTTTGTCTCTCAATCCTTCTTTGAACTTCAGGGCATTTTTTGCATATGCTAGGCAAGCATTCTACACTGAGCCATGTCCCCAGTCCCTCACTGATAGTGCTAGGCAATTAAGTACTGCTGAGCCATGCCACAGCCTCTCAGTTCTTCTTAACCACCCTTTGGTTGCAGAGTGTGTGAGGTTGAGAGGACCTTACAGGTCATCCAGTTGAGGCACCAGATGACTGCATTCTGCAGGTCAGATCTGCCCCAACACCTGTCGATATCAAGTTTTATTGGTCCACTGTTAGGTGCATCCACTTGGACATCAGCTGCTGCTGCCTAGTGTTTAGATAGCAGAACCTCCAGGGTGTAACAGAGTTCGCATGGCCTGCCCACAAAGCAGTATGTTTGCTTTCAATCACTTGCAGGAAAGGTTTTCAGATATGTGTCAAATTTGAGTTAGACAGAAAAATGGGTTTCAGGGATGTGTACAAGGTGAACCACCATGATATGTCACCAGGAGCCAGGCTCCATATATCCCACGCTCCCCTCTCCCTTAGGAATCCTGGCCCCAGACTCTTGCTTCTGCTCTCCATCCCAGTCCTGTCTAGTATTCTCCATCTTCTTCAAGAGCAGCAATTTTCAGCCTTCTGAACACTGTGATCCTTTACGACGGTTCCTCAGTGCTGACCCCCATCATAAAATTATTTGCATTGCTACTTTATAACCATAATTTCACTGCAGTTATGTACTGCAATATAAATCTATATGGAGATAGAGATTTGCCAAAGGGGTCATGACCCACAGGTTGAAAATTGTTGTTTTAGACTCTAAAAGCATCTAAACCCCCAAAGTTTAGAGCTTCAGACTTCATTTGGCTTAGCTTCATTTTGTTTCTTTAACCCCCATTCCATGTCTCGTAGAAGGTCAAAAGGTCACAGACCTGCGGTTTTTAAATCTGTGTTGTTTGCTACTGCTGTCCTATGAATGCTGGTGAGAACCATGCAGCAATGACGAGGCCTTGGATGAGTGACTGGCTGGTTGTGTGACAGTCATTGTGCGGATTTCTGGCTTATCTGGGAGTACAGGTCTCACTCCTTGTCTGTCAGGCAAGGGTCACAGGGGACTAATTACCCAGAGTTCTGGTTTGCTCAGGAATGAACTCTTGACCAGCCAGTATTCTGGTCCCCCCAATGTTTGTCACTGTCATTTCACCCAAGTCTGGAGTCCTTGGGACTAGTGGGTATAAAGGGAATTGTAAATTCTAGAGAGCTTGTATAAAAGACACACAGTCAGGTGTTTTAATTATTAGCTGTAAGCGTAGACTGAGCAGGTTTGGAGCTGTTCTAACTTACATCAGAGCCACTTGTCCCTTGTTACTTGTGTTTCTCCTGGTCCATCTCCTCCAATGGCGGTCTCCTCCTCTCTCCTCCATGTTCTTTCTCCTCCTTCTCTTCCTGTGATAACCAGCCAAGTAACTGAAAACCCACCTACCTTTATCTATCGCCCAATCGTAGGCTTATATTGCCCAGTTAACTTGGAGAGCAAATTTTACATAACAGGCTGGATGAGTATCTGCTCTATCTTGGAGCAGCCAGATTTTGGGGTACAGAATTTAGCATTTGGATACAAGCAGCACCAGACCAACCCCCTACTGTTGGGGCCCAGGAAGGAATTGCCTAATTATCAATCTAGACATGACCTTCGTTCTAAGAGCCTAGCTTTTGCTACAGTTCCAATATCTGTTCTCTTCAAGGCCTGGCTGGCCCCAAGGCCACCTTTTATATGAAGATTTCTCTGGTTCTCCTGAACTCAACACTGTTGCCATCACAGATGTCTGTTCCATGAACCTGCAAGCACCTTCAGGGTGGGACTGAGTCTGCAGCCTTACCCCCGTTCTTGCCTCTCTGTTCCCTAGAGCCCAGGACATATTTCTGTCTGAGGAGAAACCCTTGAGTCCCTGATTGATCTGCTGTGGTTCTCTGTCAGGGTCGTTATTTCCTGGTGCGTGACGTCACCAAGAAGATGGACACACTGGGCACCTTGGAGAGCTGTGGGGCTCACAACTTCCGGCAGGTGCGAGGCGGGCTTCCTGTGTTTGGCATGGGACAGCCCAGCCTCTTGGGGTTCAGGAGAGTCCTGCAGAAACTCCAGAAGGATGGGTTCAAGGTGAGCTTCCCAAGGAGGCTGGCCCTCCATGGTGTGATTGGCAACTCCAAAGCTCTGGGGTGGTTCACCTTGGGCTCTGGGGAAGGGGAGTGTGTCTTGGGCTCAGCCTGGAACTTCAGAACAGAAACTGCAGAGTGTGTAGTGCATTGCTTTGTTGGGGGGGTATACAAGGTCTGAAGCCTCTGGTCTACCTCATTCTTGAGAGGTCAAAGGGACTGAGAGGTGACAAGGGAGCTACTTCCCAACTCCTCTGGGGACTGCCACACGATGGGCTAGCTCAGTCTTTCTTTAACTGGTCTTTATATCAGTCAACTGATTGACCCAGGATTCTGCTAGGTATTGAGGGCCCATGGAAAGGACCAGAACGACTCTGCCTGGGTGATGTGTAGTCCACCAGAGAGAAAAGGCAGATCTACTGGCATGCTACTTGTTAATACGCATGTTAGTGTCATACTTGTGAAGATAGTTACCTGAGAGGAGAATGGGTGGTGCACCCTCACTCTGGATGAGGGAGGCACTATCTGGGCTAAGGCCTAGAGGTGGGACACGTGTCTGTGCAGGACAGGGGTAATGGCTTCTTTTTGCCAGGAATGCATCATCTTCTGTTTGCGGGAAGAGCCTGTGCTGTTCTTGCGTGCTGAAGAGGACTTTGTGTCCTACACACCTCGAGACAAGGAGAGCCTTCATGAGAACCTCAGGGACCCTGGGCCAGGAGTGAAGGCTGAACATCTGGAGCTGGCCATCCGGAAAGAGGTGAGGGCCTGTGAGTGGCGACTGAGAGCATCTCTCCCTAACCTGACCTCAGATATCTGAGCCAAGACTCCAGCCTGCAGCCCAGTTCTCCAGACATGCCCCTGAATCCATTCTGGGGGTGGGAGCTACTCAGTCTTCCTGGCTCAGTCTCCCTAGCTTTTGTGCCCTGCTGGGGTGTGTGGCTGGTTGCAAACGTGACTCCTCCATCCCAGTTAATCTGTTTCAGTCCCTCTCCCATGCTGTTTCTCCTTCGCTCCTCAGTCCTGGTTTTGGAAGGGTGAGAAGAGACCTAGCGGAGGAGACTGTCTTAACTAGGGTTTCTATTGCTGTGAAGAGATATCATGACCATGGCAAGTCTTAAAAAGGACATTTAATTGGGGCTGGCTTACAGTTTTCAGAGGCTCAGTCCTTCATCATCATGGTGGGAAGCAAGGCAGCGTCCAGGCTGACACGGTACAGGAGAAGGAGATCTACATCTTCATCTGCAGGCAGCAGCAGGATAGTACGTGCCACACTAGGTGACATAACTTGAGCATATGTGAGCTCAAAGCCCGCCCCTACAGTGACACACTTCCTCCAAGGCCACACCTCCTAATAGTGGTCACTGCCTATGGCTAAGCATGAGTCTATGAAGGTCATAACCAGTCAAACCACCATGGAGACTGTCTTAATTAGGGTCTTACTGCTGTGAACAGACACCATGACCAAGGCCAGTCTTATAAAGGACAATATTAATTAGGGCTGGCTTTTGTGTTCAGAGGTTCAGGTTACCATCAAGGTGGGAGCATGGCAGCATCCAGGCAGGCATGGTGCAGGAGGAGCTGAGAGTTCTACATCTTCATCTGAAGGTGCTAGGAGGAGACTGGCTTGCAGGTAGCTAGCATGAGGGTCTTAAAGCCCTCACCCACAGTGACACAGCTACTCTGAACAGGGCCACACCTGGGCCAAGCATATCCAAGCCATTACAGAGACCCATGACTGAAGTTTGGCTGCTCACTTTTCCAGTGGGGCCCTGAGGAGTCAAGTGTGCTGGGCCTGTTTCTGAGATTCTGGGACTTCTGAGCGAGCGACTCACCACAGAGCTGTGTGAATGGAATTCTTGGTCACAGTGCTTCAGACACAGATGCATGAGGGAAGGCCCAGGCCTTGCTGGGGACCAGCCTCTCTCTACCTCTGTCATGTCTGCTTCAGCTGGCCCAGCCTCACCCTGCCCTTGGCATTCAGAGGCCTTCTTAGTGCATTTCCGCTGATCACTGGGCAGAGCCCTCCGGCTGACCTCCATCGTGGTCCTGATTGGCCCATGTGGGTCTGGTTGCTCTCAGGTCTGATGTGTGCAGGCAGCGCAGATCCCCTAGGCCTTGTAGTTCTCTCAGAGGAAAAGACGTGTATGTGTAGCGTCTGTGAGTCCGGGTCGCCAGAGCTTGTCAGGGATAATCAGGGAGACTGTGGAAGTTCAGGTCAGATGCCTCTAACCCCTGCATCTCCCTGTAGATCCATGACTTTGCCCAACTGAGAGAGAACGTGTACCACGTGTACCACAACACGGAGGACCTGCGCGGGGAGCCGCACACCGTGGCCATCCGAGGTGAGGATGATGTGCACGTGACCGAGGAGGTGTTTAAGCGGCCGCTGTTCCTGCAGCCCACCTACAGGTACCCGGAGCTCATGTCCTCTCGGGGCTGCCTCTCCAGCTGCTACCTCAGTTTCCCCCATCTGCGCACATCAGGCCTGTGCTTGGGAATGAGGCCTTGAGCTGCGACTCAGGGTCGCTGCCCGGCTCACGGGCTGCCTTCTTGTCCTGGCAGATTCTACCGTCTCCCCTTGCCAGAGCAAGGGGCACCCCCGGAAGCCCAGTTTGATGCCTTTGTCAGCGTTCTTCGGGTGAGTGGGACTGAGGCGGGGTCTGGGAGTGGCGGGTAGGAAGAGGTGCTGGTGGTTGATCTCCATGGAGATGCTCAGGGTGGGTGTGGCCTCTGGCCATCTGTGGAAAGTTCCATGCGTGCTTTATATGGGGTCCA
The DNA here is from genome assembly GCF_947179515.1 of Apodemus sylvaticus. Classification (NCBI taxonomy): domain Eukaryota; kingdom Metazoa; phylum Chordata; class Mammalia; order Rodentia; family Muridae; genus Apodemus; species Apodemus sylvaticus. Next base: position 26,149,090 of record NC_067490.1, read on the forward strand.
GTATGTCGGGGTGTAGGGTTGTGTCTATGTCCTTATGTGCATATATGCACTCTACTGCAGTGTGTCGGTGTGTGCACCTGTGTACACGGGTACACAAGCTGCAATTCTGTCATGCTCGAGCACAGCGCTAATGTCTGGAGGACTCTGTTCTAGCTATGGCTTGGCTGCACACACTCGCCGTGTGGTGTTGGAGACTTTCTCCTCTCTAGACCTCTCCTTCCTCCCTTCTTCAGTCAGACTTGAGATTTTTGTCCCAGAGATCTGTTTGCTGATATTTACTGGGTTTCAGGGGATGGCGGCTTTCTGTCCTAACCCATTTTGGGACAGTGCCTTAATTTGTATTTATAATGGGGAGGAGTCAGGTCAGTGTAGGGCCTGGGACCCTCTGTGTAGCTTCTCCTCCAGACCCCATGCCGTTCCTGGCCTGTTCTCTGAGTTCCCCTGGGTTCCTGCCCTGGGTGGGAGCATCGGATGGGTCAGATCTGGCTGTGAGCTTGACATCAGAGGCCTTGCTGTGTGTCTGACCCCAGCTTGCTGCGTGTCTGACCCCAGCTTGCTGCAGATGTCATGAGTGTGACTGGGGGCCTCCACTGGAGGGTTTTCCCATACACTGTTGTCTGATGGTCTTTCGCCTTCCCTTCTGCAGGAGACCCCCAGCCTTCTGCCGCTCAGAGATAACCACGGGCCTCCCCCTGCCCTCTTGTTCAGCTGCCAGTCAGGTGTGGGTAGGACCAACCTGGGCATGGTCCTGGGTACCCTCGTGATGTTCCACCACAGTAGAACCACCCCCCAGCTAGAGTGAGTGGCCGGGGTTCCCGCCAGTGGAGGGGTTGGAGGGACAGGAAGAGGAGAGGGTGGAGCTGCCTCTGCGGTCATGGGACCCCATCCAGCATCTTTGTATTGTTTGTCACTGGTTGGTTGGGTGTGCTGGAGAGAGGCCACTGGACCCTTCTGGGTCTCCATTTCCCTCAGTAAAAATCAGCAGTAATCTGAAGCCTCCCAATGGCTGATGGGTGGCCTCGGGCTGTGTAGAGCTCCTGATTACACTCCCTGATTGATTCTCTCACCTTGTCAGGACTGCCTCCCTGCTGACCAAACCCCTGCCCGTGGAGCAGTTTCAGGTGGTCCAGGGATTCATCTGCAAGGTGCCCCAGGGGAAGAAAATGGTGGAGGAGGTGAGTTAGGGGCCGGGTCATCAAGGGTTGGAATGGGAAGGTTGCTTCTATTACTGGTGTGTGTGTGTGTGTGTGTGTGGTGTTTCTTCCTCTCTACACATCTTCTCTCTGAAAGTTCTCCTCTTTGTCTCTCCCATTCCCTATCCCCATGCTGTGGTCCTAGGTGGATCGAGCCATCAGTGCCTGTGCAGAGTTGCATGACCTGAAGGAAGAGGTTCTTAAGAACCAGAGGAAGCTGGAGGGCTTCAGGCCAGAGAGCCGGGAGCAGGTGAGGCCGGGAGGAGCATGCCGGAATCTGCTTGGGACTGTGGGTTTTCAGCTTGATGGCTTCTCTCTCAGTACAGTAGTTTCTGGAGGAGGGTGGGGTGGAGGATGAGGGTCGGGCAGCTGGAGCAGTGGGAAGGAAGGATGAGGAAGAGGGAAGTTTATTTTTTCTGAGCAGGTCCCTTGGCTGCAGAATAAACAGGACGGACAGAGGGGCCTGCTGAGACCTCTGCACTCACACGTTTTCCCGGAATCTCCCATTAATCAGCTTCACGTCAGGATAATGAGAAACCTAAGAGTGTGAGAATCAGCTTGTAAAAAAGCAATGGCTAGTCCAGGGTGATACAGGCTTATAAACCCCACGCAACTGCAGAGGCAGGGGGACTGTGGCTTCTGGGGTAGCCTGGGCTGCTTGCTGTGTTTGAGGTCAGCAAGGAGAGAAATAATAGGGAGGGAGGGAGGGAGGGAGAGAGGGATTGAGGGAAGGAGTAGAGAGTCCTGTTCCCACCCCCACCCCCATTGGAGGTGCCGGTGGGGTCAGCACATCACTGCGGGCACATGTTTTGGGATGGCACTTCTCATGGAGTGGACAGAGGACCAAAAGACAGGAAGAGGCAGCCGGCATCCTGCAGTTTAGAACACGTCTCCAGTGATCCAAGTGTTCCCTGTTTGGCCCTGCCTCTTAAGGAACCTGTCACCTTCCGACAGTGTCACCCCAGGACACAGCCTTTAATTCAGAGATCTCTGGGGGCCTCCCAGGATTCACACAGGAGCTCTTCCTGCGAGGGAATCTCTGGAGTTTCCACGGGAAGGGCAGACTTGGTCCATTGCACAGCTTCAGGAAGAAGATTGTGCTGGCTCGCAGCTCCTGTCTTGAGCTCTGTGGAGAAGCCGGTGCTGACAGTGCTTGTGTGTGGTGTGTGGTGTGTGGTGTGTGTGAGACTCAAAGCCCTGACCACCTTCAGTTTGTTTAACACTTACAAAAAGCAAGTCCCCGAGAGCTGAGTTCCACTGTGGGAAAACAGAAACCAGAGACAGGCAATGTGATGCCACCTCGTGAGCACGCGGGCTTCTCTTCAGCCATTGTGATTCTTGTGTAGCCATCCCGCTTCTAGTGTTAGAGTGAATTCCTGGAGTTTGTCATTGAGAAGAGTTTTTGATGTCTTTGTCACTTTAACCCGTGGCCAGGTCAACCTGCCTGGGCCTGGCGAGTCAGACTTGGAGTCCCGACCCAGCTGCCTGGTCACCGTCTGGTAGTGTCCCTTACGGAGACGAGGACTTCTGCTGTGTGGATTGCCTGCATTGTCCTGTTTGTGAAGTGGGACACTCGATGATAAGTAGCTGTAGGGCTGGTGGGGGTCAAGTGAGGGAAGATGCTTGGGACACTGAGAAGAGGGCTGAGTGTCACCTGCTGCTGTCACCAGGCAGGCCCCAGTTGTTGACACATGAGCTGCTTCAGGACCCTGTACTGTCATGGCGTCTGTCTGGAGACACTTCATCTCGCCTTATCTGGAATCCTCTCTTGCATCTGCAGCGGGGTCATCAAGGCGCAGGGTTATCCCCTAGTCTAGACCAGGGGTCAGAGGCCACCAGAGCAGTGCCCAGGGCTCATGCTGAATCTTTGTTTCTCTGGCACCATCTTGTGGTTGTCTCATGTGTTGCTGGCAGAGCTGTCAGGCTGATATGGCAACACAGAGGTGTGTGTTAGTGTGTGTGTGTGTCTGTGTGTATATCTCTGTGTGTGTATGTATGTTTATGTGTGTATATTGTGTATATGTTGCATGTATGTCTGCATATGATGTGTATATGTATATATGTATATGTGTGTATATGTGTGTGTATATGTTGTGCATATATATATTGTGGGTGTGTGTGCATATGATGTGTGTGTATGTGTGTGTCTCTGTGTATATGTGTATGTGTCTCTGTGTGTATGTGTGTATGTATCTGTGTGTATGTGTATGTATGTATGTATGTATGTTTATGCGTATGTATATGTGTCTGTATGTGTGTATGTATATATGTGTGGGTATATGTTGTGTGTATGTGTATATATGATGGGTGTGTATGTATCTGTGTGTATATGTGTGTATGTTTGTGTATATGTGTGTGTATGATGTGTGTGTATGTGTATATTTGTGTGTATGTGTGTGTGTGTGTGTGTGTGTCTGTGTGTCTGTGTATCTGTGTTCCTGGATCTTAAAGGAGGGCCACCCTCAAGAAAGGGAAAGGAACCAGGTGGTGTTCCCACACACTTTTAATCCCTAGATTAAGATACTAGAGATACAGAGAGGCAGGCAGATCTCTGAGTTCAAGGCCATCCTGGTCTACAGAGCTAGTTCCAGGACAGCCAGGGCTACACAGAGAAACCCTGCTTCAAGAAAGTAAAAATTCAACACAGAGGAAATGGAACATAATGAGGTAGTTGTCCTGTTTTCTTCTCACGCTGTCCCTGTCCCAGGACTCGGAACTGGAGAGGCAGCATCTGTCTGAGAGCCACGCATGCCCTGTGTGGTCACCACAGGGTTCCATATTACTCATGAGTTACTGCAAAGGGGATAGAACATGGAAGAACTTCCAGCCTGGCAGAACTGTCTTGGAGCTGGAGGGCGTGCCTTCTGGGAGTCTCCACTCTTCTAGACACAGCTAGGGGGCAGCCCCATGTCTAACACCCATTTCTCCCTTCCCCCTCCCTGTCCTCAGGAGTGTGGCAGTCAGCATGCTGTCCAGCAGAGGGCGCTGTGGAGTCTGGAGCTGTACTTCTATCTGATCCTATTTAACTACTATCTGCATGAACAGGTGGGGCTGAGGGAGGGCTACCCCAGCCACTGGCACCCCACGGGGCAGGGAATAGAGGGAGACTGTGTGTGTGTGTGTGTGTGTGTGTTGGTTGCTGAGAAAGGCTGGGAGGGCCAAGAACAGGTCCAGGTGCCTGTTGTTTCTGCCCCGCCCCCATTTCCGCTCTGCCACAACCCCAACCCAGGCCTGGGCTCAGAATCTCAGTCAGGGCAAAAAACATCCTGCTCCTCCATCTCCTACTCGTTCTCCCCTGAGTCCCAATGCTACCTTTCAGGGCTCCCTTCTGTACAGGGCTAGGCAGGGAGGGCTCAGGGTGGCCCCACACTCCTCAATGCCCCGTCTCTCTCGGCCTCGGGCTGCAGCACCCCCTGGCCTTTGCCCTCAGTTTCAGTCGATGGCTGTGCACCCATCCTGAGCTGTATCGTCTGCTGGTGGCGCTGAATTCAGTGGGGCCCTTGGTTCCCGGGGACCTCATCGCCAAGGGCTCCCTGGTGAGTAGCTGAGTATCTGTGGAGTGGGCCGGGTTGGCTGGCCACTGGCAACAGGGAATTCTTGATTTCTGTAGTGCTGGGGAGGTGTTGCCGGGGTCGGGAGGGGGGGGAGGGCAGTAGGTAGGGGAGGGTGTGGCAGGCTTCTCCTGTGGGCACAATGTCCCAGGCTCTGGCTGCTGTCCTGGTACCTTTTCCTCAGTCTCAAAGCCCAGAGCTTTGACACAGTCAGACTGGACCTTAGGACATCTGAGCTGGAGCCTCTCTGGAGGCCGTGCACCACCACGTCCTTGCCAGGGCGTCGGTGAGGCTGCAGGGTCCCGCCATATATACCCTGTACCCAGTAGGACACCGTTTCTCTGCCAGCCCGATCCCACACTTCCCTCTGAGACCCCGTTGGATATGGTGCCCACCACCGACTATGGCAGGTGACCGTGGGCTTCTGATTGTGTGTCCTCCTCCCTACAGGAAGCAGATGACCTGGTTTCCCTGGATGCTCTCAGCACCATCAGAGAGATGGACGTAGCCAACTTCCGGCGTGTACCACGCATGCCTATTTATGGCACCGCCCAGCCCAGTGCCAAGGTGCCCGCTTTCAGGCCCCAGGGTTCAAAAGAGGGGACGGGGCAAGGAGAGCCGTGACCCTGATGGCCCCTTGTCCCCCCAGGCCCTAGGCAACATCCTGGCCTACCTGTCTGACGCCAAGAGGAAGCTGCGCCAGGTGGTCTGGATCAACCTGAGGGAGGAGGTTGTGTTGGAGTGTGATGGTCACATGCACAGCCTGTGGCCCCCGGGACCCGCGCTGGCCCCCGAGCAGCTGGAGGTAAGGACTTTTGCACGGTCTGCAGCAGAGGCACTTAGGGGGGAATGGAGAGAGAGGGGCGGGGGTGGGGGGCTGTGTTCCCGTTGTATGATGGCGGAGCTGAGGCTTAGCAGGACTGTCACAGGACTACTGTTCCCGGGTCCCCATGTCCCCATTCTCCCGTGGCCTTTCTGCCTCTGCGCTGTGGTTCTGACTGAGGCTGCGGGCTCTTGAGCTCTGGCCCATGGCTCCATCAGGCTCCTGACTCTCAGGCCTGTCTCGGTGTCCTCTGCCCTCTGTCTCTCTCTTGTCCAGGCTCTGGAGGCCCAGCTGAAGGCCCACCTGAGCGTCCCTGTCCTCATCACCAAGAGCCCTGCCACCCCCAGGTTCCAGAAGTGCCTGACCACACAGGAGGTCTTCAGCCAGCACCAGGGGGCCAGCCTTGGCCTTACCTACTGCCGCATTCCCGTGCCGGACTTCTGCGCCCCTCGGGAGGAGGTGAGGGGCCAGGTCTCTGGGCCCAGATCTCTCTGTCTCTTCTCTGACCTGGGAAAAGCAGCTCTTCTCCACAGTGGGGCCAGGGGATTGTGTCATGGGGTCCATATGAGGCCTCAGAAACATGTTCCCATCCTTTCTCTGTATGTGTGCTTATGTGCTAGCACAGGGGCCTGTTCACTGTGTATCCTACCTTCACGTGCTTTCTGTTGTGGGGCCAGTCTGCCTGTCATATGTTGCAGGCATGTGCACCATATGTCACAGGGAAGGGCGTGTGCTCATACGGCTGTTGGAGAAATATATGACACACGGTGCCGCGGTGCTGTGGGCTGTTGTTCCCATGGGGGTTCATAGCATCTGTCTTGTGTGTGTGTGTGTGTGTGTCTGTGTGTGTGTGTGTGTGTGTGTGTGCTGCATGTGAATGTTACATGCACGGAGGGGGACGATCACAGAGAAACCCTGTGTGACTGAGGTGCTGTTCACGTGGCAGCTGTCGGTCTGTGACAGAGGTGTATTCGCAGCCGTCTCTGTGGTTTGCCTTTCAGGGACTTGTTGGTGTATCTGTGGGCTGTGTGTGCCTTGCATTTGTGGTCTGAGGCGTGGCTGTGATGGTTGTCAGGGCTCATAGCCAGTGGAGGGCTGCCCCCTGGTGGCTGCTCAGGCAGAGACACAGCACCAGACTGGAAAACTTGGATGTGCATGAGCATTGGCATACTGAGTGTCAGACGTGTGTTGTGTCTCCTTATACGCCTGGGATGTAGACAGTTATGGGTGTATACTGAACACAGCTGTTCATACATGCATGGTCTTGTATGTAACCCAGTGAGCTGTGTGTGCACATGAACTATGTTATGTGAATGATGAGTCATGAGGGGACAGAAATCTGGGGTTACCATTTCGATGGAGGTCCCCACTGTGAGTCTGGACACCCCTGGACTCGAACTGTGGTCTTGTCACCCCAGGACTTTGAGCGGCTGCTTGAGGCCATGCGAGCTGCTCTCTCCAAGGACCCAGGCACAGGCTTTGTCTTCAGCTGCCTCAACGGCCAGGGCCGGACCACAACGGCCATGGTGGTGGCCGTGCTGGCCTGCTGGCACATTGGGGTAGGTGGGGCCTTGTGCGTGAGGTCAGAGGTCATCCCTGGCAGGGGCGGGTTCTGGCTGTGGTGAATGTGAAAGGGCAGAGGTCATGTCTGATGTCATGTAGGGGACCCTCTTCCATCAGTCTGGGCAGACCCTCAGCAGGGTTTCTGGGTGTGTGTGTGGGTGAGTGGGGAGTATGTGTACAGTAGGGAGAGGCTCCACCTCAGCTCTGTCATCCCTCAGGGCTGTCCCGAGGTGGGTGAGGAGGAGCTAGTGAGTGTGCCGGATGCCAAATTCACCAAGGGCGAGTTTCAGGTGGGTATGCCCCTCCCCCTCCCCACCCCGCCCCTGGTCAGAATTCTTGGGTCCTGCTGGCAGCTTGGTGGGGTGAGGCTGTCTGTCCTCTTCCCAGGTGGGTGGACTGTGGCTCAAAACAACTTGACTCTTAAGCCTCTGCCACATGGATAGGGTCTGGACCCCTCCCTACCTGGCCAGGCCATCTTGGTGTGGTCGGGAACTGCCTCTTAGCTGCTTGAGGTTCAGCCGTGGTTGGCGCTCCATAGAGGACTGTAAGCTCCTCTGCTCTGTCTGACTCCCTGCTTCAGCGCAGGGGCCCTGGCTGGGCAGCCATTAGTGTTCAGACCTGTCCTCTGCCTCTGGTACCTGCCACGAGTCACGTGACATCTCAGATGGGTGACACCTCTCTGCACACTTGGCCTAGAGCTGAGCAGGGGCTGGCCTCACAGTCACTTTCTGCTCCCTGTGTCACAGGCTTGCCGCTTGCCCTCCTGGCACTCCTGCTGCCCTGACCTCTGAGAGAGGTCAAGGCTGTCAATCACCTGGTGCCTCTGGGCCCCTGGATGTGGTCCCCTTTCAACACCCCTTTTCCTCTCATGGTTGATATTCATCTCTACCCCCCTTTTTTTTCTTTACTTAATATGACGAAAATATGCTAACAGGAATCAAATTCTAGGCCAACCTGGTCTATATTTTAAGTTTTAGGCTACATAGGGCTACACAGTAATACTTAGTTTCAAACAAACAAACAAACAAACAAATAAGGAACTACACAGTAATACCTCATTTCAAATAAATAAATAAATAAGGGGCTACACAGTGATACCTTGTTTCAAACAAACAAACAAACAAATAAAACAATAAATGTAGCTCAGAGGTGGAGTGTGTGCCTGGCTGTTCAAGGCCCTGGCTTGGGTCCTGACCACTGCAGTAGATAAGGAAGAAAAAAAAAAAAAACCAAAGCAGAGGAAATGAAGGGCTATGGACACAGAGTCCTGGGCTCCAGCCCAGCGTCAAATCCTCTGAGCGGGAGTGGTGGCTCATACCCAGCATTTGGTTGAGACAGGCAGGGGGATAAGGAGTTCAGGGTCCCTCTGGACCACGTAGGGAGTTGGAGGGCTGCCTGGAGCGTGTAAGATCCTCTTCTGCGGGGCAGTGAGCTGGCTGGGTCGGTGAAAAGTTTGTCCGACAGTAAGGAAATAGAGTAAGGTGGATCTGTGTGAGGGGCCTCGCCTGAGCGTTGAATATCCTCGGAGCATTTCAGACCTTCCTGTGGTTTACTGGCATCCTCCGCTGGCTCCCCATCACCTCCCCGGCTCCCCATCACCTCCCGGCTCCCCCATCACCTCCCGGACCCCCATCACCTCCCCGGCTCCCCCATCACCTCCCCGGCTCCCCCATCACCTCCCGGACCCCCCATCACCTCCCCGGCTCCCCCATCACCTCCCCGGCTCCCCCATCACCTCCCCTGCTCTCCTATTGTCTCCCTGGTTCTCCCTTTAGCACCATGTGTGCCCTTTGTTGTAGGAGCCTGTGGATGTGTCTCCTGGGCGTCACCATAGCCCCTGACTGCCCCGACGTGGGCAGGAGGGCTCAGGCTGAGGTCCCCCTTGGCTTTCTGTCCACTCACCCCTCCTCTGACCCCAGGTGGTGATGAAGGTGGTACAGCTGCTCCCCGATGGCCACCACGTGAAGAAGGAGGTGGATGCGGCGCTGGACACCGTCAGCGAGACCATGACACCAATGCACTACCACCTTCGGGAGATCATCATCTCCACCTACCGACAGGCGAGCGCTGGCCCTGGGCCCCCAGCTCCGCAGGATGGGCTGTGGTTCACATCGGGGGAGTGTGGGTAGGGGAGGCTGGTGATTCAGGCTCGCAGGGGCAGCAGGGCCTGTGGGCCCTTCCTAAGGTGTTTGGACCTTTTGTTCGTTTCTCTGCTTTTTGTTTTGGTCTCACCTCTTAGAAATACACAGGGACCTGGGAACAAAGGGCAGCATCCCAAACCACGCCCACCTCGGGGATGTTGTACAGATTAGACACCTGCTGTGGGAGGGGCCAAGTACAGAGGAATCATGGGATACAATTCTAGTGTGCGATCCTGGGGTCCCAGTGGCTGAGCAGAATCAGGGGCATGGCATTGTGGCTGACAGTCACCAGGGGTTAAAGTCAGTGCTGTGTGATGCGCTTGTCTACAGTGTTTGGTGGCTGGGGCTGGTCCCCATCGAGTTGTTTGTTTGCTTGGGTAAATATTATTTTATGTTACATATATTTACTTATCTGTGTTTATACGGCTTTAGCGTCGGGGGCAGGGACAACTCGTGGGAGCTGGTTCCTAAATTCGAGCATGTGGATTCTGGGGGGAAGGGTTTGGGTGGTCAGCCTTGATGGCAGTCACCCTTATCCACCAAGCAATATTACCAGCCCTCCAAAGTTATTTTATCTGTCCATCTGTCAGTGTGTCTGTCAGTCTGTCTGTCTGTCTGCCTATCTATCTATTTTTTGGTTTGGTTTTTTTGAGACAGGTTATTTCTGTGTATTCTTGGCTGTCCTGGAACTTGCTTTGTAGACCACAGAACTCACAGAACTCACTTTGTAGCCTCAAACTCACAGAAATCCACTTGCCTCTGCCTCGTGAGTACTGGAACTAAAGGCATGTGCTACCCCCACCCAGTCAAAGTTATTTTTTTAATAAGTTATTAAATTGTAAAAATAAGGCATCTAGAACAGTTCAGATTTAACATATGAGTCTGGGGCTTGCAGCTCTTTAGAAAGAAGGTGCCGCTGAGTCTGCCCAGGTCTCCAGTGTTCCCGTGTCTGCCTCTCCAGTGCAGGGCAGGAGGTGGAGTTTGCAGCTTTGGGCCTCGGGGTTGTGGGAATTGTTTAGGTCGTGGAAGCAACGAGCCCTGTTTCTCAGCCTGGCAGAGTAGGTGCGCTGCACAGCATGGAGAGCGTCCGTGTGTGCCCCGGCTGGGTGATTGTCGGGGCAGCGCCTTCTCTGTGGCTTATAAGAGAACACGGTATCATGGGCAACTTGTTCAGTCTCCAGCTGGGGACACATGCGCAGAACGACCCAGAACAGCCTTGGCTTGGGGTCTTGGGGTCAGATCCTGACTGGCTCAGAGGGGAGGCCCTGTTTGGAGGCAGGCATGTGGGATAAGACTGGAGAAAGTTCTGACTAGAGTCTGCCCTGCGTGGGGAGGAGATGATGTGTCACTAGAGTCTGCCCTGCATGGGGAGGAGATGATGGGTCCGGAACTTCCTAAATGGACTTGGCACACATTGGATGACACAATGTCCCTGTGAGTAGCATCCCATCTCCATGTACCTTTGAGTCTCGCACTGTCTTAGTGTTTCTACTGCTCTGCTGAAACACCATGACCAAAAGCAACTTGGGGAGGAAAGGGTTATCTCATCCTCCAGCCTGTAGTCCACCATCCAGGGAAGTCAGGGAAGCAACTTCAAGGCAGGACCCTGAAGGCAGGAGCTGATTCAGAGGCCATGGAGGCTGCTGCTCCCTGGCTTGCTTCTCGAGGCTTGCTCGGCCTGCTCTCTGATAACAACTCAGGGCCACCTCTTCAGGGGTGTCACCATGCACAGTAGACTGGGCCCTTCCACAATAATCATCCATCTGAAAAATGTACCACAGGCTTGCCCACAGGCCTACCTAGTGGGGCGTTTTCTCACTTGAGGTCTCTCTTCTGAAGTGACACCGGCTTGAGACAAGGTGGCATACAACTAGCCAGCACACGTGCGCTGTCACAATTTGGAATCTGTGAGAGCTGAGGCCTCTGGGTTCTGGTTGCTGGAGTCTCAGGCAGGGCTTAGACCTGCTCCAGAGGACGTGGGCCAGGCCGTGGTAGAGGCTCCTTCTCTCCATCCCAACTCCAAAGCTCACAGGCCCTCAGTTCCTGATCCTGGATGTGCGTTGTGAGGACAGAGAGGAAGTGTGGGAGGCCGGGTCTGCAGGGAGAAGCTAGAGGTTGGGCTCAGTCAGCCCCAGAAGGAGTTGCTGTGGTCTCAGGGCCACACAGGCAAAGGCCAGGAGGGCTAAAGGTTCAAGCAAGGCACAGAAGGCCACGTGGTGGCAGTGTTGTCACCAGAAGTGAGATTGGATGGGTAGCTGGCTTTACTCCTGGAGGATGAGGTGGTAGGGGAGGGGGAACCGAGCTATATTTGCAGGGGGGGGGGGGCGTAGCTCCTGGGTGCTTCACGGTGGAGTGTTTAATGGAGGATGCGGAGCCCGTTCCCACTTCCCGACCCCTCACATTTCTGAGACCAAGCTGGTGCTGACTGCATGAGATGGAATTCCAGAGCCCCATCCCAGGGTCCATGCAGAAGATCAGAAGCTGAATGCAGTTACTCACCAGTGCGGCCACCAGGTGGCGACAGTGAGCTAAGTTAGGGTAAATTCTGCCCCATCACTTTTCCATTGAACCTAGGGCCTCACTGATGTTCAGTAAATTAGGTGTGTGTGTGTGTGTGTGTGTGTGTGTGTGTGTGTATTTTTATTTCTAAAGGTAATTTTTATGTTAGTGTGTGCATGATGGGAGCGCATGCGTGTCACAGAGAGCATGTGGGGGTCAGAGGCTCTCTCCCCCCTCCTTTAAGTGGGATGCAGTGTTTGAACTTGGACCACTTGACTTTACAGCAAACGGTGTTACTGGCCAAGCCGCTTTTCTGGCTTCTCTCAATTTTTTGTTTTGTTTTGTTTTGGTTTTTCGAGACAGGGTTTCTCTGTGTAGCCCTGGCTGTCCTGGAACTCACTCTGTAGACCAGGCTGGCCTTGAACTCAGAAATCTGCCGGCCTCTGCCTCCCAAGTGCTGGGATTATAGGCATGTGTCACCACTGCCCGGCTCCCACCTTGTATTGAGATGGGGTCTTTTTTTGCCTAGATTTGTCCTGAGCTTCAAGACCTTCTCCTGTCTCACCTCTCCATCTTTCTGTAGGAATGCTGGAATTACAGGAAGAGCTACTCTATCTGGCTTTCTGAAGGGGCTGGGCATTCAAACTTGGGACCTCACACTTGTGTGCAAGTTCCTGCTCATTCCTGCCATTTCCCCAGCCCCTAGGACAAGTTCCTTAAAATATATCTATATCTATATCTATTCTTTTAAGTAAAAATAATATATAAATAACACATAATATACATTACTCATTTTGTGTACAGTGCTGTTTTCCTGCATGTATGTCTGGGTGAGGGTGTCAGATCCCCTGGAACAGGAGTTACAGATTCCACAAAGCTTTATGTAGGACTCATCAAGTTAAAGGTCAAGATGAACTCTTGTGTCTAAAAGGGCTTGAGGCAGAGCTGACCAGTGGGCCACACTTCCTGCACCCACATAGGCTAACACTGAGCTCAGCTAAGCAAGAATAGTTTATTGAATGCGCACCTCAAGACTGATCGATCAGGACCACGAAAAGGACTTGGGAGCGTCACTTTTTGGTACCTGTCTGTTCTCAGGGCAGGCTTAAAAATGAAAAAAAAAAAGCCAGTGTGTTTATGGTGGTGGCTGAGGGCACTTGATTCCACTGTCATGGGTGCTGTGTGGTGTAAGCCAAGTGGGAGTCCTTCTGGGGCAGTCTGATCCATGGCTGCCTTAATTTACCTCAGTTGCTTGGCCTTAGAGGCCCAGCCCAGCCATGCCTCTCTATTTTCCAGGGCAACTATGAGGCTTTGTCTATTTTCTCTCTCTCTCTCTCTCTCTCTGTCTCTCTGTCTCTCTCTGTCTCTCTGTCTCTGTCTCTCTCTCTCTCTCTCTCTCTCTCTCTCTCTCTCTCTCTCTCTCTGTGTGTGTGTGTGTGTGTGTGTGTGTGACTTCCCGCCAAGACTGGTATGTTGAGTGTGATGCCCTGGGCCTCCATGGTGGAAGGAGATGACAGACTCCCTGTGTTGTCCTCTGGCTTCTGTACATAGTCACGCATGCCCACGCTGTGCATGGCTGCCTTGTTAGGCGTGGCATAACATAAATGGTCCTGGGGCGCAGAGAGTCACTAGACTTAGAAGGGTCACAGGATCAATTCCACCATCCCCTGGCCCTGGTATCATCTCGCCGAGACCTGCCTCTCTGGGGAGCAGCTGGCACTGGGAGGTGGGGCGCCTGTTTATTGCATAGGCGCATTTCTGCAGCCCAGCTCCCAGGACCCTGCCAGACAGGGCAGGGCTCAGCCGTGCCTTATGTAGCGAGTGGGCGGTGGTTAGCAGCAGGTGGAGTAAACATTCGCATAAAAAGGAAAATCTGCCTGCTTGCCATCCACTCTCGCTTAGTCCACTGGGACTCCAGGACGAGACGTGCTTCTAAAGGGCCCGGGGCACGGAGGGGGCCTGGCAGGGACTGCATGGGGTGCCTGGGAGCACTTGCTGAGGGAAGGGAGCCTCTGCAAACATGATGAAGGGGTGCCAGCAGGATTTCCTGATTGCAGTGTGACTCAGGAAGGGACAAGTGAATGCAGAGCCAGAGTGTAGCTCCCACAGCTTGAAGATGGCGGTTGTCCCTCGAATGGCATGCTTACGGGTCTAGCAGGTTGGGGTGGCGCTCTCAGAAAACTGTTAGGGCGTGGGTGATGAATTTTGGGGTACCTGAGATAACCACTGGGGTGTCATGCAGACACTTGTATGAAAGCATGGGTGAGGGTGGGGTTGGGGTGGGGGAGCCTCCCAGCATTTTTCTAGAGTCTGGATTCTCTAAGCTAACCGGAAACTGCCTCAGGAGGGCACTGGCTGGGAGAGGTGCTCACAGGGTAGCAAAATGCCCACTGTACCCCACGCTCTAATGCAGACCTCTTGGGGTGGAGGACGGAGAGGCAGATAACTAATGTCAGCTCCTGCCTCCGCCCACCCCAGACCTCATAGCTGTTTGAAGAAGGCCCGGCCCACCACAGGGAAGCACTCACAAAGTCTGCTTTCATGAAAAGGCCCGACTTGAGAGCAGAGGAGACTCTCAGGGTAGGGGAGGTTGCGTGGTGTACATGCCCAGGGCGGGTGTGGCCCGTGGGGCGTGGGGCTCGTCCTGAGCCTGGAGGGACAAGCAGACTGTGGCCAGGTGGAGAGGAAGGCCATTCGGACAGAGGAGGTGCAGTGTGTGGGGGCACAGACGCTCAGCCTCAAGTTTATTCCTGGGGGCTCAGCAGAGAGCCTCCAGACACACTGACAGAGCAAGACCTACCCCCATGCCAGACAGGCCAGAGGCCTGAGAAGCCTGCGGCCCCCACAGCTCTGGTGTGTCTCCTGGGGCTCCTTCTATTTCAGGTGTCAGTCCTAAGGGTCCAGAAAGCCTCTGTCCAGCTTACAGCAGCTAATGACAGCCTGCCCTGCTGCACCGCTTAGAAACAGCTTGGCTATTTTTATGTACAGGAGGTGGCCAGGTGCCCCCTCCCGGAACTGTGCCAGCACGGGATGCTTTTAAGGAAAGTAGATTGTGACAGGCAGATGGGTCATTGTCTCAAATCACAGCCCTGTGGCCAGAGGCAGGATGTGTCCTGGGAACCTCTGGGGGTGTCGGGCGTAATCCTCACACAGTGTCTGAATTTAGAGATAATTCTACCCTTGAAAGGCTCCTTCCGTCTCCCCCCGGATGTGCCTCAGACCTCATCGTCCTTGCTGGTGTCTTGGGACGGTGCTGGTGTGCTGTGGCTGTAGCCAGGTGACAGCTGGCCACCTCTCCTGACCCTCCGTGGAAGCAGTTTTAAGCGGATTTTCCGAGGAGCACTGGGTGACTCCCGTCCTTCTGAAAACACTCCAGGGCCAGGAAGGAGACAGGAGAGGAGATGCAGGCTGAGGCTTGGGGCTACCTGATCCGTACAGTCAGCCACACAGTCAGACCAGCTCACCATCCTGGGAGACAGCGGGACCTCACCGTGTTGGCCAAGTGCCTACTATTTGGCCATTTTTACATTACATATACTTTAATATATTGTATATGTTTATGTTATATACTTTATCAATATTAACATATTTCATAAAATATTAAAAATACTTTAACAGATAATATGCATTAATATGAATATATAAATGTATATTTACATTGCATATTCTATATATGTAATATGCAGAATATATAACATTCGTTTATATATTTATATATTAATATATATTTTAAATATATTAAAAAATTTTATGTTGTTTTTATAGATAATTTTTTCTGATTTTTAATCTGCTGCCTAGTTCCTTTTTTTAAAAATATTTTATTTATTTTATGTATATGAGTATTTTATGTATATGAAGACAGTACAGTATGTAGCTGTCTTCAGACATACTAGAAGAGGGCATCAGATTCTATTAAAGATGGCTGTGAACAAACACATGGTTGCTGGGAATTAAACTCTGCATGTGTGGAAGAGCAGTCAGTGCTTTTAACCTCTGAGCCATCTCTCCAGCCCCGCTGCCTAGTTTCTAAGCAAAATTGATTTTTTTTTGAGCACAATGCTATTTCTTGAGAGTACGCAGTCCTGGAATACCCCCGCGGGCAGCTGCTCTGGCCCTTTGTCTGTAGCACCCTCTTGTCTTGGCTTCTAAGCTCTGAGCCCATGTCTCAGCTGCTCTTCCTACTTCTATGACAAGACACCCAACAAAGGCACTTAAGGGAGAAAGTGACTAATGGTGCAGGGTTCCAGGACACACTCTGCCACTTCCAGGAGTTGAGGCTGCAGGACTTCAAAGCAACAGGTACCGTCCCTCCCACAGTCAAGAGCAGAGGGAGCACTGGATAAATACCTGGCAGTGCTCCGCTGGCTGTCCTCCCCAGGACCTAGCCTGTGATATGGTGCTGCTAACATTCAGGGCGGGATTCCCCAACTAAGAGATTTCTTCATGGGCACGATCACAGGTCAACCTGGTATAGATAATTCCTTGTTGAGGCTCCTTTTCCAGGTGATTTCCACCTTGTGTGAAGTTCACAACAATCAAAACTGAGCAGCCTGTCTTCCTGTTTCTTCTTCTCCTTCTTCTTCTTCTCGTCCTCCTCCCCCTCCCCCCCTCCTCCTCCTCCTTCGTCTTCTTTTTGGTTTTTTGGATTTGGTTTTTTTGAGACAGGGTTTCTCTGTGTAGCCCTGGCTCTCCTAGAACTCACTCTGTAGACCAGGCTGGCCTCTAACTCAGAAATCCGCCTGCCTCTGCCTCCCAGAGTGCTGGGATTACAGGCGTGGGCCACCGCCGCCCGGCCGTCTTCCTGTTTCTAATCCAACTGTCCAAGCTGCCCCACTTTCCACCCTGGGGACACACCTTCCTCCTGACCCCAGCCTACCTCAGGGAGTTCGGGTGTTCTCTTCCTCTTCTTCCTCACCCTGACTCTCTTACTCACCCCTCCTCCCAGGTCACTTTGCTCTGTAGTTACTGGAGCCTCCCAGAGGGCAGGGTGGGTAGCTCTCATGGTGGTGGCTTCAGATCTGTCTAGTCAGTTCTTGGGACAGTGTGTCTCGTAGGTGCGTTCTTACTGGTTCCCTCAAAATTGGTGGCTGAGTGGCTAATGGCAGAACCGGAGCCAGCTTGTGAGTCTGGCTGTCTTCCAGGGAGACAGAGCTCTGTCCCTGTCCCCAAGCTCCGTATGGTACAGTCTATTGTCTGCACCCCTCGTGTTGCCTCAAAAACCGAATTGGTGCTGTGTAGATTCTCTCCAACTGTGAGTTTTAGGGCGCTGGGCCATGTCACGTCTGGGGTGGGGCCACCCTGGAGTTTTCCGAGTATGTAGGCCAGCGCCATGTGTGTTCCTGCAAGGGCTTCCGTCTGCAGCCCAGCTGTGGGGAGAAGAGCTCTCTCTGGTCCCTGGGGGCTCACTGTGTCCTTCCACAGATAGTGCCATCACTTGAAGGACTCCCCCCACCCCATGTCACACTGTTTCTGGATCAGAGAGGTGTGGTGGGTCTTCTGTGTGGAGGCCTGAGGGTGGTGAGGTAGGATAGTTCAGGTCTGGGTGACCTCCCTCTGGGGTTCGCATTTGAGTTCCCCTGGCATGTTACCCTGCCCAGGAGAACCTTGCAAGCATTTCCCTTTAAAGTCTCCCTTTCTCTTGCACACGGGTCTCCCTCCATGTGTTCCTCTTCCAAGAGGCTGCCCACGCTACCAGTCCTTCAATGACTTCCAATGCTGCATCCCATGTGCCCAGTTTTGGCTCTGAGGAGTCCCGGGTCCTCACCCGCCCACTCCCCAACCCTCTGAGACCCTCACTGACTGATCGCGGTTGAGCCCGGGCACTTGCATTTTAAGGGGGCACTGGGACATTCTCCTTCCTCCCAGGATAGCAGGCCGCAGCTCCTTCCTACATTTGTCACTGTCCTTGTTGCTGCCCCGAGTGTGTGCACACTCTCACTGCCGGGTCCACGAGGTCCTCGCTGACCACCCGGACTCCCGTCTTCCCTAGGGAGATCCCCGTTTATCAGCTCTGCCACCTCCTGTTTTCTGGCATGTGACCTGAGATGGTAGCATTTCCAGAGAAGATGCCTGGGAGAGCTCTCTAAAGTCAGACGTCCCCACTCCACCCAGACCTCGTCCTCTCTCTTATCTGTCCCCAAACTCGGGTGGATCTCTAAGGTCTGAGTGTTCATCCTTGCCACCCCAGATCCAGGACTGTGGAGAAACGGGCAAGGGAGTCAGATTGAGGGCAGGTGGGGTCAGTTACCAGGATGGGCTTTTTCCCTTTCCAGTCAGAAAGGGGCTGGGCTGAGGAGCAGGTTGTAAGGCGGTCTCCTCAATCGAGAGCTCTATGCCATTGGTCCCTGCCCGGCCATGATCAAAACCCCATCTTACTCTGCCGGAATGCTGGGGCTACTGGGAGAGAGGAGGCAGTCCTGGGAGACTGGGGACTGTGTTGTCAGGAATTGGCATCAGGGTCCTTCTTAGGGGACCGTGAGATGAGCATCTCACCCTCCATGCCTCAGATGCTCCTAGCAGACAGCCTGGCTTTGGAGCAGCATGGTCTTCAGAGAGGAAGTAGAGGCCTTTCTTCTCAGTAGGAAGTGGATTTGAGACCCCCACATTCCTAGGAACTGGTGGGCCCCATGGGTCTCCTCTGTGTCCGGGCAACACTCCAGACCCTGCCAGTGAAATCACTCTGCTTGGGTGCTCAGGCTGTAAGTGAGCATGTCTGTGCTAAAGAATGGTTCTCCTTGATGACACCATCCTCCTTGTCCTTCAGGCAAAGGCCACCAAAGAGACACAGGAGGCTCAGAGGTTGCACCTGCGGAGCCTGCAATACCTGGAGCGCTACATCTACCTGATCCTCTTTAACGCCTACCTTCGCCTGGAGAAGGCCAGCTCCTGGCAGAGGCCTTTCAGCACCTGGATGCAGGAGGTGAGAAAAGCTGCTGAGACAGACTAACAGGCCTGGGGGTGGTGGTAACTCAGGGGTCCTTAGTCTGTTTCCTGGGACAGACAGAGGTAGGGGTGAGCATGCCTGGGGACAGCAAGGACAATATCATCTCATTGACCAGGTGGAATTGTTCCCAATAAGGTGTTGGGGATGGTTGGGACATGGGGCCAAGGTCCAGGCTACTGGGCTCCCAGCTCCATGTCACAGAAAGCCAGACGACTTGGGTGACTTTGCAGCCAAAGGGAAGGGCTGTCAGCTCTGGAGTTCATACTGCCTCTGGAGCCTCCCTGCCCAAATGTGGTTTGCTGGATTGGCCAGGCCAGTGCTGCCGAGGTCTCCCAGGCATGCCCAGTGCCTCATATATCTGCACAGCATGCTCCATGCAGATCCAGGAGCGAGGCCTGTAGGGACCGTGGACCATGGTGGTTGTAGATGGACATGCAGGTTCGTGGAAACTGCAGAGTTTGCCTGAGGACATTTCTGGCCGCAGACTCCCCCAAATGCCTCTGAGCTTAGCAAGGGGGTGGGTGGCTTGGGGACAGTAGGCCCGATGACACCTCCATCTCTGACGTTCTGCCACATCTCTGCCCTGTCCAGGTGGCAACCAGAGCTGGCATCTACGAGATCCTCAACCAGCTGGGCTTCCCCGAGCTGGAGAACATGGACGACCAGCCCCTGTCACGGCTCCGCTACCGCTGGCAGGAGCAAAGTCGAGACCCGGAGCCCTGCGACCTTGGGGACTTCCTGTAGGCCCCCTTGCTCTTGCTAGGCAGGCTGGGGAGGGGGGACCTGAGGGTCTCATTGCTTCTGATGGACACTTGTCAGCTTCCTGGTTAGACTTGAGGGGCTGAGAACTTTCGGAAAGAGGGTTTTTTTTGGTAATCCTACCAATATATACATTGAATATATGGACAGCACTGCCATTTTCTGTCAACCCTTGGGGTGCGTAATGTCTTCTGGTAAGGCCCAGTGCGTGTACCTCACAGACCAGCTGTCAAACAACCTTCAGGGAGCTCACTTCCCTAGCAGCCAGTCACCACCTCTGTCCCCTCTTCACCGTTGGTCATCAGACTGCCTGGGCGGGCAGCAGGCTGGCCATGTTTGCCTTTTCACTTCCTTCCTCTGACTGGCTTGCTCCTGCCTCTGCCTCTGCCTTTCAGCCCAAGCAGCTACCTGAGGAGGATGGCGAGCCAGGCAGGTCTGTGTTGAGGCAGCTCTGCCCAGCTCCTTCTGGCTCTCAGTGTCACAGGCCTGGAAGACTGAGGGGATGACTCCCCTTTTCTCCTACCCGTCTTTCCCCAGTTCCTCCCCTAAGCTGTCAGATGAGCCCAGGGAGTTGGAAACATCAGGGAGGCCCTCCCAGTGTGGGGAAAGAACTCACAGAGGCCATGGAGATGGTGAAGAGCCTCTTGGTGGGTTGGAAGCCTGTTAACAGGATCGAGGTGACTCTTGGGAGAGACTCTGTGGACACAGGACCTGGTGGCTTGTCAGGCCTTAGAATCCAGGCCGACCCCTGCCAGGATCCCTGGGCTGCTTTCGCTGGGTCACACTGAGATGACACTGAGGGACGAACTTTGTTCACATAGTGGGAAGAGGGGCAGAGAGGGCTGTGCTTGGTGAGTCTCAGCTGGGACTGAAGTTTGCCACAACTAGTGGTTGAACTCCTGAGTCTGGGCGCCTGGCTACCTGTCTTAACTTCTTGAAGGAGAGTGATGAATCTCTGGGTGCCCGTCCTTCATGGAGGATGTCAGCTGTTAGCTGTGCTATTTGAAGATGTCAAAGTTGTTTCCAGCCTGATGAAGTGGAGACCCTCTTAGCTGAATTCTTTTGCAAGCTGCTGTATGTCTGTCCACAGCCTCTCAGGTTTGCTGGTGTCTGTTTTGTGCAAGTCAGCTCTGTTCAGAAAAAGCCTACCCAAGGAGTCGGAGGCCAGAGAGACCCTTCACAGTTTTGTGGTTGACACTGACTTGGAGATATGCTGGGACCAGTGGCAGGTCACTGTACCCCTCTGCCTCAGTTTCCCTGTTTGTAAAATTGGAGAATAATACTTGCCTACCTACCTCACAGGGGTGTTGTGAGGAATCCTTTATGGTTTTCTGTTTTTGTTTTTTGTTTTTGTACAGAGCTTTTGAGCATTAAAAACAGTACAAACGTGTAACATGCCGCTTTGTTGGTTGGTCTTTAGTCTGAGGCAGTCATGGAAGCCATGCAGATAAGTGTGTCCCCCAGAGTCTAGGTGGATGCATGTGAATGGAATGGCCTTGTTACCAGCACCCCTGATGTTGAGACGCTGCGGGTGTCCTAGATGTCACGTCCCCGTCCTTGTCATCAGTCACAGCCTACCATCTCATACTTGATGTCTAAGGTGGTCGTGGTGATCCACCATCAACTGTCCATCAAGACAATGTACCAGAGGCTAGCCCTCAGGCTAATCTAGTGTGTCTCTGTGTGTGTGTTTCCTCACTTAAGGCCCCCTCTTCCCAACTGCCTCTCCTCTGTCAAGTTGACATAAAACTAACCAGCCCAGCATATCCACACATACACACACACTCACAGAGACACACACACACACATACACACACACACACACACACACAGAGAGAGAGAGAGAGAGAGAGAGAGAGAGAGAGAGAGAGAGAGAGAGAGAGATGGAGAGAATATCCCAGGTCCAGCCTTGTGATGGAGCAGAGCTGGAGATGTTATTACAGCTTTTGAGAAGGAAAGACACTCAGAGTGGACTTAGGGCCTCTTGAGGAGGACAGGCCTCAGCCACTCTTCCTCTGTAGACACCGTGAGCCCCGCTCAGTGCCCCCAAGTCCTGTTGCCATCCCCTTTGCATTTATACAATTTTGGTTTGGATGTCAGACATCCCCCATTGGCCTGAGTATTTGGACACTTTGTCCCCTGTGGGTGGCACTGTGTGTTTGAAGATTGCAGATGTGCACCCGCCACTGGAGGATGGGTCCTGCTGGGAGCAGGCCTTGAGGTCTTAGTGTCCAGCCTCACTTCCTGTCCATTCTCACCTTCAACTCCATGGGCTTCCACTGCTCCGGTCACCATGACAGACCACATCCTTTTTAAAGATATATATAAACACACACACACATACACACACACACACA
Organism: Apodemus sylvaticus; assembly: GCF_947179515.1. Lineage (NCBI taxonomy): Eukaryota > Metazoa > Chordata > Mammalia > Rodentia > Muridae > Apodemus > Apodemus sylvaticus. The sequence continues at coordinate 26,170,919 of NC_067490.1, forward strand.
CACACACGCACAAACACCCACACACATATATATATGTGAATACATATATGTATATATACACACATACTTATATAAATATACACACTATGTATATGTATGTGTATGTGTATATGTATGTGTATGTGTATATGTATGTGTATGTGTATGTATATGTATATGCCCCCACCTGACTTGTCTTCCTGGGCCTGTATACTGCTTCACCACTCTCACCCCAAGCCCCAAGAACACATGCAGTTATGGCAGAACTGCCTTCAAGTGGGTGTGAGGAGCAGCCGGAACCTCAGGGGAAAGTCCAGCTCGTCTTCCCACCTTCCATGAGGGAGCGTCAACAGTCAGCTCCCCTGCCCATGGTGGACACCCACCATCAGCTGGTTTGACTTTGAGGCTCCCTAGTGGCCAGTTCACCGCACCCCCACCTTTCCACATGGTCTTTCAGCCAGACACCGAATGCCTATCATGATTTATTGCCACATTTATGCTACTGTTTCTTGACACAGAGGATGAGGGATGGGGGTCCCGTATTACCAGCAGAATTAGAGAAAGCAGTTAACTTCCAGAATCTGTCCATTTTATAAAACTGGGTTGTTGAACACAGACGCCTATCTCTGGGGCATCATTTGTCCCCTCTTCTCTGACACCAGGCCACCAGCATGCTGACCGTCACATCATATTTATATCCCACTGTCGCTTGCTGACACAGACCTTTATTCATCCGGAGCAGAACGAGGGACAAAAGGCACATAGGAATGGCGACACAGGAATTGTCTGACAGATGATCTTGCTATGCCAAGGAGGGAGGGATTTGAAGCTGGGTGGGGACAGCATCTGGCCTTGGGCTGGGCTTCTGGCCAAGGTTTACACTGAGCAGCAGTAATTGCCGAGCTTGGGGACACTGGGGGCTGAGGCAGTGTGGAAGGGAGAGTCAGCAGAGCTCTATGGTACAAACTCAGCCACTCTAGTGACAGGCTCCGGTCACTTTACTGCATATTAGAGCCACTGTGGATCCCCGGGAGAAGTCAGTTGAGCATCCCAGTTTTGTTGCTTGCTTTCTTGAGACAGGGTCTCACTATGTAGACCAGGCTGGGCTCGAACTCATAGAGATCCACCTGTCTCTGCCTCCCCAATGCTGGGAATAAAGGCAGGTGCTACTACGCCCAGCTCTCAGGCATGTTATTAGTATTATTATTTTTACCACACTGCCCCACTGCGGTTTCCTGGAGGATCTCCCAGAAGCCCGTGGGGGGCATACTCCAGGCAGGTCTCTCCAGTGAGATGGGGCAAACACTTGACATGGTAGCGGAATTTTAGGCTGCCGTGGTTCAGGTTACAGGTCACCTCATGGGAACCAGACCGGGGTTTCTGGTCACATGAACCAAGAAGGTCATCATCCCAGCCATTGTCAGCATCCCAGACCTGCACCCTGAGGGGTCCCCCCGTAGACAGGAGCACATTCCCAAAGTCCCTCCCTTTAGGCCACCTGGGATTGTTATTGTTCCACACGACTTCCGTCCTGTACTCCTGGCCACCAAAGAAGATCTTTAGGTAGGCATCAGTAGCAGTGATGTAGTCTCCCCACAGACCCTTTGCCTCAAAATTGCTTGCATTCAGGTGGGCCAAGCCCCTCTGGCGTGGACAGCAGTCCTGGTTGGTGACCTTCGAATCCTGGCACACACACTGGCATGAATCACGACTACTCTTATGCTGGCCTGGCCCACAGGGCCGGCTACAGTTCCGCCAGCGGGCCCTGCTCATCACATAATGGCTGATTGCCTGTCTCAGCGCCTCCCGCTTCGGGTCCAGGTCTTCCAGTAATGTGTGTAGGGGCTCCAGGCTGTAGTCCACCAGTCCAGGGCTTCTGGGCAGTGAGGCTACCCAGGTTGAGAACTGCTCTGGTGTAGCTTGGTTCCCAAAGAGCAGATCATGCGTGGAGTCAAGGGGGCCACCGAGCACTTCGACGTGACGTTCGCGGTAGGTCTGGTGGAAAGAGGTGGTGATTTTGTGCTGTTTCTTCTTCTCCTCACAGGCCTTGTATTCGCTTGAGGCGCTGGCTTGGCCACCGATGCTGACCTGGGCCTCCACGTTCCGGCAGTCTGCTACCTCATCAGCTGTGAGCCCGTTTAGGGTCAGCTGACAGGTGCGCAGGGCCGTGAGGGCTGAGATGCGGCCACCTAGGTCCATAGCCGAAATAAAGTGGGTGCCGTAGGCGGAGATGAGCCTGCGATACGCATGCTCCGTGGAGCTGTTAAAGGTGGGGGGAAGGGCTCTGAGTGCCCTTCTGAAGTCAGAGTGCAGAGGAGGTTTTTGTGCCAGGCGAACGCTGTGGAGAGGGCAGAGCATTAGAGGACCTGCGTGGGTGACATTTCCCTGATTCAATAGCACCTTCAAGACCCCTCTCCCCATCTATACACACAGACATGAAAGTACACTGGGGCTAGCTGGGGGAAAAACAAATGGGATAGGAAGAGTTAGGATAAAAAAGATTGTGATTAAAATATGTATATGTGTTCTTGTGCATGCCGGGAAATCTTCTGGGTATGGTGGCCCAGGAGTGGTATAGCAGGGTCCTCCGGAAGTGTCATTCCCAGTTTTCTGAGGAACCACCAGACTGATTTCCAAAGTGCTTGTACCAGCTTGCAATCCCACCAGCAGTGGAGGAGTGTTCCTCTTTCTCCACATCCTTGCCAACACCTGCTGTCTCCTGAGTTTTTAGTCTTAGCCATTCTGACTGGTGGGAGGTGAAATCTCAGGGTTGTTATGTTCATAGCAGCCTTGTTTATAATAGCCAGAAGCTGGAAAAATCCTAAATGTACCTCAGTGGAGGAATGGATACAGAAAATGTAGTATATTTACACAGTGGAATACTACTCAGCAATTAAAAACAATGAATTCATGAAATCTTAGGCAAATGGTTTGAACTGGAAAATATCATCCTAAGTGAGGTAACCCAATCACAAAAGAACACACATGAAATGCAGTCACTGATAAGTGGATATTAGCCCAGAAGCTCTGAATACCCAAGCTGCTATTAACATATCAAATGATTCCCAAGAAGAAGGAAGGAGAGGGCCCTGGTCCTGGAAAGGCCTGATGCAGCAATGTAGAGGATTACCAGGACAGAGAAGTGGGAGGGGATTGATTGGGGAAAGGGCAGAGGGATGAGGGTTTATGGGACTTGTGGGGTTGGGGGAGCCAGGAAAAGGGAAATCATTTGGAATGTAAACAAAGAATATAAAAAATAATAAAAAATATTTACATTTACTGAAACATACTCTTAAAATTTAGAATTAAGATATGCTATCTAAAGAGTGGAAAGTATGTGAATGTGCAGTAGGGAGTAGAGTTAAAGCTTGCTGCTAACCCTGCCAACCCAAGTTCAATCCCCAGAACCCACTTAGTAGAAGCAGAAGAAATGATGCCCACAGGTTGTCCTCTGATCTCCTCACACTTGCTGCAACACACAGATACACAGACACACACTAAAAAATACACAAAAAAGTAAAGAAATATTTTTTAAATGCCAGGTGGTGGTTATGCAAGTCTTTAATGCCAGCACTCGGAGGAAGAGGGAGGCAGATCTCTCTGAGTTCAAGGCCAGCCTGATCTACTGAGTGAGTTCCAAGACAGGCAGAGATACAGAGAAACTTCCAAAATGAAATCTTTTTTTTTTAAGCCTGAGAAACTAGTGCAGGCTCCATGGTGTCACTGTGTATCCATGCAGTGAGGAAGAAGGACACGGCCAAGTCTCCTGTCCTTACCCAGGAAGACTCCACGGTTGGTCTGCAATGCCTGGGAGAGAGGGCTTAGGTACTCACTGCCTGTATTTACATGTCATCAAGCTAGGGCTCAGGGACAATCCTGCTTTCATCCTCCTTTTCTCTGGATGTAGGTGCTCATGCATAGAGGAAGCCTGTCATAGATACATACATATATATATATATATATGTGTGTGTGTGTGTGTGTGTGTGTATGTATGTATATGTATATATGATAGACAGACAGAAACAGACAGATACATACATACATATATAGATGATAGATAGATACATAGATACTTATATACACAGTAGCTAAATACATACATACATACATAGATACATACATAGATGATACATACATACATAGATGATACATGATGCAGTTAAATAGACACACATTTACATAGATAGATATGTTGCTACAAAGATAGATGCCAGATAGGTGATAGATAATGATGGTAGATAGATAGATGATAGAGAATTAGATCATAGACAGATAGCTAGGGCTATTGGGTCTGGCATCTAAACAACAGTGCCACAGTAGGTTTTCATTGTCATCTTGATACAAGCTAAAATCACTTGGGAAGAGTGTCTTAGGGACTGTCTAGATCAGATCAGCTTGTGGTCTTGCCTGTAGAGGATTGTCTTGATTGCCTTAATTGATGTGGGAAGACTCAGCCTGAAAGTGGGTAGCACCATTTCCTGTTTTGGGCCCTGGACTGTTTAACACTAGAAAAGGCTGACTGAGCCTCGGCAGGAACTCGGTTATTTCTCCCCACGCTTGACTGTGGGTATGATGTGATCAGCTTCGACAGAACAAGCCATGATGGACGGTAACCCAGAAAGATGACTAAAATAAGCCCTCTCTCCTTAGCTGCCTTTTGGTCAGGACATCATCAGAAATTAATCTACAGGGGCCACATATCAGACAGGCTGGGTATTAGATTGTCATGGTTCATAACTGTAGCAAAAGTACAGTTCAAAAGTAGCAACGAAATCATTTTGTGTCTGGAGTCATCACATTAGGAGCTGTATTAGGATCACAGCAGTAGGGAGCATGAGAACTACTGATTCTACAGTGATCAGGATTTGGTGTCCTCCTGTGAAATAGTAGGTAAACTCTACTCTGCTATTCTAGAGCTCCTAGACCCCTTAGAGTGTCCCACCATTCTTCCTGTTCCTCTCACCTCTGCCTCAGATCTTACCTGTACATGCGACACTCCACTGTGTCAGTATTAAAGTTGTACTGGTCCTGATGGGTCTTCTCGGCTGCAAAATTGGCTACCTGGGAGTGGGAGCCGGCCATGGACACGTGCACGCTTGCTTCCGGCTTTGGGTTAACTTCCAGACCCACACGCCAGTCGTTCTTGATATTAGCAGCTGCCTCCCGGGCCACGCCCTCCGTGGAGCTGACCTTGACTGTGGCAATGTTACGCCTGCAGTATGAGCTGTCAGGCCTCCAGTGGGCCATTGCCACGGGTAGGCGCTGTATAGCGTCTCTCATTAGGGAGTTTTTACAGAGGGTGCAGGTGCGGTCTGGCCTCAGGAACTTCCATGTGTTCACTGGGAAGGAGCCAGAGCGGCGGAGGGTGGTCACATCCATGCCTTCCCCAGCCAACCATGCACCTGGCACGAACTTGTGCTTCTGCTTGCATTCTGACCGAGTGGCAGTGTAGCAGGGAGCAGAGACAGGGCGTGGCAGCAGCAGGAAAAGGCCCAGGAGGAACAGGTAGGTGGCCATGATGCTGCAGGCACAGTAGTCATAAATTCTGGGGAGCTGTGGGAACAGGGATGAAGGATGCTGACCTCTCCCTCACCACTGGGGAGCATCAGGAGACAGAGTCAACTTCTCTTTAGCTATTGCAATGACAGAGCTGCACTGGCTTTGTCCACTGTACAGAGAAACCCAGAGGGATTTAAACATATGGCCCAGAGTGGCACAGGCAGGAGGAACCCCGTGCTGAGATTTTATCATCTTAGACCCAGCAGGAATCAAGAGTGAAGGCTGTGACCCTGGACAGAGCATCTGTAATAGGTTTCGGCTCTGGAGATGTGTGGTTTTTTACCCAGAGAAGGACACTTTTCTAACCTTATTCCCCTCCCCCATTCTGGGAATAGACCCAGAGCCTGATGCACTGTAGGCAAGTGTTCCACCAACGAGCCACACCCTACTTCTCATTAATTAATTAATTAATCACTTAAGTTAGAGACAATGTATCATTGCTCAGGATAGCTCAGGATAGCTGTGTAGTCACTGTGTTGCCTAAGCTAGCCTTGAACACGTGGAGGAGCTAGGATCTCAATCCTGTGGCAGCAGGCATGGCTCCTAGCTGATTCTTAATTTCTCTCCATCTCTAATTCCAGGGGTGACATCCTTCTCTCCCTTAGAGATGTGAGGGCTACTCTGAGCCTCCTGCAAGGAGGAATGGAATCTCTAGAATGGATGAAGGCTGTCCTGTATCGATGCCCTTGGCTCTAGTGTGGAGGACCTTTAAGTGCGCCCTTGCAAGCCCTTCCACTGCCCAGGCTTTCTGTCTTGACAGTCCCTGCCAAACACTGCACGCCATGGCAGGCTGGGCACCTACCTACCTGTTGCCTGCTACCTGGCAACGATCCATTAGAAGGCTCTTCCTTGCTTTGAGTGCCTGGTTTGGTATCTCCTTCTATCTCCTCTCTATCTAAGGGTTTCTCTACCTGTGGATCTTGGCCATGGGAAAACACACACTTCCAATGGTCCTGGAAACCCCCAAACATAAATTTATTTTCATGACTTCCTGACTGTAATTTCACTATTGTGCTGTTTCTAAGACCATCGGAAGTAGGTTTCCCCCATTCCCCAACTGATATGACCCACAGATGGAGAACTGGCTCCTTCCAAGGCTCTCGGAGGTCTTTTATTTTTTCTCTTCTGTCTGCAGGGTCTTACGTGAGGGAGCAGGGTGAGCAGAGGTCTCCCTCACACCTAGCTGCAGTCTTCCATGTTCTACCTAATACAGTGAGTTGGAGGCAGAATTCAGGTAACGTGTGACGCTGGGAGATAAACAAGCCACAGAGAATTCCTGTCAAGCATCCTGGTCATCCTTCCTCAGAGAACATCACACTCGTGACTTTGACTCACAGACATTAGTCTCCTTCTGGCCTTCTTTGTATTGTCATGGAGTCTATTTCCTTGGCTTCTTTCTTCTTTTCCCATCTGTCCCTTTCCTTCCCTCCCCTAACCTTCCTGGCATCTTCTGAGACGGGGGTTTACCATGTTCCCCGATGGTAGAGTCATAAGCGTGCTCCATACTTGGCACATTTCTATCGTTTATGAGCCCTATCTGCCAGAACTGCTGGAAATAGCTTTTGAGATGCGGACAGTCATCATTTACACGTGAACCCCAGAGTGGTCACCAACCCGATGAAGGAATGAGAGATGGGCTGGAAGACTGACTACTATGGCTTCTGGTTGCTTCTTCTGAATGTCCCTCCAACTCTCTTTCCTGGGTATCCCAACCTCCCTTCTTCCCACCCTTCCTCCTCCTTACCTGAAGTCCCACAGAGATGGCACTGCAGGATAGGGGACACCTGTGTTGCCAGTGGAGGCTGTTAAAATGCTGCAATTGATCCCCAGGCGGGCCCACTTTGGCCAATGCCATATCACTTCCTGCCCTGCCCCCAGGCTGTGGTCACAGGTCCCCACCAGCACCCACCCCGTTGTCACCTCTTTATCTTGTGAGAACCTTCAGGAAGTCAGCTGTGAAGACCAGAGGCTCATCTGTCAACCAGAACTGCCGGGGTGCAGACTCTGTTCTCGACCTGCAGGCCCACTATGAACTATCTGCTTCCATGTTGAGTGTGTGGGAAGGGATGAGCTCTCAGGAAGAGGTGAGGAAGAGTGGCCTGGGCTTGAGCGGCTGGGCCAGGGGCTTCAGCCTCTTCACGTCTCAGCTCCTCATCCAAACGTGTGGCTAATCAGAGTGTCTCATGTGAGGGGACATGAAGACGTGGTGCGGTGCTTAGGACTCGGCATGATCTTTCTTTATTCTCATCACATGTGACTGTTTCCTCCTCCCTGGGGAGTGGGGAGAGATACTCACAGCCGGTGTCCACCTCCTGTCCATACCTCCATCCCAGCCGTGCCTCGGGTTTGAGCAAGTTAGTACTGTGGAAAGACAGTTGCCCACTCTGCTCTGCCTGAGGTTACTGTGGGGGTGGGGTGGGGGTTCTTATGGGTGGAGTGACTCATGGACACCTTCTGGGGGCAAAAAAGTGCTAGTTATGAGGTGGGTAAGTTCGGGAAGGTTGGGGTAGTTCTTAACACCCCAAGTGCATACATGATGGGAACAAGTAGCCGCAGGCCCCAGGCCCCAGGGTCACAGCTCACCCGGGCCTCTGCCACCTTTCTCAGAACTGGGCCTCCTCTTCTGTTACTCCCCCAGAAATGGCAGCTGACCTGTGGTCCCACCTTAGTTCTCTGCCCACGTGGTCTGACGGGGATGCCAAAGCTCAGAGATATTCAGTCCCCAACTGTACTGGAAAGACAGCATGTATTGTGTAGACACCTACAAAAAGTCTGCAGGAAGAGAGTCAAGAATCTAACTGGATTTCAGAACACACCAGAACACACTCTTAGCAGTTAAAAAAAAAAAAAAAAAAACTCCTAGCCCAGCAGTAGTGGTGCATGCCTTTAATTATCATACTTGCTAGGCAGAGGCAGGTAGATCTCTGAGTTTGCGGCCAGCCTGATCTACAGAGTGAGTTCCAGCACATCCAGGGCTGCACAGAGAAACTCTGTGTTGAAAATCAAAACCAACCAACCAAACAAACAAAAAACCAGAAAGCCAATAACAACAAAACAAAACTGGAGAGAGAGACTGAGGGGGGGAAAGGGAGAGGGACAGGGAGAGGGAGAGAGGGAGGGAGGGAGGGAGGGAGGGAGGAAGACAGAGAGAGAGAGAGAGAGAGAGAGAGAGAGAGAGAGGGAGGGAGAGGGAGAAAAGGAGGGAGAGGGAGAGAGGAAGGGAGAGGGAGAGAGAGAGAGAGAGAGGGAAGGAGGAAGGGAGAGGGAGAAAAGGAGGGAGAGGGAGAGAGGGAGGAAGAGAGAGAGAGAGAGAGAGAATCTGAGTATGGAAGTTAACAGCAGTTTGGCCATTGAAGGCAACCTTGGGAAAAGCAGGTCTGGGGCCTGGGGCCTGGCTCTGTCTCCTTGGTCTCTCTCTGGGTCTTAGTTTCCTCATCACCATAAGCAGAGATGGGAGGGAAATATGGAAGCTGGTGGTGTGGCCCAGACAGTTGTTGTCTACCTGAAAATGTATAGCCCTCCATGGGTTGCAGAGTGTGTGAGGTAGACATGACTTTACAGGTCATTCAACTGAGGCACCAGCTTACTGCATCCGGCAGGTCAAATCTGGCTCACTACCTGGTGATGTTAATAAAGTTTTATTAGTGCACTGTTAGGACCACCCACTTTTACATCACCTGTGGATACCGAGTGCTTCAATGGCAGACTTGCGAGGCTGTAACAGAGCCTGCATGGTCTGCCCACAAAGCAGGAGATATTTGCTTTCAGTCTGGTGCAGGAAAGGTTAGCAGAGCCCTGATCATGGCAGATAGATCTGACAACTGAGTTAGATAGGAAAATGGGTTTCAGGGACACAGAGTGTGGGCCATCATGATGTGTCAGCAGGAGCCAGGCCCCTTGCTTGTGGATCCTTTCTCCACCCCACCCATTTACCTCACTGCTTTCCTGCTGGAAGCTGTTTTGTATGGTGCCTGACCTGCAGCAGACGGGTCTCATGCATTGGTACAGTGGCAGTGTGGCTTTGTGTCTGAGTAGCATCCTGCTTCAGTGATTGTGCCTTACCTGACTTACTGTCTACAGAAACCAACAAGTGCTTGTTTAAACAGCTGGTATTTGATCAGTCCTATTGTGGTAATATTAAGGTCTGAAGAATTGGAACACCTGTACACAGCCACGACAGGGACACACCCTTTTCATCTTGTGGGATGAACTGCACTGGACTCTGGAATTGGAAGTGTGGGGACTGTTCCAGTCACAGCCTGAGAGGTGGGTCATCCACTGGCAATGTCTCAATCAGTCTTTGGGTTAGACCACCATAACAAAGTGTTGCCCCTACCGAATGCTTGAATTGAGACAGATATTCACCTCTCGTTTGGGTGTCCAAGCTGGTATGGCAGCCTGCAACCACCCAGGCTCTCCTAGTATCTTGCTTCAATTAAATCAGCAGGTGCCTCTGTCTTTTGGGAGGTCTAATCTACCTCTTCCAGGGAAAGGGTAAGGCAAAAGACAGACTAGAAGGCTTTATCTTTAGGAGTGACCCAGAATTTGCCCCTCCTCACTCCCTCTCATATCATTGTTAGAGATTAATAACAGGACCAATGCTAACTGCAAGGGAGTCTGGCAAATATGCTAGCTGCAAGAGAGGCTGGCAGATATACTAGCAGCAAGGGAGATGGGAAACGTAGTTTGCAGTGGGATAGCCTAGGTCTTAGTCGTCTCATTCCTGGTGTTCTGTGTATATATGATTTGTGTGTCTGTTGTGTGGCGCGAGTGTGTGTGTATGTGTGTTTAAGTGTGTCATGTGTGTGTATATATGATGTGTGTGTGTGTTTGTGTGTGACATGTGTGTGTGTATGTGTGGTGTTTCTTCCTCTCTACACATCTTCTCTCTGAAAGTCCTCCTCTTTGTCTCTCCCATTCCTTATCCCCATGCTTTGTTCCTAGGTGGATCGAGCCATCAGTGCCTGTGCAGAGTTGCATGACCTGAAGGAAGAGGTTCTTAAGAACCTGAGGAAGCTAGAGAGCTTCAGGCCAGAGAGCCGGGAGCAGGTGAGGCCAGGAGGATCATGTTGGACTCTGCCTGGGACTGTGGGTTTTCAGCCTGATTGCATCTCTGTCAGTATAGTAGTTTCTGGAGGAGGGTGGAGTGGGGGAAGAGGATCAGGCAGCTGGAGCAGAGGGAAGGAAGGACGAGGAAGAGGAAAGTTTATTTTTTCTGAGCAGGTCCCTTGGCTGCAGAATAAACAGGATGGACAGAGGGGCCTGCTGAGACCTCTGGACTCACACGTTTTCCCAGTACCTCCCATTAATCAGCTTCACATTAGGATAAAGAGAAACCTAAGGGTGTGAGAATCAGCTTGTAAAAAAGCAAAGGCTAAATTTTGTCAAATGCTTTTTCAGCATCCAATGAAATGACCATGTGGTTTTTTTCTTTGAGTTTGTTTATGTAGTGGATTGCATTGAAGGATTTCCGTATATTGAGCCAACCCTGCATCCCTGGGATGTTCAGCATTGAAAGTTCTTCTTGGTAGATTTTTCCTTTGACCAGCAAGAAGTGTCCCTCAGTGTCTCTTTTGATGACTTTAGGTTGAAAATCATCATTTTTATCTGATATTAGAATGGTTACTCTGGCTCGTTTCCCGAGACCATTGGCTTGTAAAATTGTCTTCCAGCCTTTTACTCTAAGGTAGTTTTTGTCTTTGACATTTAGGTGTGTTTCCTGTATGCAGCAATATGTAGGGTCCTGTTTCCTTATCCAGTCTATTAGTCTATGTCTTTTTATTGGGGAATTGAGTCCATTGAGGTTAAGAGATATTAAGGAATAGTGATCATTACTTCCTGTCATCCTTTCATGCTTAAAGTTTTGGAAAGGACAGGAATTCAAGGCCCATACCTAAACATAGTAAAAGCAATATACAGCAAACCAGTAGCCAGCATCAAACTAAATGGGGAGAAACTTGAAGCAATCCCACTAAAATCAGGGACTAGACTGGGCTGCCCACTTTCTCCTTATCCTTTCAATATTGTACTTGAGGTACTAGCTCGGGCAATTAGACAACATAAGGAGGTCAAAGGGATACAAATTGGAAAGGAAGAAGTCAAACTATCATTATTTGCAGATGATATGATAGTCTACCTAAGTGACCCAAAAAACTCCACTAGAGAACTCCCACAGATGATAAACAACTTCAGCAAAGTGGCAGGTTATAAAATCAACTCAAGCAAATCAGTAGCCTTCCTATGCTCAAAGGATAAGCAGGCTGAGAAAGAAATTAGGAAAATGACCCCCTTCACAATAGCCACAAACAGTATAAAGTACCTTGGGGTGACTCTTACCTAACATGTGAAAGATCTGTATGACAAGAACTTCAAGACTATGAAGAAGGAAATGGAAGAAGACCTCAAAAAGTGGAAAAACCTCCCATGCTCATGGATCGGCAGGATTAATATAGTTCAAATGGCCATTTTGCCAAAAGCAATATACAGAATCAACGCAATACCCATCAAAATCCCAACTCAATTCTTCACAGAGTTAGAAAGAGCAATCCTCAAATTCATCTGGAATAACAAAAAACCCAGGATAGCTAAAACTATTCTCAACAATAAAAGAAATTCTGGGGGTATCAGTATCCCTGACCTCAAGCAATACTACAGAGCAATAGTGTCAAAACCTGCATGGTATTGGTACAGTTACAGGCAGGCAGATCAATGGAACAGGATTGAAGATCCAGAAATGAACCCACACACCTATGGCCACTTGATCCTCGACAAAGGGGCGGAAAACATCCAATGGAAAAAACATAGCCTTTTCAACAAATGGTGCTGATTCAACTGGAGGTCAGCACGCAGAAGAATGGGAATTGATCCATCCTTGTCTCCTTGTACTAAGCTCAACTCCAGATGGATCAAGGACCTCCACATAAAGCCAGACACTCTGAAGCTAATAGAAAAGAAACTGGGGAAGATCCTTGAGGACATTGGTACAGGGAGAAAGTTTCTGAACAGAAGACCAATAGCTTATGCTCTAAGATCAAGAATTGACAAATGGGACCTCATAAAATTACAAAGTTTCTGTAAGGCAAAGGACACCATCAAAAGGGCAAATCGGCAACCAACAAATTGGGAAAAGATCTTCACCAACCCTACATCAGATAGAGGGCTACTATCCAATATTTATAAAGAACTCAAGAAGTTAGACTCCAGAAAACCAAATAACCCTATTAAAAAAATGGAGTACAAAGTTAAACAAAGAATTTTCACCTGAAGAACTTCGGATGGCGGAGAAGCATCTTAAAAAATGCTCAACTTCATTAGTCATTAGGGAAATGCAAATCAAAACAACCCTGAGATTTCACCTTACACCAGTCAGAATGGCTAAGATTAAAAATTCAGGAGACAGCAGATGTTGGCGAGGATGTGGAGAAAGAGGAACACTCCTCCACTGCTAGTGGGGTTGCAAATTGGTATAACCACTCTGGAAATCAGTCTGGCGGGTCCTCCGAAAACTGGTCACCTCACTTCCAGAAGATCCTGCTATACCACTCCTGGGCATATACCCAGAATTAATTCCCCAGCATGTAATAAGGATACATGTTCCACTATGTTCCTAGCAGCCCTATTTATAATTGCCAGAAGCTGGAAAGAACCCAGGTATCCCTCAACAGAAGAGTGGATGCAAAAAATGTGGTATATATACACAATGGAGTACTATTCAGCCATTAGAAACAATGAATTCATGAAATTCTTAGGCAAATGGATGGAGCTGGAGAACATCATACTAAGTAAGGTAACCCAGACTCAAAAGATGAATCATGGTATGCACTCACTAATAAGTGGTTATTAACCTAGAAAACTGGAATACCCAAAACATAATCCACACATCAAATGAGGTACAAGAAGAATGGAGGAGTGGCCCCTTGTTCTGGAAAGACTCAGTGAAGTAGTATAGGGCAAAACCAGAACAGGGAAGTGGGACCAGTTGGGTGGGAAAACAGGGGGAGGGAAGGGGTCTGATGGGACTTACGGAGAGTGAGGGTCTAGAAAAGGGGAAATCATTTGAAATGTAAATAAAAAATAGATCGAAAAAAAGAAAAAAATTAAAAGTACCAAAAAAAAAAAAAAAAAAAAAAAAAAGCAAAGGCTAGCCCAGGGTGATACAGGCTTATAAACCCCACACAGCTACTGAGTCTGGGGGACTCTGGCTTCCAGGGTAGCCTGGGCTGCTTGCTGTGTTTGAGGTCAGCAAGGAGAGAAAGGATAGGGAGGGAGGGAGGGAGAGAGGGATTGAGGGAAGGAGTAGAGAGTCCTGTTCCCACCCCAATCCTCCATTGGAAGCGCCGGTGGGGTCAGCACATTACTGCGGTCACATGTTTTGGGATGGCACTTCTCATGGAGTGGACAGAGGACCAAAAGACAGGAAGAGGCAGCCGGCATCCTGCAGTTTAGAACACATCTCCAGTGATCCAAGAGTTCCCTGCTTGGCCCTGCCTCCTAAGGAACCTGTCACCTTCAGACAGTGTCACCCCAGGACACAGCCTTTAAATCAGAGATCTCTGGGGGCCTCCCAGGATTCACACAGGAGCTCTTCCTGTGAGGGAA